>NC_135772.1:7425486-7757679 GCF_028453695.1 Augochlora pura
ATGTGTCACTATAATACATCGAAGTTTCTTAACTTTTGTTGGTAAGTACATGTTCGATAATGTTTCATCTTTTTAATGTCACATAATATACAATAGAAACTTATTACTTGAGTTTATTTAATTATATAGGTCATAGAGAAGAAAGTGATGCAACAATTGCTTGAAATTGCAAAAGAATGTTTCTTAATTATCCTTTAACCAAACATTTCTCATTAAAAAATGATGCATTTGAACATTTTCTTAAAATGAATGTATTGTATAATCAAACTATTTTACTTGGAATTACGTTTCCTATTATCTCTTCTGAAACTAGAAGTACTGTCTGATTCTAATACGTCCTGCGCTTTGAAAAAATCTGTTGAGGTAGTTGAAAAGTAATTCTTTGCGTAATGTTAAATTAACTGTGCTTTCGAGTAATCGGATCGAATCCGAACGATGTAGCTTCGAATAGTTTGTTATAGTTGCAACTGATTTCTCAACCGTATCAGTCTTCTAAACGGGAAAAGGTTGATTTATTATAAACTTCATTATTCAGTATCTCACGCTGTTTCGAGTAAAAACAGTCGGCTGATTAAGATTTATACACAAATCCATTGTAACTCATGTTCGGGACCAACTAAAAACCACCGACCCCATTGCTGCTGATTTCTGTTCTCATTTCCGATCACAATTTCTTACACGCTGCGTCCGTGTAATATGGAATATGAAAATAGTGTAGAAAATCTGTGTTTCGTCATTGACACACCATTAATATTGATTTCAAAATTACGTTTTTATACACGTCTCCTGAAACGTACGCATCATTTCAAAACATAATGTAATTTACAAGGAAAATTAATAATGCAAAAATAAAAAAGAAGTAAACATTTCAGTTACTTTCACATATTAGTTTATGCTACACGGAATATTTGATCTCACTATTTTCACTTCCCCGTTTTAGTTTCTTTCGAAATCTTTGGAAACTCTACTGTAAAAGCATCTGCGGACGAGTCGTATCGGTAAAAGTAATCGAAGTTTTGTTTAAATTATAAAAATTTCATCGCCATTACATTCTTGAAGGCGTAGAATTTTTCGTACCATTGTCATTTGTGTCAGTATTCAGAAACCACTGAGACAACAACAATGTCACGACTAGAATAGTAAAAACCATTCACATGTTCTTCTACAATTAATTGATTACTTGCATTCCGAAATTCGACGCACGCATCTGCTCCAACGACATTTAAATCTTTTTTCATACTTAAAGTAAAATTTTAGAGTAACGATATCAGTGATAGAATAATAATCTAGATGACCAAATAATAATCGCGTCGACGAGTAAATGGAGATAAAATACAAAACGTTATTTCAGGAACTGACATAGTCTGCCAGTAATAATACCGACAGTGTTGATTACATTCGGAAAATGACGATAAAAGAAATACTTGTAAAACGATGTAGAAGTTTTCTATATACAATAGTTATCATGAATATTGCACAACCACCGATCAAAACATAGACAGTCTGAGTATAAATAATTCCTGAGATTCTCAACGAAGTGTCTTAAATAAAAATATAAGTATTTAGAGGATATGGGATTTTCTGTTGTCATTTCTAATTATTGTTTCGCGTCTAATAATTTCTTTTCGTAGTCATTCCGATCATTCGAATTTGAAATCAACATTCCCGACCTTCGAAGACACAACCTTTCAAACAGATGACACTTGGAATTCATTTCTAAACATTGTTTTAACAACGTGTAGAATAATAAAGTTAATAGCTGTGACTCGCCGCTGTATCTTGGAAGAGACTAACTCCGAGTTTCGTGAACTCTTGTATCACAGATAAACACGACGTAAAAAACACGAAATTTTTATATCTCGTTCTAACATCGACTGCAATTTTATTCGATTAAATTTAATAATTAAATACATTTCTAAATGGATCATTAATAGCTAATAAAATAGGTATAAATTACTTTACCTTGAAGAAAAAGGCAACTTAAAAAAAGACTAACTCATATTTAAGTTATTGAAATAAGTGCCTTTTTTGCATTCTATATGCTCTTACAGAATACATACATTGATACCTATACAATATATGTTGAGTAATGAACTTTGCGAGAAGTTATTAAAATTGTCTTGCAGTTCAGCAAAGTGAATTTATATGGATATTATTATTAATTATATTATTCATTTACACTTCTATGGAAAAGAGAAAACAATTACTACAAACTACTACTTAATAATTTTCAAAATAAAAATCACAGTTCCCAACTATGTGATTATGAAGATTAGACGATATATTAAGCATCTGTTATAAACGTGATAACAAATATTTTTATTTATTCATATGATTGATTTTAGGATCAACTGTCTCGGTGAGTACCATAATTCTGTAAAGTCACAAATTTTTCATTTAACCCAGTATCTCTCCACGCTTAGATATTTCTAAATTGTAAATACGTATATCCATACTGTAGTTACTAAAACCATGTAACCTTTTTTGCAACTACCGTTCAAAATAATAATAGCTTGCCCTAGGTAACTCAAAAATATACGTCGTATATCGATTATTTTCTTTGTATAATTAATCTATTTTCTCTTTTATACTTGCTCAAAATATTTTATTATTTCGTATTTGTACGTGTATGTATTCTTAGAGTTGTTAATTTCAAAATAGAAAAGATCACTGTTTGATAATCTGCATATCGATGTATAAATTCACTATTAATTAACTATTTCATATGAACATACGCAAGACAAATTTTTAGAATTATTTCCATTTTGTTAAAAAGTCAAAATAGTAATTTACTATCTATTTGGATCCTAAACAATGTTGTATATTGGGTCATAATCAGAATTTGAGTCACACTATTAAAACTTCCAGTGTCTCTGAGTCATTAACAAGAAATGTAACATTATTCCCAATCTCCTTGTATGCTATTATTTGGCAAACTTCATTTATGCAATCACCACGGTTAATTAACGTACACATATATGCGGTACCAATCCTCTCACAACTGTTTGCATGATAGTGATTTTATTTAAATGTTTATCGATGTTAAAAACGAAATGAAACGTGTACAAATGTTGTAAGCTTCTCGCAGTAGCAGAGACGATTTGTAAAAGTTTGTTAATAGTAAAGCATACAATGCATTGATATATGTATTGTCGTATCAACAGAGACGTGTACTGATATACATATTACGATCAACCGCATCTTGCATACAAAAATCAGTCACGCATTTTAATTTATTCGATTAAAATCATGATTCTCATGAAAAAATTTTAAATCATTTTATGAATTGGCAATAAATACAATACCACCTTGTTCGAACAAGTGAAAAAATATGTAAGAATTAGTAATGGTTTATTAGCATTTTTGTCGTTTACATAACTTTGATTATAAATACATACATTTCCGACAAAATATTTACTCGATTTTATATTTCATTCCAAATAATGCGCTTATGTGCATATTGTAAATATGCATAAAACTGCGTTCTATGCATTAGCAAATGCACGAAATAATTCGAAACAGTTGTTTGTCATATTTATATTGACAACTTTCAGACCGATGTTATTCCAATTCATATTTATGTTAAGATTAAACGTAACTCGTCTATGTATCGCCTTTATTTTGAACAGTATGGGAAAATGATAAACACCAAATTTGAATTGTTTCAATAAAGAAACATGAACTTGAACACCGAACGACTTAACGATCCTATGAACAATCGGACATGGTCGTAAACAACGAATTACAATGATCGAAACCATACAAATTATATTTTGAACGTTATACCATACCACTAAAAATAAAATAGACGTTTGTGTGTGATTCACTTTTACATTAGTTATTATTCACTCGGATCGAAGTTTTGAAGAATCCGTACGTAACACTGTAATAAACATTTAAAGATATGCGAATCTCGGTGAAACGAAAATATGTAAAACAAATAATTAAAATGATAAGCTTTCGAAATAATATTGCGATATTATCGGTGAATGTGCTAAATTCAAAAAAGAAACCACTTCCTCCGTGACTTTTGAATAAACTGAATACGATCACTGCCAAAGACAGGTCGTTCCTGGGTGCTGCGATGTCTTAAAAGTTTTAAGGTTTTATGTTTCTTTTTTAACAAAACAAATGGGATCATTAATGTTTAAGATATTACTTATAGTCTAAGCTCTTACAGTAGTAGGTGTGTATAATGGTCGTAGATAGTGATTTATATTAACGAAGTTGAAATCATATTCACGTTGCTCGCAGATAACTAGAGTGAACAAGAATTACGAATGCCGACAGCGATATGAGCTCAATCGTAAAATAACAATTTCCGCATAATTTTACTTTTCGATTTTGGAGCAGAAATTTTTCTTATGCTCTAGAGGATCTTTTTTAAAAATGATTTTTTCAAAGAAACATTATAAATACGTTTTATATTACAGAATAATGTCAAACTCGAAACTCATGAATTTAGTAATCATTCGGGAAACGACTTTTCTCTATCGAAGTTTCTTTATCTTTAAAGTGATTATGGTGGAATTTTGTTAAGATTGTTACGAAATGCTTGTAAATTCAAAAACAAATGCTAAGTGATAAAACGATTGCCAAATATAATACTTTAACGAGGTAGGTTACTTTGATACAGCTTGGACATCCAAAATAATGATGAACAATGCTCGCAGTGTATGTTTGCAATTATCACGGCGACGTGGACGTGGTTACGAATTTTGGGTATTGAACAAAATAGACAGTCGGACGTAAGATTTGCGAGCATCGAGTTGTTCGGTAGTACTCGGGAGCAGTATCAGCAGTGTAGACGTACCGTAAGATGTATGCAGAAATCGAGATCGTAATCCGAATGTAAACGTTCATAATGTATGCGAGGATTTTGAATACTATGGAACCGTTAAATTACTCATAACGTGAACACATTCGCAAATTTAACAGTGAAAACGTGTTAAACGCGAACGCAGTAATGTTTTTCGAGATATTACAGAGGCGTTTCACAATAAATTGCAAGTCTCAGGATATTTAGCTTCGACGTAAACGTATATAGTATTTCCGTTTTTCAACGTTGCAATTTGTCATCGAAATGAAAATGTAAACGAAATCAAATGTATGGTTTCTTCCGGTGGGTACCTGAAGTCAAGCATGTTCGACTATTTTGCTGTCCTCGAAAATGTCGGCTTCTACGGAATATCGTAACGGATCACGTCATTCTCGACAAAAACTGAATTCTTGATAGCTTATCACGTTCAGTCGGATTAGTTCATGCTTCGCTAAACTGAATTGTCACTGAACGCGTCTCCATATTCATGATTTCATTACCTTCTTACTTATCGCATCGCTTTAACGTTAAATAAGCCATCTGATTAAACGAATGGAGGAAATCTTTTAATGAATGGTCACTCAGGAATAATGTTACAGTGTAATAACGATTGCGATAATGGATATTAACGTTTAGCGATTACTACTTCTTGTACATACGACTGTAGCGAATAAGTATAAATATAATGATGAATATACAATAATGATAGTATGAATATGTACGAAAGTTGTGTACAGGGTTATTCGAATAGTACTACACGATCGGAGCTAGCACTGTCCTCCTTTTTTTAACAATAATTATATTATTATTTAGCAAAAACACGAATAACAATAATCAAGAAGCGAATAGAAAATCGTGCATTAGAGTAGCCAGAAGGATGCACAGTGAAACTTCGATTATCAAAACACCAATTAACCAGAATTTTAAAATTTAACTTTTTTAATAATATTTTCTGTCTCGTTGGATTACCGTCATTTATTCAAGTTTGAAATACATTTTTTAAAGTAGTAAAATTTATATCGTCTGCATTGAAATAAAATGAAAATGTACTTTTTAATGTTCCTAACGAAATATAAAACGGTAAAAGAAAGCCAAGACGAAACGATAACAGATGACTTCATAAATGAACAGTCTGTGATATGATAAATGTAAAATTAGAACCTGTTTCGAGAGATCTTCGGCAGTTTGATGATAACTCAACATGGTACCGAACATGTGGGAAATAGTAAAGAAAACGGAAAAGGGGGAGAAAAAGAATCTAAAAATAATTCTAACCCTAGTTCCTTTGAAAGCAGTTTTGAAATGGATTGATATGTAGACAAAAGGTAGCCTCTGGAAACAGTAACATCATTTTCAAGAAAATCGAGAGAAAACTGATAGTAGAACACTAGTTAAATAACGTTCCATCGAGTGAAACAAAAAGTTATTTGAAAATTAGTTTGGACAATCGAAGGTCGACTGTGTGTCTGGTTCCTTTTTCGATTGAATTTCCGCTACCGTTCGTGTTAGACATATTCTCTTATCAAACATCTACGAGAAATCATCCTGTACAACTCTAGAATTGTCCCAATACGAGATAAAAGCCTGAGATTGCAGTGGGTGAATGATGATGAAGCACAGATGTGAGAGATAAAGCGAAAGTAAGCGTGGAAAGAGTATTTAAGCGTGACTATACTTCCGATTACAGAAACTGACCAAAAATGTCGACATTAAGGTTACATAATGTTTTTGGATGGATCGTGGTTGTCGATAGGTAGAGAGAAAATAGAGCAAATTACGAGAATCTTAAGGACGAACGAAACTATCACGACGAAACATTACTGATACCATATGCGATTATCAATTACCGTTCGCAAGCAGGCATGCATCGTGTGTGTTGAACTATAATATACCTATGACTTGTACCCATGAGCTACCATTTTTCCCACTCACATATGCACAGATTTTTGTCCATCTCGACGCGTACGTATTACATACATATATCCGTTTTTTCTCCTCACGATACCAGTTATTTTTAAATTTTCAAAACTTCGCTGCGCCGCTCCCATGTGCGAGTGTTGTACAATCGAATGTCAGTAGAAATTCACAAATATAAATAGACGATTGAACTTGGCGGGATGTTTTCTTTCAAAGATCCTTGTGACCATTGCGAAGTAAAATAACTACCACCGCAAGTAAAAAGAGAAACCAGATTTGCCAATCCTCCTGCAATCCTCATTTAAATCATAGATTCAAAATAATATTAATAATATTAATAATGTTCATTTTATTTCTTAAATATGAAGCAGTCTTTGAAGAAATAGGAGCTTGACACAATTACAATAATTACACAATAATGATAACATTAACAAAATGAAAATGCGAATTGTAAACGCAGCAGAGTTGCGAAAATTATGGTTTTCTGACGAATACGCCAAGCATGTAATTTCGATACGTGTGTTTATTGTCATAGAGTGTTCTATATGAATCAGCATGCGCAATTACAGTAGCTCAAATTAAAATCATCAACACAAGCTGGTCCAACACTGTCTTCGGCGAAAACAAGTTTGACAAACATCATCGTTAACCACAAATAGTTTTAACTCCTTGTCTTGTCAAATCACGGACGTTTTAAAAATTTTAAGTTGAAAATGTATTCAATAAATACATATGAATATTAAATACATTGGGTAGCAATCTTAAATAGAAAGATTATTAGTTCAATCTGCATTTTTGTGTTTCTAACATTTCAAAAGAACAAAGTTGCCAATCAATGCGTAACATCGAATTCTTGGTGTCTATACAGTAATCACTTTACCAAGAATTAAGTTAGCTATGGAAATACGAATTTCTTTTACGTAATCATGAGCGCCGTCGATATAGTTGCCCTTTTTGTTGGCGTAAGTTCAGTTGCCTGCGTCCAGGCGCAGCAAACACGGTTTTCCACGTTCTAGCACCACAAACTTCAAACACGTACTTCTATTGACTGTCAATTATTTTCGTAACGAGAAATATTGTTCAAACGTAGGGGCAGTTAGGCCAAATTATATTAATATGAATGCATCCCGTGCAAATAAAGCCTTTAAATTAAGAAGCAAATCTATTTAAATATGGCAAATACATATTACACTTCAACTTAAAATTATGATTGTACTCCATATTAAAAATTATAGTAACACTTAATTTAAAATATTGTTGCCTTTATACTCAAATATTGTAACTTATTTACATAAATATGTAATTTATTATCATTTTCTTATTATTATTTCTGCGACGCAGCTTTTAATTTTTCTTAACGATTTGTAAGATCGTTTTTTAATTTTCAGATTCTTATTTTTTGTACACGAATAAAAACACGATACATAAAAATAATTCGTTTAAAACATTATATAAAGTCTCCCTAATATTCCAAGAACATACAGAAATAAGTAAAAAAGTCTCCAAACACCAGGTACGTATACTTAAAAAACAGCCGACCACAAATTTACAGGCTACTGACCATCTACGACTAAGAAAATTTGACCTGCTTGTCAACGTTTCCACTACATACAAGAAAACGTTACCATTTCAAAGCATATGTATGTGTGGCAGTACATATCATCCGTAGAGCCTTCTTACATCTTCAAATTTATATAGATGCAGTTTTGCAAAAACATCAAGACCTCGTAATGTATAGAATCAAACACAATCTACAAATACTACTCGTCTTGCATTACTAACTGGTAATTAATTATGACTGAAACATATGTAATCGTTCAATAACAAATGAATTGTATCAATAACACTCAATTACAGGGGAACGTAAAATATCGTTGCATAGTCCTTCTATTAATCTTTATGTGTTAAATTACATCGGAGAGGAGCTAGCATTAAGTTCAACATATGCCGAGTGAGATACGTTAATCTCGCCTACGCCTTCTCGGAACGAACACTCAGCAAATCGAATAAAGAAGAAAGAAAGTTCAATTATTTTTCATATTGTTGGTTAATATCTGCAGATTTCAGTGATTCAAAATTACAACGTTGAATCTCTCATTGCAGATGCATCGATCTATCGTTGAACATTATGGCAACATTCTATCTTTTTCCTGATTCCATGTGTACGCACACAACTATACATCCTGAGAATACCTGTATGTAATATATATATATATGTCAGCCGGCACGCCTGTGTGCTGCGTAACCGTAGCCTCGAAACCAAAGCCTGATTTTCTTTAAAGAGTTTCGCTTGGTACGTTTGTGGAAATCAACAGTTTAATAATGCGACTCTATAACGGATATTAATGGAATTGCTCTCCCGGTTTTCCTACCAAATAAAGAGGGTGAATAATGCCCAAACAACCCGTTTATTATTCCACAAGTGATCGATATAATGAAGCCGCTGGGTTCGAGGCTACGGCCGGGAAGCCCTATGCGCATGTCACTTCACTTCGACGATCTCTTTCTGTCGTGGCATCTGGAGGTGAGTGGTTGTTCGTGGTTTTTACACGGGAGTATAATCCGTCGATTTTATTACCGAGAAGGTAGCATCGAACGTCAGGTACGGAATAGAACAACGATCGAAATATCAACGAATTGTGTTGTGACAACAGTTTCACGGAAATATCATTATTATCGGTGAATTACAACGTTGGAAAACAAGCGCATGGCCAATCACCATTTTAGCCGGCTGTTCAAACGCGGACCACATGCTGAACTTTGTTGAAATCGTTTAACGTGGCTTCTAAAAATTGTGTTATTCTGCGGCCGATTGTTAACCATATAAGAAATAAAACACACGCGGAAACGTAAACGACATATTAAAATTCCGTTCGGTATGCTTAAAAAGTTCGGAAAAAGCAAGCAACCGGATGCAGTATGGCCGACGCTTGTCACACTTGGAGATTCGATCATGTTCGTGCATCATTGGAGATGTTCGTTGTGTAATACTACTCTTTGTGCACTCTGCAATTTTAAGAGCAACTTCCTTTAAACGTATTTTCGAAAACTAATAATGAACTGTAAATTGGTTTGAGTCTTCGCAAATGGTGTATGCAGAGCAACATCATGCTCTGCTGGAAATCGTATGCAACGGCGACCTTGTGGGACGACTTGTTCCCAACAATGGAGATCATTTGCCAATCTGCAATATAGCTGCCTCAATTTTTTTTCTTTACCGTTATATAAACAATCATGTTTGTGCAAAATAAAGAATGCAACGAGTGAAATTAACATTATTGCGAACAATGAATGATAAATTTGAACGATGTTCCTGATTCACGTACATGAAACTTATCTCAAGATTGACTATCCGCAGCGCAATGTTTAAGATATTCTCCAAATTCATAACGCATACAATTTGTCTATTTCAATGTTATAACAATTTTAACAATATTAATATAATTCTGAATGTTAACAAGTTAGTTTGCTAATGTAAGAGTAATGCTATCCGGAAGTCGTAAATTTTATCAATAATGCCGGAAATTCTGAAGTAACGTAAAGATCAGCTCGGTAAAGGTTAATTGCAGCTCCTTTCATTAGAAATATTATATATAATTCACAACGTGGCATCATCCGATGCTAAGCGTCAAGCAAATCGTGGCAACGTTGCAATATCTCGCCATCTACAAAATGGCTGCCAGTTCCGTTTTGGAATAGTCAGACGTCGCCACGTGTACGTTAAAATAGACACCTGCTGCATTTACCGAATTTTTATTTGTAAATAACATAATTATATAAATATAATTTCGAAATAAGTTAGCTTTGACGAAATCATATTTTATTAGGTTCGTTTTAATTCTGTAATTAATTTAAACCATTTTATCGAACATGTGGTCTACGCCTATAACCTTCTCGATTTTATAATTTGTTTTGTTCAATTGCTGGTGAAGAAATTTAGTAATAATACTTTTCCTGATTACAGAGAAAACCAGTAGTCTCGCTAAACGTTCAAGATGGGTAAGGAGAAGATTCATATTAATATAGTCGTCATTGGACACGTCGATTCCGGCAAGTCCACCACCACTGGTCATTTGATCTACAAATGTGGTGGTATCGACAAACGTACCATTGAGAAATTCGAGAAGGAAGCCCAGGAGGTAAACTATAGGAAAATATAACGAATATAAAAAATGATCTGGAGTGTAACAAAAATAACGTACAATTTCTAAATTTCTAGATGGGCAAAGGTTCATTCAAATATGCCTGGGTATTGGACAAGTTGAAGGCTGAACGTGAGCGTGGTATCACCATTGATATTGCCTTGTGGAAATTTGAAACATCCAAGTACTACGTTACTATCATTGATGCCCCTGGACACAGAGATTTCATCAAGAACATGATTACTGGAACATCTCAGGCTGACTGTGCCGTATTAATTGTTGCTGCCGGTACTGGTGAATTCGAAGCTGGTATTTCGAAAAATGGACAAACCCGTGAGCATGCTCTGCTTGCTTTTACTCTTGGTGTAAAACAATTGATTGTTGGCGTGAACAAGATGGATTCTACTGAACCACCATACTCTGAAGCCCGATTTGAAGAAATCAAGAAAGAAGTATCCTCGTACATCAAGAAAATTGGTTACACTCCTGCCGCTGTTGCATTCGTGCCAATTTCTGGGTGGCATGGAGACAACATGTTGGAAGTATCTTCCAAGATGCCTTGGTTCAAGGGTTGGGCTGTTGAGCGCAAGGAAGGTAAGGCAGAAGGAAAATGCCTTATTGAGGCTCTTGACGCCATTCTTCCGCCTACGAGACCTACAGACAAGGCTCTTCGTCTTCCTCTTCAGGTAAGAATTGGTATCATACAGGATAATATTAAATTTGTTTTTTTTTTCGTGATGATAACATCTATTACTCATTCGCGGTTTCCACCGGAGGGTTTAACAATCCATTGACGGTTAGAGGTGTCTGACTAAAATTATAATTCTTAGACAATTATTGATAATTTTATAAAACAATAGTAAGAATATATTTTGTTTGATTTACAGGATGTATACAAAATTGGAGGTATTGGAACAGTACCCGTCGGTCGTGTCGAGACTGGCGTCCTGAAACCGGGTATGGTCGTCACATTCGCCCCTGCTGGTCTTACCACTGAAGTTAAGTCCGTTGAAATGCACCACGAAGCTTTGACGGAGGCAGTTCCTGGCGATAACGTTGGTTTCAACGTTAAGAACGTATCTGTCAAAGAATTGCGTCGTGGTTATGTAGCTGGTGACTCGAAGAACAACCCTCCCAAAGGTGCTGCTGACTTCACCGCACAGGTACGTGTTGATAAATACATTAAAACATATAATCTTTATTATAACAATTAGTATAATGATGAGAAATTTCATACTTCATTCGCGGTTTCCACCGGAAGATTTTTGTCTGCTGACGGCCGAAGGCGTCTGAATACTAAACAACATAGAATTTTTTAATACTATTATCATGGGACCTTGTTTAATTTCATCTTTGTCGTAGGTTATCGTGCTGAATCATCCTGGCCAAATTTGCAACGGATACACTCCAGTGTTGGATTGTCACACTGCTCACATTGCCTGCAAGTTCCACAAAATTATCGAGAAGTGTGACCGTCGTACCGGAAAAACTACCGAATTGGAACCAAAAGCAATCAAATCTGGAGATGCCGCCATTGTCACCCTTATTCCAAGCAAACCCATGTGCGTCGAAGCTTTCCAAGAATTCCCACCCTTGGGACGTTTCGCTGTTCGTGACATGCGTCAAACAGTGGCTGTAGGTGTCATCAAGGCCGTCGTCTTCAAGGATGCTACGGGCAAGGTCACCAAGGCTGCCGAGAAGGCCCAGAAAAAGAAATAACTAGTTTCCGTACATATGTATCCCAAGATGGGCGTCGGCGTATAGTAGCTGGAAAGTAGCTTACCTTCTTTCTTCATGTTCCTCGTGCGAGACTGGCTACGCATTGTTTCCATCGCGGACTGCAATATTACCTATGAAATCACAACCAGTGATTAAGAATAGTAGGATTATCAAAGAGTTGCGACGAATGGCTTTTCGTGCACATGAAGTAGCACATTCATCGTACTTCTTTCACATTCGTATATTCCGTTTATCGAAGTGGTTGCGCCGTCACTTTTCCCATCGCAAAGAATTTCGTAGGAAAGGTTGACAGTTCGACGATGGCGAGCGTGAAGTGACCCATATTTTTCTACGAGTTCCATGGTAAAAGAAAGTAAACTACGGGAGCTACTCTTAACATCTGTTTCACAAGAACATCAACAGACATCATAATTTAGCTCGGCTTAATTATATTTTCTAATTATTATACGGAAATAAATCCTATATCTGCGATATTCGAGAAATTTCATTTTTTTTTGTCGTTATTACTAATATATCATTGTCATCCTTATCGTATAGATATCAGTAAAGATATTTTCATTTTTAATTGGCATCTGACATTTTTATCGTAAAAGAAAAACTAATATTATACGTCGGCGCGGAAGTAAACTGCGAGAAACACAAGAGATCGGTAGTTCCAGTGCTGATTTAATCGGGGGAAAAGGGACCTGCTTTTTTATTACTTTTCAATTGCCTGACTCGATAAGGAATTGAATTGCTGAAGATGATATATACACAAAACACTTTTTCTACGAAATATTTCTTTACAAATATACCTTTCCTTTTAACACTTTCTACATTGAAGGGGAGAGTATGTGCGAAGTTACGATTGGGTTTGGAATGGTTCGATACTTTCGCCCGCGTTCTTCCTACGATCGAGATTGATTAACAACGGTTTCTGTACATACCTATAAATAACAATAATAACGGATGAAAGTGAATAAAAGGAACTACCGAAACAATTAATAATTCATTTGTCCAATAATGTCCAATTTTTTATTCCCCCCAAGTGTTCCTCTTTTTGTCATTTTTGAAAATTAGTAAAGCGAGTTTAACAATTTCACTGTCTTTATAGAAAACTTACATGGGTTAGTTTTTAAGAACTAATATTTAGAGAACTACAGATTTACAATTATTTTTTCTACTGTAGCGAAGACCGGTATGAATTCAGTGGAGTGATTTGTGTGAACTACTTTTTTCTGGTAAATTATAACGCAAGAGTAAATGTTTTAAAAAATGCAAATTTATGAATTTTGCAGGAGAAAACATAATTATTGAGATAACGCAAATTGTGTTACTGAAACATTGTACAACTCACGTTACTGAATGCAAGAAACATAATTGTATACATTATGCAAAGTATATGAAAACTAAGCAAATACGGTAAAATAAATATTCGTATAATATGTAACGACAAATGAATATATATGATAAATATTTACACTTAATAAAGAAAAAACAATATTAATTTATAATTACGAAACGGTAATTTTTCCGTTATTTATTCTACAAACGAGTATGTTTACGTGTTTAAATATGATTCCAATATATTTCATGCATTGTCAAGCAGAATAGTTGTCCATTGCATTCTATTATCTACTTCTACAAGATTTTATAAATTTCAATTTTGAAAAGTTCCTCGAAATAATTGTGCCAGCACACTGTCTACTTTATAACTCAAATACATAATTCTTTGTTACCATTTTATTTTGCATAAGTAACTTTAAAGTTATATATATAAAACTACATGTATTGAAAAAAGAGTGAGGGCGGACAACTATTTTGTTTAATAATATATATGCATATACAGGGTGTACACACGTATTAAAAGACATTTAACAAATTTAATTATAATGTGAAAACAACAAAATCAGTGTCACTTTAGAATGTTATATTTTTATATTAATCGTTCTTTTTAAACTAAGTTTCGTTTTTAACGTTTTTCAAACTTTGATGTCAGACATTGTATCTGTAGGAGCATTTCTAATAAGACATTTGAAAAATTCGCATTATGTACAAAAGCATTACATAAGCTTTGTAATGATTGATTATATAAGTAAACTCAGGACTACTACCTTTCAGTTTTTTATAATGTTCCGAACACATTGATATACTTTACAAAAACTATATATCTGCTTGATCTCAATCTATGCTAATTGATTTTTCAAACAATAAATATATAACATTACGTTAGCATTCTTTGGCTGTTGTTAATTGTATACTGACAAGACACTACGATAAGTATTTTATAAAGGCGCAATAGAGTTTGTTATTTTATTACAGGTTCGAAGTTGAAAATGTTTTATAAAAACTATTGATTTCTGTTTTTATGTTTTCCGAATAATTACTAACGTTGTTAGTTGTTTTAATAAATATTGCATACAATTTGGCCTCGACTTTGTTCAACACTCTGTATATTTTTCGAATTATACGCACACTATGTACATTACTTATAAATTTATAAAATTTCTATTACTAATTACTACGTTTTTATAATATACAGACTAATACATACAAGAAACGATGGGTTATTATTAATACATCCTATTATTAATAATAAAATTTCATCTGCTTTCTTTATGAAAGATTTCTTAAAACTTTAAAAATATATTATACACAAATTATCTACCAGCATATTAAATTCTGAGAATCAAAAAATATGTTTAATCTTCTGTTACTTAAATAATTACATTATTTTATTGTAACTTTTGCAACTTTATAGAATTGAGAAATATTAAAATGAGTAAATTGTTAGCCTCAAGAGTACTACGAAGTTTATACTTGACACTATAAATTATAATTCGTTAGACAATAACTATCTATGGAGAAAACTGAATGGAATTATACGCTGAAATAAGATTCCTCAACATAATCTCATTGTCAGATTAATCTAACCTTGAGTCAATGACCTTGACAGTACTGCAAATTGATAATTTCTTTGCTTTATTTTTTAGTTAATGGCATAAATCAAGAATGTACCATGTAAAATTTATCTGTGTTCATATAAAGTGCAGATGCAATATACCAATAAACAGACAAACAAATTGTTTAATTTACGCAATATGAAAGAATTATATAATAGAATATTAAAGGTGACTAGAGACTACGAATGTATCTTATAATGTTTCAAAATTGAAATTGTACTATAAAGTGTATAATTTATAATTAAATAATTATTGTATATATACTCAAAAATGATTCGTACCGGGTGTTACATAAGGTATGACGTAAATTCCGGTATGAATTATTTGTTTCTGAAAGCATAACTTTAGCGCCATTGCACTTAGTAGCAAAACGCTGAAACTGTTAGATAGGATTACCAACAGTTGATATTAACAGTTATTTATATTATACAAAATTTATACATTTACAAACTTCATTAAATTTTATAGATTTAAAGTGTTATTTCTTTGAAGATTTATTTAAATTTGTTACGATAACAAAAATTCGTTGATAGTAAATAGAATTACCGACGAAGTTTCAGGAAAGAATCTTGTCTTCACTAAACACAACATACATATGCCATATGGGGTTTCGCCATCAACCTCCACCTAGTGAGTTTAAGGTAAACAATGTAATTTTCAATTTTCAATAATATATAATTCCAAATATACTTCAACCATTCTACAACAGATTCAAAATCGAAAATTACATCGGGCTAATGGGTATACATTTTTCCTCAATTACTTTTATAAGTTTTTTTTTCAGTTATTTATGAGAAATTTTAATAGGGCATAATAATGTTTTCCAAATTTTATACAATCAAACAAGTTATTCACATTACCGAATCTTTTTTGTTCACAGTGCAGACAATTCGTTATTACCACAGGCTAAAAATCTGTACAGACATTGCATTTTATAGGCTTTTCCGTCTTACCTTTTTAGGACTCTAGAGTCCTCTTACAAATTATTAATTAATGCCATTGTTAAAATAGAAAATTACTATCTATAGAAATTGATATATCTTTATCTGCTACAGGTTATTGTGGCGCCGTGTCAGGATACCAAACCATGAAGCAGACTACATAATTAAACATGGCTTCAATAACAAAAAGTTTGGCGACTTTCGCAAACGTTTTTGTAAAAAGTATAAATTCTAGTGTAGGTGGTGTAAGTATAAATGCATGCTTAAAGTATTGCTTATTAAAGTGTATTGCTATACTTCATATAACGTAAATAAAAGTGTTATCTTATAGTGGATGTATGATTAGTTTCAGCAAATTCGTAACGGATATATTGGTCGGTGGATGGTTCGTGATATAAAACGAAGAAAATTGGCAGAAAAACATGCTACAGAGCGATTGCGATTAGTGGTCTTGAAAAGAAACGATATTTTACCACCAGAAATTCGGGTACGTACATGTACCAAACATAACCTGAATGTGTGAAATATACCTATAAAATTTTTGTTGTGATTAGAGTTACTAATATTATTTTGTATTTCAGGAGTTAGCTGGTAAACAAATAGATGAAACAATTCCTCGTCAAACCGCATTAAGACAATTAACACCTCGTTGCGTATTAACTTCTCGTAGCCATGGTACTGTTCTAAGGTGGAGAGTATCTAGGATAATGTTTCGTCATTTAGCAGATCACAATAAATTAGCTGGTGTACAACGTGCTATGTGGTAAACATTGAATTCATTTAACATATTATTATAAATTTACAATACGTTCAATGTATTAGAATAAAAACCAGTTAAATAAAATTATAAAATAATAGACGCAGTCAGTATTCATGTTTTCTTTACAATTTATAAATGTTTTGATATTTTTTATAAATAATTCTGAGGCACAATAGGTTTGAAAGAAGAAGAGAAAACCCTGTTTTTATGAGTTCATGTGGGAAAAAATAGAACATAAATTGTAATAAATTGGATACATCACATTATATTGCTCGATACTATTCTAGAAAAATATAGGTATACAAATATTTAAGATACAATATATTTATATAGATTCTATTTCATTGAAAAGAATATTTATAGAGCAATCGAAATTTCCCTTCTGTTCTAAAATCTATAATACATTTAAATACATTAAAATAACATTTTTTGTTTTGTGAAAAAACAACAGTTACGATAAGCACCACTTGTATCTGAAAAAGTATAATAAAATGGTATTTTGTTTAATAGAAACATTTAATAAAAATATTCGATCTTTAGAAGTTAGTCTATGTTTCGAAATCTATTAGTTTTTTCGTTAAAAAACAACAGGGGAAACTAACATAAATAGACTGCGGATTTTATGCATTTATGACAAAAATGGGTAGGTACAATGAAAAGTTGCGAATGCAAGAAGAATTTAATAATAATACTGTTACACCATTTTTTATTTATTTAAATTATTTTTAATTGTGTACTTTAATATGCACACCGGATAATAGTTCTATAGACTACTTGATACATGGAGAATGTCTCTTTTAAATTTCTTATTATTTTGGGTCTCAGAAAGTACTAAATATTTTTTAGACATTCTAAAATAAGGGTTGACGACGTTTTTTTTTTAATTTTAACTAATGTACATGTAACGAAAAATACAAGAAGATGATGCTAAAAGTGATTCCTTTTACAACAAAAATTTATTCGAAATTTGTATCTTGCATAAAAATCCACCGTCTAATAATCAACATTATAGTGAAAGCAGCTAGTAGTATAACTACGTATCTGATCAGGCATGCATAGCGCAGGTCCGAGTATACACTTCAATTTTTCTCAATCAAGAAACTTTCCGAGTTAGTATTCGTCGGCACTCTGCTACAGTGAATCACTTTATATTCCTGCAGAAATTTTGACTTGTTGCATTTGTTATCGTTTTCGATAGTGGAACATGAATGAAGTGTATTCCGCGACTAATTAATATTGCGAGATCTTTATGCGGTAAGTAAAGAATTTATTTTAAAATCATGCAGTGGTAACGAGCCGATGCTATGGAATCGATAATATTATGAACCGATAAGAGATAAAAAGTAAATCATTACCACTGTGTTAACGTGTAGTTTATGCAAGGTTGAGTTATATAAAGTCCTAGTAACGTGTGGGTCACGTAATTTTTTTGTGTCAATATTTTGCACGTTTCCAGTTTTTTAATCGAATACAATACACTATTGTTACTATACTATCTTAAAAACAAACAGTATGCCTTCATCCCATTCATTATACTTTACAAGGAACATTAAACTTGTTTAAATAATCCACATTTTAAATTTTGAATTTTTGACAAACCGCTCTTGAAAGATCCTAAATTGTAAATTCAAATAAATATTTTAATTTTACTTTTTGGTGAGAGTGCACTCATGCAGGTAGAACTTATGGCGATAACGTCGAAATATTAATAAATTGCTTGATTTCTTTTCATCACAAACCGTTTTATAGAATCTATCAAGCAGTACCTTATTGCGAATATGTAATAGGAATAAAAAAACTTTGCGCGAGTTAACAAGACTGTGAAGTGTCAACACATTAGTTCATATCCTGAATAAACATTCATTGTCCTCCTTCCAGGAATACACCACATTGTTAGTATCGCTTGCGCTGAATACGCGTCACGCTCGATATGGTAATTAATTAAAAAGTGTGTAAACGGGGAGAAATTGCGTAGCTACCGCCCAGAATTTTTTTACGAGTTTCCCTTTGTTGTTGGTCTTTGTAATTATAGCTGCAATTTAACAGTATATAACGATCGCTAACGGAAGCGCATGATACCAGATCTACTCCGTAAAATAAAGAAATGTCTCGTTTACATGGTAATAAATTATTGCGATTAATCGTGTCACTATGTCTTATCGATACAGCCATTTTATTTGTAAAGCTACTTTTTAAAGCAATATTTAACCTCTCGCATATGTTTTTTACATTTTTTATATCAAAATCAAATTCTCCTGTTTTATGACCGATATTCGAACATTATAGTAAAGGTTGGCAAACAATAAACATATTTTTCTCGTTTAAGAATTTGTTGGAAGCAAAGACATCAAAATGCTACATGAAAATAACAGTTACGTACAAGATAGAAATCCAATTATAATTGTTCATTTTATGATATCATATAATATTACCGTGAAAAACAGGATAGTCAATTTTGACTCGTTCAACGAGACGAATAAGTGAAGATGAAGAAAACCATCAGAGCGTATTCTATTTTAAACTATCTCGAAAACATGAATGAATCTAGCATTGTTCGATGTAAATAGTCGTCACTTATAATTGTTTACAGTTAGAGCCAGTCAATAAGTTCAGACAACGTTGAACAAGAAACGCTTTATTATTTCGTTTATAACTACCATGTGTAACTATTGCAAGTATAAAAGTATCCTTCTACACGATTTTAGAATGTTTTAATTTGAAACTCTTGTTATTAATTTTGTTTTGGTCACTTTGTCGTTTTCTCCTATCTAAATTTTTAGAATGATCGCTTTTCAAGATTATTAATTACCATATTGTAAGACTTAGTCCATTACAACTATTCTATAAGTTTTATAGATATTTAAAAACATTATGTAATCATTTCTTACTTATTTTCTATATCTGTTACTAGACACCCATATGTACGGAGATAAAAATCTATTGCAGTATAATTTAGACGAATGACGATCTAGTCCTTGACAAATTGCCCTCCGTTAGAAATAACTTATTCAAACTGTTCAATCAAAATTGTTTGAAAGTTGTAAGTAATTTCTGAAGTATAAATATTCACAATAGCTCTCCAACGTTTGCTCTAAAAAATTTGAAATCGCTAATAATCATTACATAAAGATAAATTAGTTAATTAGATAAATTCCCGGTTTTTTTATACTGTTCATCTTCAATTTAACTCTCTAATCTTTCAAGATGTATATCGCCATTATTGCTGCTAAAATTGTTGCTAAAATTGTAAATAAGTCATTATATTATGTAAATAACAACTAATATATTTGCTTAAATATCTTTTTTATATAATCCTACTCTTTGACGACAAATATTTATAGTATTTTAGTAAAGTCTGTGTTAAACGATAAAACCTTAAAAAAGGGGTAAGACAACAAAGAGTTGGGAAACTATGACACAATTTCAAATATCGTTTACTATATCAGTATTTGTTAACTCCAAGTTTTCACAGGATTATGTCCGCATCAGAATGTAATGACTTTCAATGCGAATGTTTGTCACGCCATTCAAGTCATGTTTTTAAAGATGGAAATTGCTCTCAATGAAATTCCTAGTAGGACCAGAAAGTCGAATCAAAGAATTTGGCCATTGGCGGTGCAAAGAAAATATGACAACGTTATCCAGGAAACAAGGATGAATGATCAAACACATTTGTCTAGGGATCAGTATCAACCTCGACGAAACTTTCCTCTACATTCAAACGTGAGAATCTGCAATTTTCAGAAATTTTAGCTGACATACATAGGTGCTTATATGTATAGATTTCAATATTATTTTAATTTCAAATGGTTCGAATTTATCTCTTTCTTCGATCTTTCTTCTATATCTGTGATCTCGTTCTTCGATTAACACGTCTTCCTCCTCAATAATTATCCTAATAAAGTGAGACAATTTTTGCTTCCTGTATATCTTAATTAGCTTTCATTTCTAAACATTGATGATAGAAGAATTAAATGTTGTTTCGATCTAGAAGAAATTAAAAACACTTAATTTATGTTATCGTATCTTCGTCACGACTTTGACTCGTGCAAGGGGTTAGTTATTTACTATAATTGTTTACTACCAACATTATTCACTTGTTTTATTCCGTAGGACACGGAGAGTTTTCACTGTGCAATTGGACCTATGTTAAGTATAGCTCAAGTGTTTGGCGTATTTCCGATATCTGGAGTACGATCCCCATCACCATCGAAACTTCGCTTTAACATGGTTTCGTTACTCACCATCTACAGCATTTGCATCATTATGATGTTATTTTTTGCAACAGCCGTGTCAGTGATTTATATGCTGAAAACTTTGAACGCTGCTACGTTTCAAATTCGTGGTAAGTATACATTTCGAAGTCATTTTGCGTTTATTCATACAAAAAGCGAAAATTCATTAACTGTATTACAAAATTTAAATTGCATTTGCAAAGGTATGTAAGGTATTCTAATCCCATTAGTGATCGCATGTCCTGCGATGATTAGTATTCTGAGGTTGTTCCGGAAAATTGAAGCGAACAGTATTTTAATTGGATCTAGCTGTCATAACTAGGTTGTGGATTTTTATACGAAATGGAACTATATTTCTTCTTTTAATACTTTCAATTTTTATTCGATACATAGCACGAGCAAGAGGCGTATCGTTTAATTTGTGATATTTATGGAAAATGATTTATAATATGAACTACTATAACTTATAATATCAACTATAACTAAGTATATATAAGTAATATAATCTGAGTGGCATTCATGTAATACGAATATAATATAAAGTCGTAAGTCGCAACAATAATATCGAATTAGATATTTCATCTATTATACGATTTCGTTTTAATTGACACTGAAAGTGTTAACGGTCTTAATAAATTGAAGATAATGGCAACTTAAACTTAACTCATCTTTACGGCACAATAAAACCCGCAGTTTTTTCTTGAAAAAATGTCTGTATTTTGAAAGTAACTATACCGAACAATAGTAGTTATGTATTTCCGAATACGATAATTGTGAAAATTAAAAAGTAGAATCAAGGCAAGGTTTTTTAAAAAAAAGTTTACTACATTGCCAATGTGTATGCTATGAAAAGTGTAACAATTTTTTGTGTTACATACTAATAAATACATCGGTGTGTCAGAGGCATAAGCTTAAGGATTCGTCAGTCACGCGACTATGATTCTATCTCGCCCACTCTCCATCGAACCTGCTAACTCACCGAGTAAGAGACGTAAAGCCGCAATTTTCTATACTGTCACGGACTCTTATCTGAAAGTTTGCGAGGTTGAACTACCCTGATTCCCGGAAATCATTTGTCCAGCGATTCGTTAAACAATATTACCGGATATCACGAAGTTGAAAGTGCTGTCACATAATGCGTCTATAAGTCAACGTCTCCTGCAACGTGAAAGTGGCAATAAATTCTGTACTTCTGGGCAAACTTTTATATTAATTATGTTGAATTTTCTTTGAAGCCTAATGAAATTGTTGCGCAACGATTCGTTGTCCGTGTGCAAGTTAATGTTTAAGTAATTGGTACAGCCCTATAAAGAATTGAAAGGTTACGATTTATTAGAGTAATCCTGTAAACTCATAGATCTTGACTACTTAAGGAAGATAGATACTCTTTTATAGTTCATAATTCCTTTCATAAAACTGAATGAAAAATAGGTAAAACAATAAATATCTATAGTTCATAAAAAATTGATTCGATGAAGCATAATTTTTTTTCAATCCTCAAAGGTGCGATCGGATTTTTTGGTTCCTTATTTTAAAATTTGTCAATAATTGTTTCTAAATAACAACTAAATATCGGATTATATAATGTTCATTTCCTATACTAATAGAATAATAATTTAGAAATAATTATTAACAAACCTATAGATTCTTTTTGTACGTTTTTGCAAACTTGTAAAATATAAGGAACCATAAAGTTTTATCGCACTTTTGACGATTGGAAGAAAAATTGTACTTCATCGAATCAATTTTTGTGAACCCTAAATATTTATTCTTTACAGTGGATATTGCTATTCCTTGATCACATGGTATACAAATATTTATTTATAAATGATAGGGGAATAAAAAACTAGCAAGACATTGTAGCGAATTTAAGAGAAAGTTAGGCCATGTGTAGGGTTAAATTTAACATAGAATTATTGTGACAACTATCGCATGTATTTCAGGTGGCATAGGTGCAGCAACGGTCGGCGCAGTATTCTATGGGAACAGCCTGCTGGGCTCGATTTTATTTCTCTGGCTATCTTCGCGATGGGCGTCCTTCCAATGCGAGTACAGAGCTATGGAACAATACATAGATAGGTCAATATCGTGCTCGTACGCAGATGGAATGCGTGACATAGTTTATTACTAATCGTGTTGTTGATCGTTTATTAGTGGTCACGCGATTTTAGATAACTATAAATCGTCATTACGTACCGAAGGAAGAATAATTGATTTATTTACCGGTAGCACGACTGCGCATTTATTTACATACAGTGCCGGTTCATCGAAATTACTATTCAGGGTGTCCCGGAAATCGTAGTACAACCAGACATGTGGTGCTTCTACATAAAAAAAGAAGTCAATATTTTGGTATAACATTTTTTCATACGGTGCTCCGTTCTCGTGATAATCGACTTCAAAGTTCAACTTGTAAGCGATGTAATACAATTTGCTTGTCGTGTATTATTTATCAAGTCAAGTGTCGTGCTCGTGTATAGCAAGTTTACAACATGAATGATATAATTTGCATGTAGTAAATGTTACATATTTGAAACATAATGTTACTGAGGCATTCGAAAAATTAAAAAGCGATAACAACTTACAATCTGTCCAGATATCGTTAATTCATCGAGCAAATTTATGTGTATGCAGCAGCGAGGAGGACATTTTCAACAATTATTGTAGCATTGTAATAGTAAGTAGTAAAAAAGAATAAAAAATGATTAATCAGTAGACACACTTTGTATTGTTTCAACCATACAATTATCACTGTTTGTAAACACTATCCCGGTCAGAGACAAGCAAATTGTATTAAATGGTTTACAATTTGAACGAACTTTGAAGTCGATTATCACGAAAACGGAGCACCGGATGAAAAAATGTCATACCAAAATATTTTCTTCTTTTTTAATGTAGAATCAACCCCAGCCCGGTTGTACTACGATTTCCAGGACACTCTGTATATATTTGCGCGAACTCATATTTTTATAGGATACTCATCGCAGTGGTGAACGTGGATGGAGTTTCAAAAATTTTCAACCCCGTTTATTTATTTTGCATACGTAGCATGATTTATAGATATGAGTTAAAAAATACGTACAGTCGTTGGCAAATACACATGGATATCTTTTAAAACGTATTAACTTTTTTAAAATTGTTTCGAAAGATTTAATTTTTTTTTCGAGATCATATAGGAACACTAGTTTGGTAGACAATGCATAAACAAATTTTTTTGCAAACAGTGAAATTAAATAAAATTGCAATAAAACTTAGATTGTCATACTTTTCGACTTCTTTTACACGAGCATATAGGGAAAGTTTAAATAAATTCCCTTGTTAAGTTTTGGTAACTTATATGCATGCCGAATATTTGCTGTAAACTAAAAACAATTAAAAGATGCAAAAATGTTGTCCAATGTATTATATCCAAAAGAATAAGCTTGCGTAGCATTGCAATAAGAATTTAGTTAAAGTGAAATACTCGTAGTTTATCGTGAAAATTTATTTGATATTATTCTCATTATTGTTGGTATGTGATTGATATTACAAATATAGGAAAAGAGTGACTTTGTATGTGTATGCACATCTACGTAATCTTTGTTTATGTATCTCGTGTAGCAACTGCACGGAGAGACTACCCCTTCGATGGAAATTCTTCTTCATAAGTTCTGTAGTTCTATTGTTGGCACTCGTTGAGCATATTCTGAGCGTACTGAATAACATCGAGACCACTGAATGGCGTGAAAGGCACAACGCCACGTTCGGAGACTTCCTAGAAGTGTACAGTCTAAAATCACATTCCTTTATCTTCGACATATGTAAGATTTTATTCGGTAGATGTTATTGTAACGATTGTAATTTTGACAACATTGTAGCTTTTTTTGGTTTCAGTGGACTACAATTTTATTTTTGGATTGTACATATTCTTCGTGAGCAAAGTGGCGACTTTCGTATGGAACTTCACGGATCTGTTTCTCATGCTGGTACGTATTACATAATATCTAATCTGCAATTCCTTTGTGTATACTATTATTATATTATCCCTCATCATCTTATCTTTTGTTATTAGTTTATAATTAAGTCCAAATATGATCAATGTCTAAATCAAAACTATGTTTGTTGTGTAAAATTTTTAGATTTCCACAGGTTTGGCGGAAAGGTATAAGTATTTGAATAAGAAATTGGCGGTCACGGCGACAAATAGTCGAACGACTATCGGTTGGTGCGAGCTTCGCGAAGATTACGCCATCTTAAGTTGCGTCGTGAAACAAGTGGACAATTACGTTTCGCCAATAATTCTACTATCCTTCGCAAATAATCTCTACTTCATTTGTTTGCAATTATTAAATGGCCTTTCGTAAGTATATGTATTTGTTTTATCTTCCTATAGTGGCATAATAATAATTATATTAATAAATAGTTTAGATTTTAAGCGTGAAAAGCATTCTCATGTTGCAACCTGCATAGAAGAAAGTACATTTATTTATAAAATTTACCAAAATATGCTAAACTTTTAATTGTTGGGATGGATTTTATTTTTTACTCGGAAAAATATATTTAATTAAATTTTAAATGAAACAATTATTTCCTATACAAATACATATGTAGAGAGTCATGTATAGTTAGCAAACAAAATATTCAATGTTTAATTAGTAATACTTGATCAAATTTGCTTTTCAAATTATTTTTAATCCGCTTTTGTTTGAAGAACTTCAAACAACAGTACTATTCTAGAGGAAATATACTTTTTTGGTTCATTCACGTTTCTGATTGGCCGAACTGCCGCGGTTACTCTATTGTCTGCGAGGATATATGATCACAGTAAACAAGCGTTACCATATTTGTACAACTGTTCGACATCCTGCTACGGTATTGAGGTATCTTTTTATAAATATCTCTTTTTTAATATTAAATAAGTTTTCTACTCAAATAGTTATCTTTTCTTTCTTGTAGCTCTACTGAACTAAAATACTGATTATTATATATAAAATAGTAGTAGATCTACTTACATTTTTAGCGATATTTTCAGTGTTACAATAAAATGTTCTTCACAGGCGCAAAGATTGCACTATCAATTGACCACGGACGACGTAGCGCTGACAGGGCTGCGTTTCTTCTCTATTACGAGAAACTTTATGCTTGCGGTATAGTTACCTTATTCATAACTTGCATTTTCTCGTTATAACTCAGCTATAATACAATACTGACCCTTGCTCAGAATTACGTCGTTTTGGTAGGGGAGCAAAGGATGTATTCCATTCGCAACTTAGTCATTTATAAAACCTTTGTCTTATTTTTTCTACGTAAAATCATCCCTTGCTCGCTTTTACTACAAATTCCAGCCCACCTTGTATGCTTCTTTAGATTCAAATTTCGATTTACTCTAATTTCGTTCTCTTGTCTCTCGTGACAAATTAAAATATAATATATTATTATAATATATTATTAGTTAAATATATTATAAAGTTAAAGAATCGACACGATTTATTACTTACAGATGGCAGGGGCGATTATAACGTACGAAGTGGTGCTTTTACAATTTAATAAGTGAACAAATTATACGGTGCGTGTCATGTGACTGTAAAAATATAATGTTTAATTAAAAATTCCTCCTGACCAGACGATTTTATTGATACGTGTTTCAGTACCTCAATTCGTGGAGATGGCTTAACAATTTTGACGTTATCACCATCCGGTGCTATCACTAATGCTACGAGTGCCAAACCCAAACATTAGAGATTGGATTGTGGCAATTCAAGCTCATTACCAAAATGTTGGCTTTCGACGCTTAGGAGCATCGCTGTTTGGCACATTGAAGTGTTTTATGAACTTACTCTATTTCTTCCGCACGTTCAACAATCTGATCATTCTGCGTGATTGTCACATTGTATCATTTTCTTTGGCACATACTATACATTGACAAACTTTCGATTTACTAATATTTATAATATATAGAAATTGTCTTTCTCTTTCTCACCGAAAGATTCGTAATGCCATTTTTCTGGTACGTAAGTATTTTATGATTCTTTTTTCTATTTTTTATATACTATGTATGCAGTGACTTTAAAAATATTTTAATTTTCATCTTAAATCCTGCAATTTTGATGTTCAAACTCTTCTTATCTTCACCAATTCTCTAAATGTTCGATGTTCAGTGGGTACTTAAATATCAGCGTGATACAATACAATTTCAACCCACTTCCGATTATTTTACAATCTTGCAGATTTATTAAGATCAATAAAGATAATTCTACAACGTTTCTATTTTATAATTAAAACGAAATTAACGATTGTTCACAAAATATATGGGTGTACAGTGTTTTTGAATCCAATCTTTGAAACTAAATTATGAGATTCATATAGAATTGATGTCATAAATATGTATACTATACATAAATCATCGTTCTTGTCATGGTATGTTCGAAACGAAAATGTGGTGCGTTTTTTATTTTTGATCTTACAATTATTATCGCTCTATTAGATTTGAACGAAGGAATGCATTAATATTTTCTATCGCTTTCGAGATTTGTATGCCTCGATTCTAGAAGTGAATTGTGCTTACATTTGTATCTATTTTATTTTACATATAAATCACAATAAACAAAATGTAAAAAGTAGTATTCCTTAAGTATTACTACAACAACATTTCTTTCGTCGCTCTACATTCACGCGAATTATAATTTAAGAGATTCTGCAGTTTGTCAAGTTGTTAATGTTGGTCTACACGTACACTGGCAAGGATAAATCTCCCATGAATCAAAACTGCAATAAATAAACAAATCGGCAATTATAACACACAACTGTGTTTTTATAATATTCAAGCAAAAATATATCTTATTTTTTCACTTGATAATTTTAGTAGTACTAATCTCTTGTTTTCGGTGCGTAATATCTTACCTCTATAAGTAACTCCACCTGTAAATGATTAGTATAATCATTGTTATAATTACATAATGATATTATATTTTATAATAATGTAACAATTCTTAATATATTTTAATAATCACTAACTTTCTACTAATTTTAATAGTACCTCCTATTTTTGATGCTATATATACATGGTTAAGTACGCCGTTTATGACACTTATGTGTATAGTGAGTACCTGTGCGTCATAAAATGTAGATCAGTTTTTTGCCTCAGGGTTTTGTCCATTCAAATTCCTTTATTCGTGATCTATACAATCAAGTTAAAATAAATATTTGTTTAAAAACTCGATATTTAGAAACAATTATTACTCTCTTATTTGCTAAACGATAATTTTATATACAACAGTTTTAACCCTTTCATAATCCTTCAGAAGTGTTGATACTAGCTAGATATATATAGGGTGTCCTAAAATTATGACACTTCCAGGAAATGAGCGGCTCCTGAGGTCATTTGAAGTAACTTTTTTCTTAGCAAAAATGCAATCTGCGATTTTTGTTTACAAGATATTAATGAAAAACAGTGACGAATGCGAATGGACTAATTGTTTTAGCAACTTTTTAAATAATATTAGGAATATGAAATATTCTCGACACTTGTTCGTCGTATTATTTTTCTAAAAGTTTATAAAATAAAAGAAAATGGCCTTTTTGTTTTATGTCGTAAGTATATTGGTTAGTATAGCGAGAAAGTTAGGAATTATGAACGCACTATAAATTTTTGAATACATATTAAGCCCGTATATTACAATTATCGAACATTCCAGTCTTCATGTGTATGTATACATTGTGATATCAAGGACGACATTGAACAAATCAATACTATATTTATGAACGAATACTACAATTATGATCTACAGGGTGTTTTATTTTACAGGGTGATTCGTTAGAACGGAATATTAAATTTTTTTATTCAAAATATAACAGCTGACACGATATCATCTTGGGTTTGATAAATAAATGAATAAATAATCAAAAGAATAAATAAATATTATGTAGTCGACTCTCATGACCTTCGATCGTGGACCGATGCATTATACAAGGAGTCCCGGAAATCGTAGTACAACCGGGTCGGGGGTGATTCTACATCAAAAAAGAAGAAAATATTTTGGTATAACATTTTTTCATCCGGTGCTCCGTTTTCGTGATAATCGACTTCAAAGTTCGTTCAACTTGTAAAGGATTTAATACAATTTGCTTGTCATGTATTTTACTGCTCTGCTTGTCTTTGTCTGGGAATTGTGCGGTTTAAACAATACAAAGTGTGTCTACTGATTAATCATTTTTTATTCTTTTGTACTACTTACTATTACAATGCTACAATAATTGTTGAAAATGTCCTCCTCGCTGCTGCATACATAAATTTGCTCGATGAATTAATGACATTTGGACAGATTGTAAGTTGTTATTGCTTTTTAATTTTTCGGATGCCTCATTAATCTTATTTTTCAAATGTTACACATTTGAAATATCGTTCATGCTATAAACTTGTTCTTTGATAGGACCCGATATAAGCTAAACGAGCTTTGAAGTCGATTATCGCGAAAACGGATCTTCGGATGAAAAATGTTATACCAAAATATTTTCTTCTTTTTCAATGTAGAATCATCCCCTGCCCGGTTGTACTACGATTTCCAGGACACTCTGTATATTTATACACTCACAAATTATCTTTATCGAATTCAGATTCATATTGTATAGTCTTTTCTGGATTTTTCTCAATGGTAGCTGTTATATTTGGATATAAAAATATAGTATTCGGTTTGAAAAAATTAGTTGACCTTGAAATCCTATCAAACACCTTTTGTAGGAACATTTCTTTTTTAATTTCAGCACCTTCCGAGATAATCTACTGTTTTCACTGAAACAAAATACCTTGTATATTCATACGAAGACTACATTTTTAATATTTTTTCTACCGGTGGTTGTTTTACAATCTCCTAAAAGTCGACAAACTATTTAGTTTCTCCACTGATCCGTCGCCTTCATTAATTGAGGATCTTCTTCATATAGCATAGTTACGCGAAAAAATACTAACGAGCTTCCGATAGATAAAATTTTAAGGTAAAATATTCAGTGAATCAAATATTAAGAATTTTGGCTGATTGTGGAAAGGATTATTTCATAATGCTTGTGCAACAATTGATGGCAACTTAATGATCTTTTTAACAGTATTTTACTTACATTGTTCCCAACTGTATTGCGTATAGTGTGAATAAGTGCGACAACTATTACTAAATTAAATATATAGAGAGACAAATTATAACATATAGCATAGAATTCTTATTATAAAAATAAAATCTAGCAAAGACCTTGCAAATAGTGTACAGAATTGTTATATTTACAAACAGCAATTATAATAAGCATCCGGAAGTTAGAAACTCAATCAATCTACCTGTCTATCAGTTGCTAATATAATAAATAGACTGTGGATCCTCGTGCAAAATCAAAATGTTCTCTATTAACACATTGTATGCGGGTCACGTTCTAGTACGTTTTCTGACGATTGATACTTATGATTGTTATTTATATATTTGTTTATATATATCAATATAAAATAAGAAAAGTTGGTTAAAGAATTAAATAATATTCGATCTATTAAGGTTTAACTGAATAATTAAAACGCGCGAAACGCTCGCTCCCGGCACAATTCCACTGCAACATGTATCTGCACACAACGTGTTAAGTGTAAGAAGCGGATGTCAAATAAAACTGCATTTCATCATTTACCAATTTGAATAAATTAAAAATAATATGACAATATTCTAAAATTCCTCATTTATCCATTTGTACCAAAAATGTATAAAATCCGCAGTCTAGTAATGAAAAATTGTTTTTTGTCTAATCGTATACATATATAAATATATATATATATATATATTAAGCGACTCTACGGGCAAAAAATTATTTAATAAATTTTAAATATACAGTGGAAATTTTCTCTGTACAGAAAAATCATTTTCTGTCGATTCTTTCTATATTTTCGCTAAATTAACTTAATAGTTAAAAATAAATATTGACTATAAAAGAATATCGGCATATTCGCTATTCTTACAGATTATATACATAGTATTTATAATTACAGACAGATTGACGTACAACAATAGTGAACGATAACAATAACAATCACAGTATACATGGAATGAGAGCCAGTTGAGTAACTGGAAGGCGATAGCGGAGGCCATAAAGCATCGAACGTTGTATATACAGTAGCAGTTATATCTCGTATGTATGCATAGCAAATGAACAACTGAGGTGGAATGGGGATAAATTGGAATCTTCTACGCTTTGTAAGCGTCTTGAAAGGTGCTTGAAAACGCGTTTACTTCACCTCACAAGCGTTCGTTACGTTTGCTGAGTCCATTTGTTGAGCATAATTGAACTGAACGAGAACTAATTCGTAGGTGACTATGGTCCCTGCAACCTGGAATATATCGTCGATGAGTAATGCTTATATTGTTGTAACGAGGAGTGAAAAGTAACACAATGCGTATTTTGCGTTTGATATGGCAAATTGCATTTACTTCCCGAGCGGAAGCTAGTTTCGGTTCTCAGTAGGGATTTTTAATATTGTTCATTCAACTTGAAACTAGCTTTTTGATAGAAAAGTAACGTAAGTTGTTTTATAAAGCTGACAAGATTGATTTTATTCCAATTTCATATGAGTACATAACACAATTTATAACTGAAGAAGTTTACTTAAACTTCTAATAAAACTATTCTTGTGATTTTAGTTACCGAAAAGAAAAAATTGAATTGTAAAAGTATGTAGTTACTTTTAGTTTATTTTTAGTAGTTTAGATCTAGAACGCTATCATATCATGTATAACAAAATATTCTGACTATTATGATAAGAATCTATAGATAAACGTAACGAGATACAGAGCTAAGGTGATTGATACGTACCGTTAGTACAAGGCTTCTGGTCACTGAGAAAAATTTCATGCCTGTCAAGCAAATACTGTCCGTCGTTACCTGGGTTAAGAATCTCATTACCTAATAAAATAAAAAAATTAATTTGTGAAACATTTACGTGAAAAATAGATTCATGAAAGATTCTGTCAGTAACTTGAAACAGTGAAAATTCTTTTATAGTTTTATATATCGACGTAATTTTATTGGGAATAAAAATTGTTTGCTCCTATTGTAAAAAATATCAGCTAAATAGAAATTGATTACTTCTTCAAATCATAGTGATAAATAAAATACAACGTAACAGCATTCATATCCATAATAAATGCATAACATTCACAGTCAAACTATTGGAATTAAAAGTGTAAATGAAAGTAAGTTATAAACATACCAGTTTAAACGAAATTGATTGTTTAATACGTCAACTTTCAATCTTTAAATCTTTCAATCTTTAAACTTGATAATACATATTTAGAATAAAAATGAAATGGAAGTCGTACTTCGGTATTGAAACTGCTCCCAGATACGCTGTATAAAATTGGTGCCGGGAGCAAGGATTCGTCATGAATCGATGCAGCACACAAAGAAACCAACGTCGTCCTTGCCAGCAGAAAGCCAAAGGAAAATCCGAAGTAAATTTCTTCAATATAACTCCGCATTGGACTGTTTTAAAACATTCGGAATTAATTAGAATTTATTAAAGGTTACTGGAAAATAATAATGCAGCATCCAAATCACGATCGAACCAGATGAGAACAATGAATGAACGTAATAACGAAATAATGTCTTTATTTTATATGAATAAAACTGTTTCTCCTGGCATTTTTAAAATTTAATTGAATTCAACCACTAAGTAGATATTACATTTCAATTATTCCAACAGATATCCATACTTTTCTGCGAACTGTCGTTATTATGTTTAAATTCGGCCTGTTTTGACTGTTCGATTGTAAAGAGACGTAATATATTATATATTCTGTTATCTAATTTTGCGTTGCTGTTGAATTCTACTGTCATTATCAGTAAACTGAATTTCTATGCAAAATAAAAAATTTTCTTAACGAATTGTCGTGAACAGAAGTTAAATAAAAAATTTCTTTTTCTAATACAATAATGACAATTTTGCTATGATATCATAATGCTATGATAATTCTTCTAATTCTAATTAATAGAAATTCTTCTAATGACCACTTAGACAATTTTAACATAAATTCATAAAATCCGCAGTCTAATTGTCACTTTAAGATTAAACCTGCCCAGCTTAGAACGTATCTAACGAGTATTACTTTGCAGGTATGACAGGACTGCATTTATTAAAAACTTGCGCAATTTTCATTATAATGTATGCTTAGATTACGAGATTTATTCAATCATTGTGTATGAAAGAGTCGTTACAATTTCAGCATTTTTAAAACGAAAACTGTGATACTGGATGTTTTATCCGTTTCGGTAGATTTAGTGATAAAAATAAGAAAAAAAAATAGAATAATTCAGTTTGTATAAAAATAGCAGCGTGAAAGAGGCATTATAAATTAAATAAGGACCCAGAGGATGAAGGTATATGAAATAAAGAGTGTGCAAGAATATCGCGTGCGGACTATGGAAGTTGATTATCAAATGACGGAAATAAGATGCTTCGAATAAAGCAACGTTGCGAGGCACATATTTAACATTTATTGTTCGCAATGCGTACTTGAACGAGAAGAGAAGTTGTATGCAGATGAAGTAGAGATCGGTGGCGAAGGATAGAAGAACCATAATGGAGATATGAGAGTCCAATTGCCTCGTCAAGCTTGCCAAGTGGTTATAGTCACTTCTTGCTTCGGCCCACCACCATTCTGGCATCGCCTTAACAATGAAATGATACTAACGACCAAGATTCGCTATTAGAAATGATACTAAGGTTGTTCCTCTGTGATGGCATTAAATTAGCGGCACAGTTAGTTACAATCGCAGTTAAACATGAAATTAATATTTTTAGCAGTCGAATGCGTACTTGGTAGGTAATTATCAAAACACATGTATTTATATTTTACTAATTGTCGATGTTGGTTATCCGTTTTTATCGTACGTGTAGATTATCGATACTTTTGTGGATTGCTTGTTATGTTCGAGATTATTTTTTTGGATAGTTGTTGTGAATATCTAATTGTGAAATTAACTATACATTTTAAATAAGATGGAGGTTACTATATGTTCAAAAGCAATTAAATGAATTAAAAATAGAATGTATTTTTTAAAAGAGAAATCATTGTGTGATTGTATTAATGGTTAAGAAATGTTGGTTTATTTATTTTATTTGTTCATATATTTATTATCTATTTATGATGTCTGCCAATTCTATATTTTGTTTTCTTTATATAATGAATTGTTGCCAAGATTAATTGTTATATAATTTTATTTTGCCATTTTTATATTTTTCTACATGCTGAATTATACTATATGAATTGTTATCTTTTGATTTTAGCGCCCGCAAATAGCGGTTTTGTAATACACCCGGGCATTCTTTGTAAACCCGGGGGAACATTCATTGATGAAATAAATCACGTAGTATCTTGATAACTTTGGAGAATAAAACTTTTTTTATAGCAGCGTATAAAAAGATTAGTAAGCCTTGTGAAAAATAGCTACTATCAAATTCTACAGATTTTTAAGATAAAATAATTTGTCAAAGAGTAAATGATATAAATACAAAGAGAATGTACAAAAGTTAATGAGCCAAGTGAATGGAACAATATAAAAAGCTACAAAATAGAAAATATGTTAATGTAGGAAAGATGTAATGAATGCTGAAGATGTAAAATATATTATAAACTATATCAGCAGACGCTACGTGGAAATTAAATAAATTTTGCTAACAAAATACTTAATTCTTTCAATATTTCACATAACCTTAAACAGTTTAAAAATTAACTAATGAAAATATAATCGCGTGAAAATGATTAAAAACCCACTCTATTTAAAATCTTGCTTGGTACTGTACATTGTCAAAGAAATGCACTAACATTACTATAGCTATAGCTATAGCTATATAGGAAGAATTTCTGTTTTAATTGAAGCCTAAGGTATGGTATTTTAATTTTGAAACATCGAACGTACCTTGCCTTTTATCGAGGACAAACGATTGTTTAATTGACGAAATTGCTCCACCAAAGCAATGCTAATTAAAATGAGGAACAGATCGACGAAGTTCCAAGAGAATGTACTCAAAACGTTGATGAGGTCCACTAAAATTCCCTTCCACAGACTGTACGAAATCATAGTGAATACCTAAACGAAAATGTCATTTAAGAATAAAGTTTTCAATCGATGTTCGTATTCGTTTTAAATTATTAAAAACTGAAATGCTTTTTTACCTGTGGAAATTGGGACTGGAAATAAACCCCGACAACATCTGAATTGCCCTGAACAATTGCACATTCTTGGGCTCTAATTGAGCCATGAAGAATGGAGAAGGTATGCTCCACTAAAAACACATGCAATAATTTATTAGACATCAGAAAACGACATTAAAATCCACATTTGTATACTCGTTTGTACGACAAAAGCTGGTACTCGTGTAACTGAATTGATGCATTATTCTCTTCACTGTGTTATTGTTATATCTTCACTACGTTAATTCCTTGTATTTCAATTGAAATGTCGGAGAGCTTGTAATTTCGGGAAGCATATAGAAATATTAATTTTCTTAGACATATTCTTGTATAATTAAATATAATTGAGACATTTTAGCATTGAATGTCAAATTACTCCCTTTGTTTAAATTAAAATACATTTGTCGGCAAAAGTTAAGACATGTGTTATGGGATAACATTTGTGTGAACAAGAATATTAATTTTTTTTGTTTTGAATATTAATTTTTTATTTCTATTTTATTTCTGGGTATCATTTTGTTTGTTCGTCGGGTGCACCAAATAAAACAATGTTTAACTATAATATGTATTATATATAATGCTATAATATTCGCTACAATGTGTAATATATGTAAAGTTTCTTACCTTTTATCGTTAAATGTATTTTTAATGTAAACAATATTACTTGGAAGTCGAAAAATATTTGATTATAGATATCTATTCGGATACTTTCATAGGATACATTTAGCATAGTGCAGATGACCCAGATATTTGCATCGAGCAGCGAGGCGCCAATTAAGAGTTCAGTGCTGAGAGACTTTCATGGTCAAGTACTTGGTAGAGACTACTCCGACGAGTTTGACTATACGTTTTCAGAATATTTAACACGTAGTCGCCTACGCCACCGATGCGCAGTGAACTAGAATTGCAATCAGCTGGGTCTAAATCGAATTTTCTACTTCTCCCAAACATAATGAAATTTTGATTAGCTGTTCTTAAAGGTTCAGAATATTGGACGATATAGACAGAGTTTTGAAAATTACCAAAAATTTTTATTCTAAAGAAGTTGCATTTCTAAACAGAATTACCAAAAATTTTTATTCTAAAGAAGTTGCATTTCTAAACAGAATTCCCAAATACTTTCCAGTTACACGACCACTTACTGGACAATCTATTGCTTACCAAACGTTTACAGAAATCTTTTGGAATTACTAAGGTTTGTCTGAAATGTGAACGACTCCGTCAAGACGGTTCTCACTTACCTAAGGCAAATATCATCACTATTATAGTAACAATCTTGAACTTGGTGGATAAACTTCTTTTTGATACTTTTCTGTATCTGGTGGAAAATTCTTTTTCGAGCTTCTCCCATGTCAGCATCAATGAGGGCCATTGTATTGCCAATTTTAAGAAAAGGAATGATGCAATTAAATTCGTTCCATTGAATACAAAGGTGGCTGGTTCATAATTAAAAAGGAGGTTGTTAATTTCGTGACACAATTCATCAACCAGATGTCACGCGATTGAACTTTTAACAATTGTCCAATTTATTTCATTTCGATATACATGACCAGTTTCATTTTATTACTTTAACACGTTGTAAACTATACATTGCCAAACAGTAATTATAAAAATTTGTTCATTTTAAAAACCAATAAACTGGTATGATTAATGAAGAGTTCGTTATAGTAAATTAATAATCATTTTCTCTTACTCATTTTCGTGGAATTCACACCCGTTGAAATCATCCTCATTATGTTAAAAATCGTCAGCAATATCAATCCAAACAATGATATCGCACAGTATATAATCTTGGGACTACGCCAGGTAAACCTGAACAAGCAGGTAAATTATTATTAACAATTTAGTCTTTAAGAGACTCCGGAAGTTTATGCAAGTGTATTGCTAGCATTTTTCCTTTGGTTAGGGACATGTTTTCTTTATTTATTGATATACATATAGATTTTGCATGCATCTTGCATATTCTTTGCATTTATAGTGCATGAATTTCCGCATTCTAATAGTTACCGACTGCATAATACATCGAATTGCATAATATTTTACAAGCTGAATAACTAAAACTACCGTATTTGATTGTAAACAATTGTGTGGATCGGTAATTTTGACGAGATACTATTTAATATTAAGTTGTAAATATCTCATTCCTTATTACTTAAGAGAAATAAATTACCTGAGATATGACGCATCAGGTGTGTTAATGCCAGATACCGGAAACATGGAAAAACATTGGGCCAACATAATGATCGGTCTCATAGACGCGTGTAAACTGTCAGTTTGTGGATCGAAAGTACTGGCGGGGGACATTGTTGGACCTGACACTGAAAATAGTATTTAGTAATTAAAATAATACAGAGAAAAGTAAACAAATTCTTTGTAAAAGAGAACAAACCAAATTCTATAGCATGATGTAACTTAACACCTTATCAACCGATTATCCAGCCGTAAATATTTTTATATTCTCATAACATGAGCATTGAACACTATTTATTTGATCTGTTTGATTTATTTTATTTTATTTATTTTATTCATCGTGACGGGTGTCTATTATTAGAAAATTATATAATGATATGGGAGCTTGAAGTAATACTTTTACCTCAATAATAGATAACAAATTATTGGTTAGCCTATAAACGATTTCAGAAAACGTTGATTCATTATAGTAATGTAAATAATATATTGATATCAAAAATAATATAAAGAGAACTATTAAAACAAATAATTGGAATGTTAAATATTGTACAAGATATATTGCATAATCACGTAATTTGTAATAGTAATTAGTCATTTCATGTCAGTAAAGCTCCATGATAAAACAATTCTTGTGAGTTATTTAAGAAACTTAACTTTATATTCACGCGATTTAAATTACGGTGATTTGTATTATTCATTATTTCATGACACACGATATGCTCGCGGCAAAAGTTTGGTGACTTACTTTCAGTGGTCACCAAGTTGGACTTAAGACTGTCGAATTTGCGGAACGTGGCAATGTCTCTCGGTGATCTGGAAATATCATTAGCAAGTAGTTACACAACAAACTATCACTTATGGTAGCACGTGGCAATTAACTAATCGTGATGGGCAATGCGAACGTCAATATGAATATGGCGAAGCGTATACGACGTCACAGCACTTGCGTTGATTCACGAAATAATAGGGATCGCGAAACGGTTTAAATGCGATTGTTTCCCGATGAATTTTCGAATGCATTGATCTGTGAACCTTGTTTGCGGCGCGTCGCGATCGACGGTCTGCACGACGCAGGATCGCATGGCGTATAGAAGATAAACTCGTTATTTCAGAGTTTTATCATGCGTTAGCGGTAAAGGGTGGAGGGTGTTTTACACACGGTGGAAGCTCAATAAACGTCTGCTTGTGCAATCATTGGGAATGTCGCGTCGGTTTTGTAGGACTTTGCACACAGGTATATATCACCTGGCGATGGAAAATAATTTGTCTTCTCCATTGTGAAGCTTTCCTTGTGCGAGAACCTTTCTTACATTATGTAAGGAGTACTAAATTTAGAGGACATAGGAGTTTATTCATGGTTTCTTGCAGCATAAAAGTCATAATTTATGTTTTTGGGTAAAATTATAATGACTAGACTGTGGAACTGTATGCAAAATGAAAATTGTCTAACTTAATTGAAAAACATATAATTCAGATGAAAATATCTTCTCTCTTTTGATAATGGTAATAAGTTGGAAATAATGAAATAATAAAAAATATTCTGAGATTCGTCAATAATATATTTACAGATTTACAGTCGATCTATTACTTTTACAGTTACTGTAATCATAAAAATATTTTGATAGAAAACTTTTTCATAAACTTCTTTGTGTATATGATACTAGAAATCGTACGAGGTTTGAATAGATCCTATCTTATGATTGTTACGAAATGACACGCATTAATCGTGTTTCGAGCTCGGTAATTCTAGTGTTAATGTTCTAATGGTTAAAGTGCTAATATTGAAATGATAGAAGCTTAAATATAAGATAGTGAGCATATTAGACAAATTTAGGAATGTTATATTATTTTCAATGCATTAATATTATTTAAAAAATTCGCATTACTTTAATTTTCCTCCATTATCCATAACTCATAGGGTGCACTTCTGTTTATTTTTAGTCTCTCTGAATTTGCCTACTATTTTAAACATACATAAACATCCACATTTTTGGATCCACTACTAGGGAAATACACCTCTGTTAATCAGTTTCTGACAATCAATTTGACTCTTAGGTTATGCAATTGAAAAATTCAATGAATCTTGATAAAAGTTTCTTTAAGAATTTAGTTTCAAGAAATGACGAACTATTGTTTACATGAACTTAATGATCGTTACTTGTATAATTGTCAGACACGACCACTTTGTGAGTGTAGTTGCGTAGCATTCGTATTAATTATTAGAACATGTGCAACTTCGATTTGGGAACTTTCGTAATTTGGTATGAAAGGATGTTTATAAACATGGCACAGAAATGTACTTGAGTTGTTACAACCATGCATGATAATAGAAATTCTCTATTTCAAGATAACTATGCATAGCAAAAGATGTAAAATAATATTGGTCAAAAAAGTGACCATAGAAATAAAAAATTACCATACAACCTATCGTATTGTATTCTGAGAAATAAGACAAGGATATTTTCAAGACATGGCATGTGTAGATAACATGCTGTTGATTAAAATGAAAGTGGGTCGAAGATAATGATCGTGTAGAGTGTGTCATAAACAAAAAAGATGTTCTTCAAGTTAACACTATGTGGCTCTCAACGAAAGAACAATTTGTCTATTATATAAATATGTTGTCCTTCGGATAACCTTCGTATGATCACTACGATATCGACACTGCAGATGGTACTTTTGCAACTAAAATGCTTGTGAGCACGCATGTTGCTCTTTTACGCTAGATTAACGATTCAAAAAAATTAATCCCCAGAGGTTATCTAACAGAATACACATGTTATACATAGACGATGTTGTATTATCATTTATAGTAACGGAATTAAACTATACTGCGCTGTCGAAATGGAATTTTTTATAGATATGCGGGTAACCTTGAAATTGAAGTGTGATTAGCTCTTTCACAGATTATTGTTAAATATAATTGTTATTCCTATTAGTCCTAGGTCGTAAGAGATTGTAAAAAGTTCAAGGTCATCAAATACGATATTATTCTGAAAATAGATTAGCATTCTGGGTTTAAAAGCAAAGTTCTTGATATATTTTTTAATTTTTACCAAACGTTGTCCAGTTTTAAAATAATACTAATTAGATAAACGACAAAGCCCGTCGCTATTTCTGTAGGATATAAATTTAAGAAGTGCAGGATCAAGATTAACAGAGTAATTGTTTATTTGTTAGAATGTATTTCACCGAGATATGACAAAATTTGACTTGTTAAATTAAGAGTGAACCGAATTCAGTGCTGATACTTACAGGACAACAGAGTGTAATAGTATTTCCACTTGCAAAACCATGCAAAATACCGAAGTTTGTAGTTTTCGTTTGAAAATGATAGGGGAGTAGATAACAAAGCGATAATAACTGTTGCCGTGATATGAACATGTAATAAAAACTTGCGCTAGGTTTACATCTATCGTATGATCTTGGCTGAATGATCTTCCAGCGATAATCGTCTATTGACATAAATCTAATGGCTTTCCTCGTGTCCATACAGCTGATATATGTCGCAAACCCTCCAACCAATAGCGAGAATCGACTGCGTTTTTCATAAAAACCTCACTCGTGCGATCCGATTACGGTTATTATGAAAATATTCTTCTTTCCCCAAATAAATTGAACTAAATGTTTTCGTTTAATTCTTTTCAGGAAGGAATAATTTTTAATTTTAATTATTGTGGGAGATGGAATGCTGATTAATTTCACTGCCAAGTATGGTTGTTTTCTATTCTCAAGTCTTCGCTTTGTTTGATTTTTATTCTAATTGCGAAAGCGGTTTGAGTCAGACAAGTAGTTTTTGTTTCGAGATAATATGAGCGCTTTCGTTTGAAGTTCAATTGTATATAAAGATATTGAAATGATATGGTTTGTTGCGACGGCAACACCGAAGGTCGAAAGTGCCTAGCCATCCCTTTAGTCATTAAGTCATAAACATGCGAATAGACCGGCAATAGGTAAAATCATACTGTATCATCAATTTTACTGTAACAAAGAAGACGACACAAACCAGAACTTTCTAGCAAATTTCCCACTCCTCATTCCAAGTTTCTTACGACACACCCACCTCCAATCAAAAACGCTTCATTTCCTCCACCAAAAACTACCCTCCACCAATTAACGGAAAATCGAGGTGACAACAGACAGAACACGACGAACGAAAGACAGATCAAACGTAACGCATTCATAACTAAGATCAAAGCAAACATTCAAACATAACGTAGTCATACTAAGAACGAACGTAACATACATACGTAACGCATTCATACTAAGATCGAATTATAACTCGAACATAACGCATTCGAACACATTCAGAAATCGCGAATATTATACTTGTACAGTGTCGTAAATAAAGTGTAAATAGAAGCAACCAAGCGTCTGTATCACTACGGCATTGTACCAAACGCGTACACAATTTGGTCTTACAAGCCGGATCAACAACCGCGTAAACATGGTTCATTAGCACACGAATATTTTGAGATTTTTTTCTTGCATCATTTTTGCGATTGTCTACAATCGTTGCGCATTTGAAGAGCTCTATTTATCTGTACAGTTGATTTCATTGAGGGTTCTATTTATCTTTTGATGGGTGCATGGCTCGCAATCGTTATCTAAAGCGAGTTGCACGTTGCAAAATATAGTGAATTTGCTATAGTAAACTAAAAGATTGGCTTTGTCAATATCACTTAATCACCTCTTTTGCGATGTGCATTTGAATGAAAAAGATTAAAATTTATTTTAAATACAGCTCAGCCATTAACTGACAAAAATATTCTTGATAAAATATTCGATTAAGAAGATTTAGATACTATAAATTTCCCCCAATATAATAAACTATTAATTTAACTCTGAAATAATGTAAGATTCGGTCTAATTGCATTAAAAGAATCGTATTCGACGTTTACTGTTTATTATCCTGACTTTAGTACAACATTCTTAACTATTTGTTGTCAGGAATATGTTTATCTGTTTCCGAGAAAAGCTAATTTATATTTCTTGTAGTCATTAACTTATTGTTAGTACTGTAATTTACAAGCACGCAGTATTTTTTCTATAAAAACTTGAGGTAAAAGTTAACGAAAATCCAGATGTTAATGAAATCGCCACAATAATAAAAAATGTGAAACCACTATTTATACGTACCCGACATTGATTGACATAATGTTTGGTGTTTTCGCAATCGACAAATTAATAGGCCGCATTTTGTTTAGTATCGCTTTTGCGCCACTATACTTTGACATATTAGAGTGAAATTAATATCATTGTAGCCTACATAACAGAATTAAATTGTACACCGATTACTATCGACTCAAGAATAATTAACTGGATCCGTTCGCTGTATTTTAACGGTCATTTCAGCAAACACGCTACATTCTACATCGTACGAAAATGCAAACATATGAACGAAAAGTCAAACGAATAATTTAAATATAACGATTCGATATAAATTTTAGAATAAACTGTTATGTGAAGGTCAGAATAACTCAAATTGATTGAAATGTGGAAAGCGGAATTTGCAACGCGGCAGCGAGGAGTCTCGAACTCGTTCCGTTGGAGAACGCGTCAGAAAATGAACTGAGGATTCGCGGGACGACTGCATCGGGTATACACTTATATTGTTTATACAGCGCCTCTATAAACTATGCCAGAGAAATAACAGATATGCACCACTTCATAAAGGTTTATATATGGACGGACATTTGACATACTGACGCAAATGGTGTTCAATGGATGCTCATCCTATCGACTGGTTCTCAACTTCATGGTATGTTCCTGCATTAGAAAACATCTCAAAGTGTCCTTTGAAAAACTTTTCTTTCGACGGATAAAGTTTTCCAATTTTTTCCAAACACTGTTTCCTTTAAAGCATGACTTTATAAACTTCATTATTGACAACTACAGAAAAATTACTAAACGTTATTTTCCTTCTTTTCTAGTTGCCAATATTTATGCAAGCGGATGTTCTTTCTTTCAGAAAATAAAAAGTATTTAAAAATTGATATTGGATGGTTAAGAAACTTTGTTTTGATTTTATAGAATACATCTTGTATACACATATTTCTTAATTAGCATACATTTTCTTAATAAGTATACAATAGTTCTCTACATTTTGCATATTTTATATTTTTCAAAAAATAGTAAAATTATATATAATGTTTTCAGAATAAATTACTAGATATTTACTTACATAATTAATTTTATAATACACTGTTATTGTAAAGCACCTCTTTATATCATTAGTATAATTAGAAAAAAGGTATATTCGGTAGATTGACTTCATTTTTAGAAATACTAATCAATGTAATATTATATGCTTTGAAAAATTCAATTTACTGAATCTACCGGAGGTGGGAATAACAGATTTTTGTTTAAATTGGTTTTACACGAATGATAAAGCTCTTCTCTATCGATTCACATACTGACCTGTTTCACTGAATTTTTTACATGTCTTATTTTCTTACTAACAGCTGTGAAACTTATTGATGAACAGTATTTAACGTTTCAACTAGCAATCTAAAAAAATATCGAAGCTGCAAAAATCGAAATCATTCGTATTTCTTTCTAATAGTGTTTGTCCGTAGCGTGGCACAGTCTTATTACTTCAGTATTTTCCATGGTAATAGTGTTCCGCATATGTGAACAAATGATAACCTGACAGGTTGTGCAAACAGAATTTTTCCATTGTCGTACCGCCTGCATTTGTTTCCAGTGAAATAGGGCAGGTAGTATGTGTATTTTCTCCCATAACACCGACCCACTTTGGTATCCTTTCGTTTTTAGTAGTGGAAACCGATAGATCCGATACCCGGTACTCAGTTGTTTGAACTGTACAACGTTCCGCGAGTATCACGTTTTTCAACAATGTTTTTCGACAATAATTAATCTTGTCATTGCGTTTCAATCACCCTCAACTTTTGAGAAATCTAATTTCGTGGGAAAGAAGTCTTTTCATTTTCTGCTTTAATAACAAAAGCTATATTAACGATTCTAAACTATTTTTGTAACATTAACAATGTTTAAATATTTTTGAAAATAATACGTTGACATCCGTAAGTTTCTAAAAATATATTCCTCGTTTTAAATTTTGATTCCCCATTTTTATCATAAATACATCAAATCCGCAGTCTATTCATAACCAATTACTGATTTGTTATGTAGCACTTATTCCCATGAGAGTGAGTACTTGAGATCCACTGGCCACAGTTGCGATAAATCAGTTGTCATATCTTCATAACATGTCATGATTGATCTATGAAGTATTTGAAGTAGCTAACGACGAAGAAGGGATAACACGGGAGGAAGGTAAAGTTTGTCAAAACATCAACAATGGTCGGCTGACATTTCCGCCTTATTCAGAACTGTCGTGACACTTTCTTCTGATCAAACAAAATCAGAATAATTGGTTAGTAATATTTTTGTTTAACACATTAACACCACCGTGGTAGCAGTTTTAGTTGGAACATCATTATTTCTCTACCTTTTAAAAATATACCTTATGAAAAAGTTTTTCATAGGAAAATCGACTACGTATAAATATTCTTTCGTAAAATGAAGCATTTGCTTCGCTGAAATCATAGTTTCATTCTACTTCGTTCATTCAACTTTAATTACTTTTTTATCATCGATACATATTAATTATGTGTAAATTGTATAGTTAACGTTATACTGTAACTTTAAAACATGTAGCTAACTAAGTTTCTTTGCAGGAACACCGACCTCAAAATTTCTTCGGTAAAATCATAATTGTGTTTTACCGTTAACCTAACTTAACGCATTTAGTATCACGATGTACCATACTGTAACTTCGTTACATTGTACATGTTATGATCGTGACAGCGACGTACACAAAGTGCATTAGGTTTCAATAGGCCTAAGAGAACGGTGTGTAAGTATATCAAGCACAGGAAAATACGTAGGAGGACGACGTTAGTTTCGCAAGGAGGAGAAAGTTTAGAATATCTTTCCTGCCACAGACAACTAAAGTAGAAAAATTAAATTAACGTCTCATATCGATAAAAAGTGAGTACGGTAGAAACCTTGGTTTACCCGTGCAAAAGCAACAGAATGAGTATGTCCATTTATCTAGAACACTTATCATATACGAGAATTTGTTTTCATATCACGAATCGTTAAAGAAATAAATCATGGTGACGTATCGTAGAATATAGCAACATCATATATCCACGCAAGTCGCACTAATTAATCGCCATGTTTCAATTAAATATTCATTTTTCCGTGCGAGATACTACGAAACGATCATTTGTCGTTAATTATACACCACTTTATGCCCTATCTGTTTATTCGCAGTCTTGACCTACGATCACAGCCAGCTTTGAATCCAAGATAATTATCGGAAAGATAATGGAGCAAAAGAACAATGTGTTTACACCGCGGTCAACTCATAAGTGTGATTTATATTTATGTATATCGCGTTGTCGTGTATGCGCCGCTTGCGATGTTGATTCTCAATGTGCGGTAACGAGTTCTCAAATAATTTTAATCATTGTACATGGATCTCTCTGCATCAATTACAAGAAATCTAAATCGCGTATAAGAAAATTGACATTTATAAATTGTAACATTTGATACTCATTCAATTACTTCAATACACAACAATTGAAATCGAGAAGAAGTTTTTCTTAATCTATGAAAATTTTCAACATGTATCGCGCAAAATAAAAATCCCGTTGATCCTTTGATGGTTGAATCTACTTTTGATCGATCTCAACATACTATTTAAGTTTTCAGCAGTTAATTTAATTTGGAGACTGTTCAATGTCGCACAATAAGAAAATGAATGAGATTACAATGATATTTTATTCTTTTTGTAATAATTCTAAAATTAGGTTTTCAAATATCAATTTTAGCGCAAATTCTAACCCCCGCCGTACCATGCCCAGGTCTTTTTGGACTCAAAGCCGAGACCAGCCTTGATCGTATGACACGTGATACCATTTGTTTCTTGTATTATTATTTTATTGTATTATATGTTTATTATTTTTTAATAAAAGAAGTATGTTAAGATAATATTAATAATAATATCCGCCGATACTGCGAGGGTTAACAAATAATTTATATAAATATACTATACCTATATCAATAATGACACAAAATAGATATAGCAAATTTTACAACGTCCCCTTATGTTCCAAACAAATTGGTTCGCAAATGATCAGTCACTCATTGTGCGGATCTGTTAGTAAACATGCATTAGCAACTCAATTTGCTCCAATTTAGTCTCAATTACCGTGTATCACGAATCGCAAGGAGCTTCACGCGAACGTTACATGTGAGATCTTTTTATAGAGACGTGCTACGAGATTAATATTCTATCAACATTGCCCTAACTAACTCGTTTCACGAAATCCACTCATATTTTATTCATATCTTAAATAAGGCTACAGCTACTTTTTTCTAGAGAAAACATTGTAGCGATTCATTGTAGTGACTTTATCTCCAGACCCGAAAACATTCTTTGAATACATTTTATATCTATTTTTTTCGATTCTCTGATTACGAAATCTTAAACATGAATTTGACAAGCAATAACTTATTCAATTCTTACATCAATTAATCTTTCTACGGTATTTTGGGTCTATATGAATTAGACTATGTATAAATTTTTACATTAACACCTTACTTGAAGCCTTTCTTTTCTTTGCTTATATATGGTTAATAAATTTAAAAACATAATAATATTGTATTATAATACATTTTCCAAAGACATACAGATTTAGTTGGATCTATATGACGTGAACACTATTAATAATAATTTTATAAACACCGTAGAACTAATAAATTGAACTATAAAGATTGTTAAATCGTTGGCAACTAGTAATAGACTAAGGATGATTTTTAAGTAAGATATGGTTCGATCCAGTTCGAGTGTTGCTTATATCTATCCATTAAAATTAACTTTCTGTGCTATGAATAAGGTATTGTATGATCCACTTCGAATGTCGTTTATTTTTGTCTATTTTTTGGGTTACCTGTTATATTGTGTTTTAACAATAGTACGTTTTCTAGTCAAGTAAAAGATAGATGCAGAGACATACGCTTTTTATTTGGTAAGATTTATTTGGAAGGTTTTATTTGCTAGAAAGAGGGTGAGCGGATGAGCTGTCGTCAGGCAATGATTTATGACCATATTGGATCATTAATTTGTAAGAAGTTGAAAGTTTGTACGAAAAAAAGCACCACAAATCTAATTGAAGGAAATGTACACGTAATGCTGGATCAAAAATAATTTTAAGTGTACCACAAATTCTTCTAGACCATGAAATATGATATGTTTTAAATTGTTTATTTATTGTATACCTTTTGAAAAGGATGTTAATAGGTCGAGCCATAAGTTCGTGCGATTCTAATTTATTTAAATTTGTCGCATAATAATTTCTTAACAGTTATGTCGCATACGTCACTCGATAACTTTGATGTTCGTCTACTTTGCGATTATTTAATAATTCGTTCCTTATAAATAATAAAGTAATTAATCTTTTGAAAACTATGAAGTGTCAAGTTAACAAGGGTGAATATCTCCGACATGTTTTGCTGTACTGTTATGCGGTACCCCAAACATTTACCGTGAGTCACCGATTAGTGTGTGTGCCACTTTTGCCAAAACACTGCGTCATCAAAAGCATGGATCATGCTTTGCCCCCTTTTTAGCCTAGAAACTGCATCGGGTCTAGGTGACCAAAGTCCGGTGACTCCTATTGTGTGAGGGTATAAAAGTGCATGCTTTGCCATGCTCGGGGCTCAGTTTGGCAGTATGTAGTTCCACGTGATCTTCACCTTATAATAAAGTTCTTTGTAAAACCCTGTTTGTGGTTTATTCCGATTAAAATCTCTAACCGTCCAGCGGGTAAGACTATGGAGTCTCGAGAGATCCTTTTCCTTCTCCTCACGGCATAACAGTACGATTACATTGTAAATGTTCTTTCTTGTTAACTTGAAATTCTATAGTTTTCAACAAATTAATAATTTTACTACTCACAATAAAATGATAATATTAATTTTTATACTACTTACAATAAAATGATAATATTAATTTTTATACCAAAATGGAAGCCGATCGATATTCATGATAAATGATGTGATAAATGTCGCTGAAGGAAAACTGAGTTGATCAGTGGGTTAATTAAAGTCGAGGATATCACTCCGTCTGATCTGAGTCTGCACAAACGTTTTTTACGCTGCGTGACTCCCATTGTGTATAGATCATCTGACTGCGTCTAATGTATTTTAATTGCCTTGAACACACCAGCGGTTTCCGTAATGCATGCTACACGATACCGAAAATGTCATCTAAGTGCAACTATATTTTAATGTAGGTATAGCATCTATAATCTATGACGTATAACATACTGTACACACTACATGTTTTGTACTGATCCTTCCCTTAAAGAAGTATTAAATAATTTTAACAAAATAAAAGTCACATTTATGCAAGCATGATGACCGATAGAACGCGGATCTTTATGCAAAATATAAGTTGTTTGTATCGATAGCATAAACGTACACCCATATCGTGAAGTCAATACAAAATTATTTGAATATTTCGCTTATCAGTTATCATTTTTTGAAGCAAAACTGTACGATGATCCATTTACCTTATATAAAAAGCTGCAATCACCAAGCAACCGATAAACTACGAATAAAGTGAAACAGTGCACATCAACAAAGTCGAACTATAATTGCTTTCGAGCACGTGAGCACTCGTTAAATACAATAATATAAAAGCAGACCTGGTAAAACAAATATTTTTCAACAATTTTCATTTAATTTCAGAAGATTTCGTTTCATTCAGGATGCGAATCTTGATTTAGGTGAGGTATGGATGGTAAAAGACAATAACCCAAACACAATTTTATTCGCATAATCTTTAATTTGGCCACATAATATTTTCATGTATTGTTGATACAGAGACGTTTTGTTTCAGTTACACATTAACATGAGTTTCCACGTTTTAGCTATGCGAACTTTCTAAAACTAACACGTGTCCATAGAAGTCATACAAAGGATTGTGCTGGCTCTTGGAAGGTATATCGGACACAAGAATGGGCATAGATTTCTAATTTAAAGATAGTTCTTAATGTAACGGATCCAATGATACCGCGTTAATTGTTAGAAAATGCTGCCAAGGAAATTCTGGCAAATACAATACAAGTTTGTAGGTTCGCGGTAGATTCAATGGTAGGTTTACTATGTCCAGATCGCGACAGTGTTTCCAGTGTACCAAAAGATTCATTAAAATATCCTCAATTAGAGTTTTAAACACTTGAATATCGGCAATTCTGGAGTTGAAACTGGAAAATAATTAGTTTATTATGTAGCTCACGCAGAACAGAATCTCAAAACTTAGTTTATAAGCTTATAGCTTCAATCACTAGGTTACGCAAAAATTTGGACCATTCTCTCGTGTAATAAATAGTGCAAGCGATGCAACATTTACAACGAAAACTCTATCTTGTCGTTCTTGATTCAATTCGTTAAAAGGTACAGTGTATTTGCTGCAATGTAACAACATAATATTATACATCATATATGCATACATGTATTTCATATTTCTACAAGAAACACTCAGCATCGCGAAACTAATTGTGCCTATGTATGCCTACTAATTGTTTCGGAAAATATTCCTCTAGACCAGGGCTCGGAATTAAAAAGCGCGCAACATGAAGATCGCGACGACTACGCTTCCTGGCTTTCGTCGTTTGTTTCGCTCCTCGTGATTGCTACTTTCGGCTGGGAGCACCTCAAGCGCGTGTGCTGATCAATCACCAGCTTAGCCCTCGCGATCCTCATGTTGCGTGCTGGTTAATATCGAGCGCTGTCCTAGACAGCTCGTTTTTTTCAATTATGACGCAGGTACGTCAGAAATGAGTCACTTGCTTTTACAAATCTGGAACCAGTAGCAGTTTGTAAACAATACTACGAAGAAAAATAGGTAGCTAAGCAGTAGACTTATAAAATATACCACAGTTTTAAAAAATGCAACAGCATTTATAAAATTATATGCAAAACTGTGTTCTTATAAATTTGCATCAATAGCGATCAGAATTTTTTTCTTCTACAGAATTTCTCTAACAAATTAAACAATGTACTACATTATATAATATAAGATAAGGACTAAAATGCTGTTATATTGTTTCTAGATTTATGTATAAATAAATATTAAAAGATAGCGCACAGTGTATGTACAATCCCGTGATAAAAAAATGATCATAGAAATAAAACTTGTTTGCCCATCGTAACAAGATTTTCCTGCAAATGTATAGGAATCGTTGTACACCACAGGTCCAATACACCTTCAAGAGTAAGCCCAACCTTTCCTAAAACTATCACCGATTCCCAATGTTGGGATACAAAAATTATCCGCTCTCTTCCTCCTTTTCGTTGACAGTTACGTGCTATGCAAAATCAAATTGACAAGAAGTTCGCCAAAAAAGACTAAATGCATATAAGTCGTTTTAGGTCGTAAGGGAATCATCAGAAACGAAGCACCGTCAGCTTCTCAACAGGATGTCGAACAATACAAAATTTTCAAACAACATGAGAAGTATGACAATATGCTCCGCAAGTACAGTATACATCTATCTCCAACATCTATCACGAACTGTAATAGTAAATAAAATAATGCTTGCACCTTACGTTTATTCACACTGTTTGGTAATAGGCCTGTTTGCCGGTTCGATGCGTGAAATTCAGTACATGAGATCTGGAGATGGTTCGTTACTCTTGATTATGGTGGAAATTAGATACATTAAACGACATGTACAGTGGATGTGTTGCCAGCAAGATACTCATCGTCTGGAGCATCCCTTTTAATACAACAGCCACAACAATTCTTGGTACCTCGTACTATTTCGTTAGGGTTCCAATGTAGGTTTATGCACCGTGTCTTCGGTCAGCAGCTATCGACTTTTTACATCAACTCGCAATTATGAACCTTACATATGAATGCGACGAAGAAACAATTACATGCTGCGTTCATGACCGTGGAAGTTCTACGCGCCGTAGTTCAGAGTTCGTCTGTTCGCGTACACATGATCGCGCGAAGGTTGATGCTTCAGCGACCAGCCCCGTGGGACATCCATAAATACCTTTCCTGCGGTACTGTTCCTCTCGGTGATGATGTGCGTCGTCGATAGAGAGATCGAGATAATCACGGTCAAAATACGCATTCGCGTCAACCCTGTTTCGATGTGCTCGGTGCGTTCGGATCGTGCGCGCCGTTGTTCGATTGACCTGCAATCAAATTGATCGAATTCTTCACTGCGTAGACCCGTTTGTACACGAATGCTTTTTTGTTCTTATCGGGAATGATGGGAGGTCTTGGAGTGGAGGGTTCGGTCCGTTCCAAGAAAAATACATATGAAATCGATGATAGACTATGGAAGAAAAGTATAATGGGGCGTAGTTGAATTGGAATCAGCCTACTAATGTGGTTCAAACAGATTAGGTTTTCTGTATTTTTTTATAGATTTTTCTGTAAAGTATAGTGAATTCAATCAGGTACAGATGTTTTCATAATCCCGTTTTAATACCACATCCCGTTAACATTTATTAGTGTTCATTTTTGTTGACTCATAATGAGTTACTTGATACATAGTTTATTAATAGCCTTGAATATCACCAGTAAGGAATACGTCATACAAGCCTTGCGATGACGAACTAGGTTGGAGTATAATATGTAAGCAATAACGGTGTTATTACTTTAAATTGGAATTCTGTATTGCTTCGTTCTTATATCAAAATTAAATTTTCAATGAGACAGTCAGCAGCTTTCATTTCAGGCAGGATGTATCTGTTTCAAAGCTACAGAATGAATGTAAGTAAAATAATAAACGCAATGTTTTCAAGAAATTAATCATTTGATAAGCAAGTTCCCCACAAATTGATAAAAAAGTTATTATCATGAGGTGTGGATTACGCTTCTTTCGTGTTGTAAAAACAAATAATGTCCTAACTAAATTATTGCACATAATATAGCACAGATGATATATGTATAATAATTAACGTATACTGTAACCATTTTTCTAGAGTTCTTTGCAAAAGTGAAATAAATCTTAAAGTTTGTTGCGAACTTCGACCAAAGTCTAGAGTTTGATATAAAGTATTCTAACGAGTCGCAGAGATTGCGTGATAAATAACCAGCGCTTTTTGATCGATAAGCCTGTATTTTATTGCACGACAACGCTCTATCACGATCACGCATTTCAGAAGAAAAATCCTGGATTTAAAAAAATCAGTCACGCAACACAGTACAACGAGATCCGATACTATTCATCCGATAACCAAACATTTCAATTGCAGCTTTAGACAAAAAATCTAATCGACCTGTTGCTGAAAGTATGTTTGAACAATATATTGGCTGGCCTTTGCTTTGATTAATAAAGTTTCCACTTAGTTCAGTGAAATTATTCTGAACTTTACGAATCAAGAACTGTAATTTATTTCTGGGAACCGTAATTTACTGTTTTATAAGTTTCACGATTCAAAATTTAGTGGGTGGTTAAGGAACAGGAAATCATGCGACGATGAATACATAAACAAAATAAGACGTGTACGATGTTTTATAACTTCACTGAATTGGGAAATTGGAGATAGCACTGTAACAAATAATATTAGATTGAATGATATAGAAAACATTCACGTAAGTGCAATTTCATGGGAATTTAATCATCCGGGAAATCAGCTACATATATCTTTTTAACCGATAAATAATTTCTAATACAAAAATTTTCAGATATCCTTGCGAATAAGATTCATTAAATATTATTTTCGAACAAAGTCTTATGGTTTTTTAGAGAAAAATTGCTAAGTATTATTTTTTCAGTTTCCCGACATTGAATTCTTAAGAAAGATAGTTTAAATTTCATTTTATTTACCGATGTTCACGGAAAGGTCCTCGAAGCGATCTGGTAGCTCTAATATTCCAGCCTCAGCGTAACAACAAAGATCCGTTATGGCATTCCTTCTAGTGGATCTATCAGTTGAAAGAAATTTCCATAACTGGGAATCTCGTCTGCTTGGTGTCACCGGTTCACTTCCTATGGTAAAAATTTAACGTGAAACGTAATAAATATATTTAGATTTTATACTGTTACCTGAATGTAAATCTACTAAATGCAATACATTCACTTCAAATATAACTTGACAGTAACAGTTAAGAAGCTATTTAATATTAGAAATCTATTACACGGATTATTTAACGGTTTTACGGTTTTAATTATGGAATGTTAACATATTAATCAAATCCAATTTTGTCAATGTTAATGAATGTTGAATTTATTTGATTCTAATGTGTGGATTCATTTATTCGTAAATTTTTTCTCGAGTCAGTTTAAAAATAAATTGTCATCCTTTCTAATGTCTAAATTATTTCTTAATTGGAATGCTGTTGTATGTTCCACTATACACATATGTAGAGAACAGTTTTACTATCTTTATGAATTTTTCCATCCAGAATTATATCGGAAATGTGGAATTTTATGCTTTGTATGAACAGCTCGTTCTCCAATGTTTAAATAACTAGACTAGAGTAATCTTTTAAAACGTATTTATGTGAAAATTAAACTGCTTTTCACTTCATCGATATAAATTACGGATTAACAATTCGATTACCTGTATTCTGTATTTTAAAATTAACGACTCTGATTGTATTTTATTCCACGTTTTCGTTTTATCTTGGACAAAATATCACCTATTGATCGATACTGTGTCTTTCATAAAAATAAGATCAAGTGCGACATACTTGAAGTTATGAAAGTCTTGAGATAAGATTACATTTTTGGGTTTCAAGATTGATTTCTAAACATAGTGTGTTCCATCTCAAAGCAATAATGGGACAAGTTTTGTTACAGTTCAGTGTTTATAGGACATTCAATTAATTTAAATGTTTCTTCTCAATCTCTTCCATTAATACTCATGACTAAAGCATCGCTACTAAATAATTTTTTTATCGAAATTAAATAAAATTTTTACAATGGTGTTTTTAATAAATCACACACGTAAAAATTATTTTAATGAATATTTAATAGTTACTCGTCAATTACTATTAAAAAGTTGAAACTATAATTAATTAATGTAATAACTAACGGAATTGGTGATTTGAGAATAACTACAGTTATTAATGACTACAATTATACATCAATTACAATGAATCCTGCAACGATATTCGCTTTAACAGCGCATTAAAAATAATATTAAAAGAGGAACTCACTAGTGAAAATTTTCCCATTATTATCCTGAACATCAAACAATTTTTGGGAATATGAAGATTTATTAAACAATAATTAGGAAATCATAATAATATTAAAATGGTGAAAATACAAATTATATGAAAGAAAATCTCAATCCGCGTAGCAGGGTTAATAACTGGATCGTTCATTGCAATTGATATTATTGGTATTATTATTAAATATTGCCTAACTCTGGTTCAAGGGTAGATCCTCAAACCGGTCTGGTAGATTTAGTAACCCTGCGTCTGCAGGATGGCTTAACATTTCCATCGTGCCTGGAATCACCGAATCATCAGCTGTAGTACCGGGCTCCTGCTTCTCAGATTCATCATCGATGATATCATCATCCTCTTCGGGAGTAACAGATCCCGATCCGTCCGGCGTTTTCTTCCTTTTTCGCCACTGCAAAAATAACGGGCACTTCGAATTTCATCGCTGCCGACTTTTAGCTTTATAAGAAACGTAAACTAAAGAAACACAAAACTAAGAGAAAATTCAATTGTTACCAAAAATTGAACTCCTATAACTTGCTACGAAAAGATGGTACAATATTCTGGCAATACTCACAATTCAAGTACACTAGATATTTTCAGATCTTTTCTGTCTGGCGTTATAAGAATTCAAAGAGTAACAACTTAATCGATTAGAATTCCTTTAATTCTGCAGTTTATATAATAAGCATCAGGCAATGTATAAGCAAACAATGTTTTATTAAACCTTTGTACAATAAGAACAAGTCAGAATCGTCGTTCCATAGCTACATGATCTAGTAACCATTAAGCACCTTCACTGTCTAATCTTTATATTAAGAAATAATCGTCTTAGACAAAATAAAAGTCTGATAAATTTATGAACACAGTAATGACAATTTCGGTTTCGAAAAGTAGCAATAGTGTTGGTGATATGAATATAAATATTACACGAGAAGTAGAATTCTTACCCCAACACTAAAGTAAATGAATGCTATTAATTTCTTCTAAATTGAAATAAGATTTGATTCTTCAATTTAACAAATTTAGGTATTATAACACATGAAAACATACAAGAACTATCATCAACAAAAACTATCTACGTTAGGGAAATTATTAAAGACGAAGAAGTGTTAATTAACTCGCGTGATTAACTTGATGAGGATGTTTCTGAAAATGTCTAAACTTAACCCTCAGGGCTCTAAATACTCCCGGCCGAAACGATCAGTAGGGATGGCGCGCGGTTAGCGCAGACGGTCGCTGGGGACGGAATATTTTTATGCTAGACTGAACTAAGTATTTGAGGCGCAATCAGTAATAAATTATAGTAATCTTTTTGCAAGGGGTTAAATAATTAAAGAGTGTTATTTTGAGTGTTTATTTAAATTACTAACGAGTGCCTCTGTATTATTTTTGAAAAAAAGTAACTGCATATTGATCGAAAAAATCGACAGACGCATATATGCGCCCTTAGTCCACGCCAATGACTTAGAGTAAACGCATATCTGCGTCCTTCGGCCACAACGGTGACTTTCGATAAACGCATATATGCGTCCATAGAGCCCTAAGGGGCTCAATTTTAGTTACTATTTTTGAAAGGTCTACAAGAATTGGATTAAATAAAAATTGTTTACAACAAGAATTTTGAAAAAAAATAATTAAATAAAATTGATTCCCCCATTATTTAACATCTGCCAAGTACTAGACATTTTCTTTGGTATTTTTACTTGCGATTAGATAGACTAAATGAGTAAATGTGGTTCTTCTGATACTACCCTTGTGGAGGGTTGAAACGTGGTAGACATTTTTCGATCTTTAAACTACCAAGCAATCCATTAAGTTCATGAGAATTTATAACTACTTTACTTGACTATACTTATTCTAATTTTATACAAAACTTAATAAGTCTTTTAACTTTTATGCATCAAAATAACAGAGAAAAATTGTAGCACAAACAACACCCAAGATAAATGAACAGCTGACACGTAATAATGTTCGTGCTTGATTTTCACTAGCCGAGTACGTGAACAAATGCGAGCCATTGTATTATAATATAAATAATACACAAAATATAAACAATGGTAATTAACTGTATCATAATAAAGTAATTATCGATATGATATAAAGGAAACTACACATGCTACACTATGAATGTGAATAACTAAATAGTGTTGTATAGTTAAACGATATCAATAACAACAACAAAGTAGTATAATATAGTTAAACAACTAGTTAAGCAAAGCTATGTGAACCTGTTTTCTGGATTATTAAACATGGAACACGACAAATGAAAATATCACAAATAAAATTAAAAACAGGCAGTGTAAGAGAAAATAAATGTACTGTAGTACTTTAAGGTTCAACAAAAGAATTTATTGTACCAATTGTTCTTTTTACTTTACTTTGAGAGTTCGATCTGAAAAGATTGATTATGAAAGGATGCAAATTAGACAGTAAATTCGTACATATTGATGTTCCAGACGACCCTGCTTCAGTGAATAATGTAGTGTTGTCACACAGTATGTACTCCGAATCTAAGAACTTATATGTCACGGGTACCCTAAACTTACTACGCAAAAGAACTTCTACCAGAACTAAAATCAAATTTAAGAACTAATTTATTGTTTACATTTAATGCAAAATAAAAATGTTCTAAATTCATTGCTAGAGATAAGAGGTAAATAGAAAATTCGTTTTTTATTAGTAACTGTTGTAAGTTGACTTTAACACTTTATCTATCATGAGCCTATTAATTGGATTTTCAATTACTTTAATGCTAAAGTTAGTTATTAGCTTGAATGTCATGAAATTATTTATATAATAATTACTAAAATTAAGAAAATTATTAAGCAATTTTTAACTGTTTTGGAAATCATAAAAATGATGAGGGTTGTTTGATAAGAATGCATCTTATCGCGTGGCGTTGATCACATGAAATATTCTCCATTATTTTATTACTTTACAATCTTTATTTTGTGTAACTAAATATTCTTATGCAACTCTTCCAACACTGATATTAATAATTTTAAAGCTATAATTATTTCAAGAGGAACTGAAATATTCAGCTTTTTAATGACTATTGACAATTATAATTAACCCTATGCTGTACAATTTTTGTCCCCGATAACTGGAATTTGTTTATCCTTAAGAATTTCCTAAAAAAGAATGTATTCGCCGTTAATAATTTATACCAAAAGAAAATTTATATTTTCATTTTATATCTTCATTTAGAAAATTTCGATTTGAATCTCACTTGATATTATATTACAACAGATTAATTACTTTGAGTTGGAATTACACTGGGAAACAAAATATTGATCTACTATATGGAAAATGTACGTACAGACCTAATAAAGCACCAGTTTTTAACGTAAACAATCTACATATGCCTTTGAATAGGTATTATTATACGATTTCATCGCAATAGGAACAAGCTATACACCTTACGTTCGATAGTTTATACAGTCAGTTTGCGTTGTGTCAGTATGCCGTGAAAGTAGCTGCGAGCATTAATAGCGTTTGCTCGTTACCAGCTACGTATGTAGTAACAATCTATGATAGATGTATTTTTTAGAACTGTAAAATTACATGACAATCGAAATTTGGAAGCCTGAACTAATAACATAAAGTTGTAGGTAGCTCAAAATTTTAAAAAATCGTTGAAAGATCGACATTTCCAGCTGCAGCAGAAGTTCAAATCGGAGTGTGGACGGTTAGATTTTGATTTTATTTTTACTAAAAGTAAACTAACCATTTCCTTCCTGGACAGAAAATATTAACATGATATTTGGCAAATCGTGTGGTACTTGCTGATCGTGATGAGAAGAAACCCGTAATTTTGAGAAGAAGTCAATTTATATCATTTCGATAATAGTTTCAAGAGTAGTTACTGGCTATATTTCATTGTAAAAATATAGTAATCTCCTGATTTCGAATGGACGTAAATTTTCCATTAATCCTATTCTGGAATAAATCATTTCACGTGATACCGAAAAAGTTTATTTACTCATAAATATGAACGATTATAAAGCAAATGTTACAAAATATTACTTATTGTTATTTCAGTGATTAACATTATCCAGGTTGCATTAAATAATCTGTCTCTAAGATCACGTACAGCTGTGATGTAATTGCCCGTTTCCTTATCGCGAAACATAATCGCATGGAATGCATTACTAAAATTACAAGCTTACATGCATAACATCATAATTAGTGGTCTCCATCCAACAAGTGTACTGTTACGATAAAAGTTACACAACCGAATAGATGTACAGTAGAACTCCATTTATATGAACCTTCTAGGAGACAAGATGATTCACATAATCAAATGGCTCATACAACAAGTTCAATTCAGTTAGCCAGGCACTGCGAAAATTTATTCCATATAGATGGAGTTCGTATAAACGAAGTTCCGTTATATGTACTTCTGTATTATAGATATAATAAATGCATTTACAAAATCTTCAACCTTTCGCATGCCAAGTACTTCCCTTCATATTCTTCTTGAAGAAAGTATAATAAATATTTTATGATTCCAGAGCTTTTAATATTGCAAAACGTGGGAACAGAATATACATATTTTAACTAATTTATACACAAAAGTTTCTAATAATTTTCATATTAGAGTACCTATCCTGATTCGTATTTGTTTCGTCAAATATGTAGTTTAACAGAAGAGAACATTTTATAGCGGCGGCATATTCCCGGCTTATTTATTCTGCATAATACTTTCTTCTATTTTAAAATCTGTTTACGTGATCTGTGTATGCGCACTTGCTACGAAATCTCACAGATATAACACTATAGAAATTCTAAAAATAAAACGTTGAGTATTTCGCAAAATATTTATGAAATTCCACGCAGTAATGAATAAATTATAGGCTGTTTCCCCAAAGAAGAACACTCTGATATTCGTAACAATGATCAATCGTATTCTAATCGTTTCGGACTCAGTTGATTATTTTTGAACGTAAATGAGAAGATTTGGCTTTTAAATACATTCAAATAATATATGTGCATATATCGTCAGTATCACCATCGACTTGATAGAGCTGTATGCAATAGTTTTATATCCGCGCAACAACCCTTAAAGGCAGAGATCGATTCACTTGAATCCTTCGTCAGTACACACGAAAGAAATACCCAGCCGGTACACTACTGCAATCATCATTAATTCAATATGCTTCTAATCGGAATTATTAGAATTTTCAATGCTGGTATTTAGAATCAGTTCGTAATGAATGTAAAAGAAATTGAATTCATTAAATAAATTCTGCATAAATATGTCTTTGTAATTTTTACAGATCATTATTATTGAAGAATTTACTGTTACATATATTTACTATACGTTTTCAAACAATTATATTGCAGTAGATGCATTTTATTTCATACTAATTTTGAAAATTTTAAGAATTCAATAACTTTGTTTTTAATGATTTTTATGAACGTATATTTAATGATATATGAACATAATTGATATACGTCTGTACAAATTAAACCATTGTTAATTTGTTGACTATTTACAAGTAATCAACATCGCCAGAAATAATTTCCATTACTTTCGTTGAAGTGACTCCATCTCGTAAGTATGTAATTGAATTAGAAATTAATTAAATTCGAAATAAGGTTAGATTCAAATATGTGAAGGTTATGAATTAATTTCCTTAAATTATTTCCAGGAGCCTTTCATTATCAGAAATAAAATGTATACAGCTCGAAATATAGAAGCACACGCTGTTAAGCCGCAGAAAACTGATCATCAGTCGTATACTTCACGAAAGAATGTGGCAAGATAAGGAGGTCAAAAGCACCCTTAAATGAAACTGGATTAACGATGGATCATTCAATAACCTGGCAACAAAAAGACATACTCTATCATGATTAACCCTAATGTTTTGCTCGTACATGTGTTCCCCCCTTCCAAAGTACAAAATGTAATAATTCGTGGTGGCATTAAAATGCACAGTCGAGCAGAGGGTGATGTAAAAAATAAGAAACATATCTAATATTATATCTTTTTATCTGGAGCTCCGTTTTAGAGAAAATCGGCTTTAAAATTCGTTCAACTTTGTGAAGGATTTCGCACAATTGCCTCCGTTCAAGATAGTGTTTAAAAACTTTAACTATTGCGAACTATGTAGAAAACAGAATATTTCAATCATTGTCAATATTTGTAAACACTATTTTGGACAGAGACTCCTGCGGTGGAAGAATAGACGACAACTAAAAATCCTTTACAAATATGAATAAACTTTTAAGTCGATTTTCTTGAAAACGGAGTACCAGATAAAAAAATATTACACCTAATTTATTTCTTATTTTTTCATGTAGTATCAATCTCAGCTCGGTTGTAGAATAAATTCATTCATTATCATCCTGTATATATAGAAACTTTTTCTAATTTTTATTTCAATGTCAGCGGTACATGTTTACGAGAACATAAGTGCCTGTTCGGATCACATTAATCCAAACTGTTCATAAGCCATAAACCCCCTACACTGACAAGAAGGGTAGTAACGGAAAAACCGGATTATCCGCCTTTGCTCTACTTTTCGTGCCCAGTTGCATATTAAAATTAAGATAATATATATGCTAAGGAATTTTCTCCAATCTTTTGAATCGGACCTATTGTATAGTTGCAAATTAAAGTCGCTAGAAAATGCAAATTTTTGTTTAATTATTGAACGGCACTAAAATTATACCTGAAGTATTTAAGTTTTATAAGAACTATTTAGTTTCAAAATTTGTAGCAAGGTCAGGTTGGAGATAATATTAAAAGTTCGTTGATACGAATCTGCAAAGAGGTGGGTGAAAAGGTTAAATGAGGTTAAATGTATATGAAGTAACCGCGACCATTCAACAATCACACCAAAATATCTGACGAATTTGTGATGTCTGATACTAATTCTTGTTAAATAATTATTATTACTAAATTTCATTATATGACGAATCACTAAAGACTGTCACTTAATATATTATATTATATTAATACTTAATTGTATTAACTTCTTCAATAAATATACTTTATCAAATATATTATATTCAAAGAAACTTGTTGCATGCATAAGTTTTCATATTTTATATTTTCGGAGATATGGAAGTAGCCTTAAAATTTGTATAATAATTTGTTCGCATAGTGATAAACACAACCTGTATCAATAATTCGCCAAAATTTAATAATAAGTAAAGTTCATAAATCAACAAACATTTTATAAGTATTTACAGTAATTGCATTTTAAAGACAAAAAAGCATTTAGATATTTTTTAGTGGCATTTCAACAATGTGAATCAGTGACAAGTAGTATGAATCTTCCAAAGTGGCTCACTGTCGATCATCCAACACTACTGACAGGTGCATGTACACTGCCAGAAAGAAAGCAACGTGGAAGAGAGAAGTCAATAAAAGCATAGCGATACGATGGCAATCCCGCGTAATGCGAATCATCGACTTACCATTGGGGTATCAGTTGCGTTTGTATTCCATGTATGCGGCGTGCTGTTGTCGGACACTGTTGTTGCTGCACACGTATCTGCAATCACGGGGCTACTATCTTCGGTCTCAACACAACAAGCACGCCGGTTGTAAACTTGCCACCCACGAATCGATACCGCGCGAATGAAACTATACGGTCGGTTTCACAAGAATAGCCTAACGCGATAGGGACAATAATCCACGAGGCATTGTAATCGCTGCGGGAAGCAATGGAATGAACAAAAACCTGTATCAAAACGTCGACGAAATGTTTTTTTCACCGGTACATGGACTCGCAAACTGAACGTACGCGTCACGCAAGCAGACCGTGCGACGACCGCTTACACAATACTTGTCGACCAATCGTGATTCCTAGATTCCACGAGAAATTAATGACAGCCGCGACAAGCACGACGGAAAACTTTGGCAACAGTTCGTAACTGTTTGTCTGTCGGTAAAACTGATCGTAGCGCCACAGACGGGGTCTAAGAGTAGATATGACACCTTATGTATTTTCAAAGACGAGATCCTCACCTATGGTACTATAGCAGATGAAACGGTATTATTTTGTGATCCAGAAACAGGGCCACAATTGACCAGTCATTTCTAATAATTATATAATTAGTAATAGTAATTAAGAGATTGGTATTATCTCTTTTAATATCGGGAAACTTTCAGGATATTTGAGATCGGAGCAGAAGATTGTTCGCAGTATGCGTTAACAAAATAAATGAAGCATAGATCTATTAGTATGAATCGAGTATAGATCTAACTAGTATAAATCTAGTATTCTGTATACTTCATTTTACTACGAATTTATACAATTTGTATACAAACATAAAATTGAATAAATTGTATGTTTCTAGTTTTTTTTATAACAAATAAATAATATTGCTCGAAATATCAACAACTAACTTTTCAATGACTTTGTAGGACTATTAAATTGAACACATTTTATTAGTGACGATGTAATCTGGAGATAAAGTGACTTGTATTCATAAATAGGCATTAAGATATAAAATCTTTATTTATATAGATAGATAGATAATCTTTATTTCGGCTTCACAGCCATGAAAAAATGTGGACTTGGTTTACAATTTTTACTCTGTTTCCACTCATTCTGTTCATTCATTCCATTCTCTCATTCCGTCCCTCTACTCTATCGCTTAGCTATTTCGTCTTACCTACTCTTTGGCCCTTCTGTTGTCTTTCTTTTTCTCTTCTTAAATTTACATATTAACCTCATTATCTACTATATTGTCCTTTGATCCTCAAAACTATTTATTTTTTACTTTCTTATATAAATGTATCGTCGAAGCCTCTCCAACATGGAGAAATTCCGTATTTCAATTTTTATTAAGATGTGAGGATGTGGTAGGGACAAAATTAATAAGCGATTAATACAGAATTGAGCCGAAATTAATGGATTGATTTATCGGCTCATTGGGGAAAAAGCCTTACGGCATAAAAAAACCCCATAAAAAATAATGGACAAAGATTTTACAAAAGTCTTTACATTACGCGATGAAGGTGTGAGCGGTGTTACATTGTTTATGGTTTGTACGTTGTATGACAACGGGAAACTTGAGCCGACACGATATGCTGGCTTGGGTGAATGACAGTTTGCAAGCATCGTTTATAAAGATCGAAGAATTGTGCAGCGGCGCGGCTTATTGCCAGTTTATGGACATGCTTTTCCCGGGTAGCGTACCCATAAAAAGGATCAAATTCAAAGCGAATCAAGAGCACGAATACATACAGAATTTTAAAATTTTGCAAAGCAGTTTCAGAAAAATGAAAGTAGAAAGATTGTTCCCGTCGATAAACTAGTAAAAGGCCGTTTTCAAGACAACTTTGAATTCCTGCAATGGTTCAAAAAATTCTTTGACGCGAATTACTCTAGAACGGAGTCGTACGATGCTCTGGCTATGAGAGCAGGAGATACCATGGGTCGTGGTACATCCCATGGCACTAATCCAAAGCGTGTCACTCCTCGTGATGTAGTTTTATCTAAAGAACCAGCTCGTATCGGTGAGGGAACTACGTCTGCTGCGCACGCAACTAATGCCAAGCCTGCAAACAATATTAATAAAAAACCAGCACACCGTCTGCCAGTGAAAACGGGCCTTGCCAGTAAACGTGAGGACGAAAGAGTTGAAGAACTCCGCGTTCAGATGGATGAGTTGCACATAATGACGGAGGGTTTAGAAAAGGAACGAGATTTCTATTTCGGCAAATTGCGCGACATCGAGGTAATGTGCCAACAAGAGTGTCAGAAAGGAGTAGAGAAGATTCCCATAGTACAGAAGATATTAGATATTCTTTACGCCGCGGAGGATGGATTTAGGGCAGCGGAAGAGTCAGAAGAAGATGGAGTCGCGGTCGACGACGAACAAGAAGAATATTAATTTTACTTTTCTATCCAAGCAATGCGAACAAATGAACAGCATAGTACCAATGTACGTTTCAGTTTCTTGCGTTTGTGAGACTGTATCAACAATCTCTGTAAGATGGACGAAGCTACTGTGTATAGATATTTAATAATTTCGCGGCGAGTTCGCCGGAATTCATTAGAGGCTTGCGTGTAATTTTGCCTCCCGATTTATTGCTGTATGATTGACAGATCTCGTGGTCTGTCTGTTTTGTTTTACGGATCTCGTGATCCGTTGCTGTATGATTAACAGATCTCGTGGTCTGTCTGTTGGCGGAACTAGTGGTCCGATGGTTCGACTTGGATTGCTCCAAGCGAACACTATTTGTGTATATATTTTTCTGTATGTATTGTAGTGTATGACAGATCTCGTGGTCTGCCTGTTGACGGAACTAGTGGTCCGATGGTTCGACTTGGATTGCTCCAAGCGAATGCTATTTGTGTATATTGTTCTGTATGTATTGTTGTGTGTAAGAATTGTAGTTGTGACTACAAATGATATGACTCGATATTATTCACATTACGGTACATTAATAATCACGATCCGATTTACTATACTATTTCGTTTAACCTTGTCCGGAGAAATTCTTACGCGTGACTCTACTGAATGCCCGTCTCGAACCGTGTCTATCTGCGTTCAATCTCGTTCTGTCGCGTTCTGCCTTTTCCGTATAAAGAACCGAGAATTTATAGCCGATTTCCTTCGCATTCTTTTCTGAAGGACTCGGAAAAATCCGGCGCCGAAAAGTCGTCCGAATGTTTAGTTTATGGCCCGCACGTGTCTATCTGGGGACCGACTCGCGCTAGCTACTAACAAAAGGGGTCCTGTGGTGACCGCGTCCCGGGTCTAAGTGTCTTCTCGGGACCGCCGCTACGAATACTTGACGTGGTATACAAAAAATAAAACTTCGGCGCGGAAAAATTTTTCGTTGTCGAAGAATAATTACTCTAAGATTAAAATTAACCTAACTTTATTTTGTGCCTTCTTCTTTGGCTTATTTCTTCTTATTGCATCTTGTCCCTTGTCAAATCTCTCTTTTTCTTTGTCCCCTCCAGCCATCTCTCCACTTTCTCATCCTTCCTTCCATTGACTATCTCTTCTATTTTTACCTCTCTACTACTCTCTCTACAGTCCCTCGCCAGATGGTCCAGTGTTCCTCGAGCATCATTGCACAGGTCACACTTCCTCTTCTCCTCCTCTTCCCAATACCTATTCCATTTCTCCATACTCCCGCATCTTGCCTGAGCCATCAGCTTCTGGCTGTTTCCCTTTCCAGTTTTTTTCAAGTACTCTGGCAACCCCACCGTTGTGATATACTAGTATCGCTCGTTGTATCGTGATCTTTGGATCTTGTTGTGCTGTATTTGGCCTTGTTCTTCTATGTCGCACCTCCTCAATTCTTCAGCTATAGCCTTGACATCTTTTCCCTCTCTTCTTTCCTTCTCCAGTCCTAACATACTCATTCCATTTCTCTTTATGTAATCTTCCTTTTCTTTCCCACTTATTGTCTTTTGATTTTCTTCCTCCTACTTCTTCAAACATTTTTTTACTAATACTCTTTCTGTCCCTTCCTTTACTTTCTCTTCATACATTAAGGATCTATATCCCGCTACCACCCATACTTTGGTTCTCTTTGCTTCCTCTAAAACGATGTATTCCGGCGTTCTAACATCTAATCCTAATGTCCACTTTATATATTTTACATTTAGTTTTTTTACCTCTGCTCTCTCTTGGAACCCCCATAATTCTACTCCATACAACAAAATTGACATGACTAGACTTTCCCATAGAAACATTCGCATCCTGAAATCTGCCTTAAATTTTCGTTCTCCTATTCACCACACTTGATTTAAAACGACGCTTGCTCTCTTTACCCTTTCTTCTATGTGTCGAACCATGTTTCCGTTTCCTTGGAATACTATCCCTAAGTAACTAAATTCTTTGACCACCTCTAGTCCTTCCCCTTTCCATATCCATCCCTTTCTCGATTTTTTGCTTCTTCCCGCATTCAGTGTCATGTCTTTTCTGTCCAGATATCCTTCCAATTTCTTCACTAATCTTCTTAGGTCATCCTCGTTAGTGGCTAGAATTACTACATCATCCGCGTATGCTAAGGAGTAAATTCGATGTTTTCCTATTCTGATCCCTCCTCCTATCTGACCCTTGCTCAGATCTTTTTCCAAATCTGCAATGTATATGGTAAACAGACTCGGACTGAGCGGGCAGCCCTGTCTTAATCCAACTTTCGTCCAGAATTCTTCTGATTCTTCCGCTCCTGCTCTTACCACATTTTTTGTCTCTTCGTATACTTCTTTTATCCTTTCTGTTAGGCCCAACCGACTTTTTATTTCCCCAACTGACTTTTTCCTTTTTTTTTCTTATTAGTATGGCGACTCCTCCATGGGAGGTGTCACGGTCTTTTCTGAGGACTTGATATGAGATATACTCAGTATTTTCTGAGAGTGAGAAGTTTTTTGACCGGTTGAGCCAGGTTTCTGTGATAAGGGCAATGTGGATATTGTGTTTGCGGAGAACGTGAAGTAATTCGAGTCTCTTTGCGTGAAGGGACTCGGAGTTCCATAGAAGTATGTTGCGGAGGGGGGTCATTATTCCAAGGAGAGGGCAACTTCAACGAACGCTTCCATGCGTTCAATCTGTGTTTTACAATTCCTGAGTTTTGATATGAGGGCTTTAGCTGCTTTGATCATTAGTTTGAAATCACAAAGAGTGACTAGCTCTTTGTACAAGGAGAGGGCACCTGCAAGGGAATCTTCGCTCAGTGGCTGGCTGGTTGCTAGTTTATGCGTGTCTTTGAGGGTGGGTGGATTGTTACCAGTAAGGGCGTCTCTGTAAGAGAGTGTTTGTATTTTTGGTGGTGGAGAGGTTTGGAATTGCGTGAGGGCCGGGGGGGGGGGGGGGATTTTTTAAGGGGGTGGAGTTTTTTCTTTTTAAGTGCTTGATTAATGAAGAGCACTGCGAGTAGTTAGCGGTATGATCACCTTTGCAGTTTGCGCAGGTAGCCGGAGTGTCTCTGGTTTTTGTGCATTCCCTGGTAAGGTGTGCACCTGCGCATTTGACGCATTTGGGTGCCAAATTACAGTTGTTTGATGAGTGTCCGAAGGCCTGGCAACGGAAACACTGGGTGTATTTTTTTGGGGAAAGGTATTTTTCCCAGTAGATTCTGGTGTGGAAGAGCTCGCACGGAGAAACTGACGGATCGTCCCGGCGCGGCGCGGATCGTCACTTGGGTCAAGGCGTAACGCCTCTCTACCAAGATACAGACTTTCTTAAGGAAGGTAGTCAGAAAGGTCAACGTTATCGGTATCTACTTTCTACTCCCTACTGGTCTCTTAGAAGAGTGGGCAGAGAGGTCAACGTTATCAGTATCTACTCTCTACACTGCCTTTTTCCAAGATTGTCGCAAGACTGACTTTTTCCTTTCTTTTTTTTTTTGAATAGGTTTGTATGCGTTGGAGTTTAAGGTGGAACCGTTCCTAAGAGCTATGGCCCTTTTACCTGTAGCTTTGGGTGGGATTTAGGGAAGTTTAGCTGGTTCGGATGCCCGTGGAACACAAAAGTGTTCTGCTTGTATAGGACTTGTAAAAATTAACTAGTTACACAGAAATCGTCTTTAAAACTTTATTTCCTGGATAAAGATGTTATCTCCAAGCCTCCAAAAAATAAAGTCCGCGTATTTTCCCGAGGAATCGAGTTTTGTTCCTGGGTTCCTTCTTCTTTTTCCTTCTTTGTCCAATAGGAAAATTGGGGTCCTCTAGCTGGATGCTGATTCGTCGGATGATCCGTCTTCCGGTTGCAGATTGGTGGTGATTGGTGGTTCGACGGTGCGCTTGCGGATGGGAATGCGCGAGAGTCGAGCGCGCAGGGGTAAAAAGCCCGCCGAAACGAACGGTGTGGGGATGTGCCGCGCGCGAAGATTTCGGCTCGAGGACTGAGTAAAAGAGAGAGGTCAGAGAGGGTTTCGAGAAGTTCTTGTCTAAAGATTTACAACGTCCTGTACTTGAGAGATCCGAGTTTACTATTGTGACTTGCCGAGTTCATGTGAAATTGGAGAGGGACTTACGAGAGGCTACGTGACTTTCTCTACATTCCTCGATTAGTCTCGCTAAATAAAAAAAGGCTCAACAAAGAATTTCGTGGGAACTTTCTCATTATCTCCTTACATATTCTCAGTTATTCCTCTCGGCCGATACTGTATCCCTATATAACTATACGATATAAATCTGTATTTATATTCGAATTTCCCTTCTGTCGGCATCAACTAAGTTTATAAGTTGCATAACCAGAGGCGCTAATTTGTAACTATGTTCGCGTGGTCACGCAACAAGTACATGTAGTGAGGTGATTTATGTTAGATTTGTAGTATCTAGGGGGAATTTAGTTTTAATTTTATAGGGAATTCTGTTGCGGTCGTATAGCCCGGTGTCTCGAATAAGTGGGTTGGTATGATTGGCGACTGTGTAACATGAAATTAGTTGGTGAATGTACGGGAGGACGTTTTCAGTACCAGTCTCTATGTGAAGTTGGTTGGTGCAGTAACGTGGAGGTTTACCGGTGATTATTTTGAGTAGCTTATTTTGGAAAGCTTGAAGTTTTTGGAGAGTGAACGTAGGGGCGGTGCACCAGATGTGTGATCGGTAGGTGAGTACTGGTCTGAGGCAGACTTTGTAAAGTGTGACTCTGAGATGTTGTTTTATTTTAGATCCATGTGAGATGAGCGAATGGATGGAGGCAGCAGCCTTTTTGGTTTTTGTTAGTCTGTCCATGACTGCGGGGGTCCAGCTGAGCCTATGATCGAAGACGACCCCAAGATATGTGATTTGCTGTGACCAGGTTATAGGGTGACCGTCGACTGTAATTGGGATGCTGATTGGTAGGGAGCCTTTCCTTGGGAAACAGATGGCTTTTGTTTTTTGAGGATTGAGTTTTAGTTTCCAGTTTGCAAAGAAAGTTGCTTCTGTGTTGGCATATTTTTGAATTCTAGCGTGGAGGGCCTGGGGAGACCACGAGGATGAGATGAGAGTGGTGTCGTCAGCGTAGAGAGCCAGCTGGCAGCCTTTTACAGTCGGAACGTCGTTTATGAAGATATTGAAAAGGAGAGGGCCCAGTATGGAGCCTTGAAGGACCCCAACAGTTATTGGTAGGAGATCCAAGGAGGTACCAGCAAGGGAGACGAAAATATGCCTGTTTTGGAGATAAAAGTGAATGAGTCGGGTGAGAGTTATGGGCAAGCCTAGTCTATGGATTTTGTAAAGTAGAGCCTGCGTCCAGACAGTGTCGAAGGCTTTGGTAAGGTCAAAGAGAATCATGGCTGAAGAGCGGTTGGTGTTATGTTCGTGGGTGAAGATCTGTGCGATTCTGACAAGCTGATGTGTAGTGGAGTGTTTGGCTCTGAAGCCGAATTGTTGATTGATAAGTGTCTTAGAAGCATTAATGAAGTCTGAGAGCCAGAAGTGTATACAGTTTTCAAATGTTTTGCCTATTACAGGGAGGAGGCTAATGGGTCGATAGTTGCCAGCTGATTTATAGTCCTTGTCTGGCTTAGGTATGGGAACTATCCTGGTTATTTTCCATTTGTTGGGAAAGTAGTGGAATTTAATTGAATGATTGAATATGTAATAGAGCTGGAGGGCTATTCTGGGAGAGGCATTCTTGAGCATGGGTGGCGTGATGTGGTTGTAGCCTGGGGTTTTATTACTACGCTGGGTTTTTATGGCTTTGTGGACTTTTTAGGGTAGTGGGATGTAAAAATTAGAGGTGGGGGTTGGATCGAAAGGAGTGTCAGAGTAGAGAACTTTGGATGTGAAGTGGGTGATTTTGGTCTCGAAGGTTGAGGGGGTGTTTGAAGCGTTATTATGTATTTTTTGGAATGTCCTACAGAGGTGGTTTGCCTTGCAGAGGTCAGAGGTAAGTGTTTCGTTGTTGGGAGAAAGAGGTGGGATAAAGAAGTTTTTCCCTGTGAGGGTGCTGTGATTTGCCCAGAACGTGGGGTCTGGCTTGGTTTGTTTTCTGATTTTTTTATCCCAGGCATTGCTCCTTATTCTTGCAATTCTGGAGGTAATTTGAGCAGAGAGTAGTTTGATCAGGTCTTTGTGGTAGGAGAGTCCATGCTGCTGCCATAATTTCCTAGCGACGTGTCAGGTTTTGATGAGGTTTTTCAGGAAAGGGTCTGCTGAGGTGTCAATATGGTGTCTGTGGAGAGTGAGGTGGGTTGTGGCATTTTTGGTGCACGCAAGGAGATAAGCCTGTAGGTTGGTGATGGCTGAGTCTATATGCGCTATTGAGTTGAATGAGGTGGTGAGTTTGATGTTGTTGTTGTGTTTGTTGTAGGCTGTCCAGTCAATGTAAAGAGTCATGTGCAGTGGAGGGAGAGTGCTTGGGGTGGTTGTTAGTAGGACTAGTCTGTGTCGAGTTGTGAAATCGTCAGTGGTTACACTATGGAAGGTATTGTGGTGTTTTGTGAGGAAAACGTCCAGTGTGGATTTTCTTGAATTGGTGTTTGATGGGCAGAAAGTGAAGCTACCAGGGTGATTTATTAGATAGGGAGCACTTCAAGAGTGGTTGAAGAGGAAGTTGCCAGAAGAGTTGTTAGTGTAATTGTTCCATGAGGTGTGTTTAGCGTTAAAGTCACCCCCATTGATGAAATTACCTGGGAGATTAGTGAGGTGGTCAAGGTCGGTGGTAGTGAGTCTGTGAGAGGGAGGTATGTATACTACGCCTATGATGAGTGCTGGGGAGGGGATCTTGATGTAGAGGGCATCTAATTTTGTGGAAGGGTTTGTGTGGACTTCGAATTGGAGGTTGTTTCTCATTAGGATGGCAACGCCTCTGTGTGAGGTATAAAGTCCAAATTGCCCACGGGAAAATTATTAAAAACACATCTAATCTCCCAGCATGATCTCCTAATCACCTGATACCCTTGAAAGAGTGGTTCAAAAAATCATAAAAAAATCTCAGGACATTCCACGGGAATCTACGTTCCGGAGACTTAAAGTGGACACTTCCAGCTTCAATTTATGCTATATAATGTCCAAGTTGTTCCCCGGATACATAATTGAAAACTCACCTAATCTAGCAGCATGAGCTCCTGGCCACCAGGACATTCCACGGGAATATACGTTTCGGGGTCTTAAACTAGACACTTTCAGCTTCAATTTATGCTATATAATGTCGAAATTGTTCCGCGGAAACATAATTGAAAACTCACCTAATCTAGCAGCAGGAGCTCCTGGCCAACAGGACATTTCACGGGAATATACGTTCCGGAGTCTTCAAGTGGACACTTTCAGCTTCAATTTATGCTATATAATGTCGAAATTGTTCCGCGGAAACATAATTGAAAACTCACCAAATCTAGCAGGACGAGCTCTCGGCTACCAGGACATTCTACGGGAATGAAGGTCCCGGGTCTTAATAAGAATATATATGAATATTTTGAGATTTGTTTGTCTTGATTTATCAGGCAGCGATGAGCTCGAGCTCCATGCTGCATATTTATAGATAAGTAAATAAGAAAAAAATATCCCTACTTTCGCTTTTTTCTCCTCTATGAAATTTTTCTTGCAACAAAGCTTTCCTTAAAGCTTGTGCGATTGCTAAACTCTAGGATCGTTTTTGCACCGAGAGCAGTGGTTGGGGATTATCTTTGTATCCAGTGCAGCAAGTTTAGTAAATCCAGCAACCGCTTCGCCACACGCAAAGCTGTGGCAACGATACGTCCGAAGCGATCGGGTCGTTCATCATCCATCTTAGCTACAATTGCAGCCAAGTCCCTTTGTAGCTAAGACCCCTTCTGTACAAAGTGAAAATAAACGAATTCTCCGGCGATTGGCATTACATCCTTTCTTCGTTAAAGCAGTTGTGATCCAAGCCGCTAAACGAGGCAAACGATACAACGCCACAATTTTTGATCCTTCAAGCCAGATCTGCGATTTACGGAGATACAATACACTTTTAGTCCTCGAAGCGGATCTGAACAACGAACCAAGGCCGAAACAATATTTTCTCGGTTCTTCGAGTGGTCGGAATCGCGATTGATATCGCGGCATCACTCAACGCAAAGCAAGCTATCGAGACAACGGGAAGTGGCCAAGTGACGAAGAAACATCGGTGAACTGCAGCAAGGACATCAATCTCTAACAAGGATCATTTGGATCTCAACTTCCAGCAGTAAAGTACTGCATCGCAGCATCCTCTTCTGGGCCTCGTCAAGTCATCGGAAGGGAGCATCATTTTACATCAAGCAACGACAATGGGCCACCTGAGTGTCCTGGAAGTCAAAGTGGGTGTTGCAAAGGGCTGCCCAATCGCGATGGGCCCATAGCAGTGACGCGGAGTCGCAAGGAACAACGTTTGGGACCGAGAAGATGACACCGCGAATCCTTCCGGGGGTCCCGGGCCGCGCGCGGTCATCGGCAAGTCGCTAACATCTGGGTGTAATATTCTTAATTGCCCCGCATCCCAAATGTGTCGTCTTCCGCGACCCGTGGTGTACCATGTGCCTTGGGACGGTTGGAAGGTAGATTTCGAAAGTACGGTTGACAGGCCCACGCCGTAGCCAATTTCAGAGGTCCCAAGTACATGGCTCGTCGCCATAAAATCCGACTAGGCAGTGCTGAACTGTACTTTATAATGTATATTGTATTAGTGCAGTAGGACGTAACAATGACTGTACTAGAAGATCGAAAAGCAGTGTTAGAGAAGATTCTCAAGGAATTTTACGCGTTACAAAACCAAATAGAAACGATAAAGGACAGGGTAGACGAGGACGTAGCTGACAATTTCGAAAATATCTACTATGAATGCTCTGACTTATTAGAGAGACGAATGTACCAATTAAAGAACGGAAATCAAATTCACACCGTTCCGAGGATGAGTGATGCGTCGCCTTGTTCTAGCATAGCTCCACAAAGAATCCTACCAGAAATTCGAATCAAGCAATTCGACAGAAACTCTCTAGAGTGGCAAGGGTTTTACGATACTTTCGTATCATTAGTCCACGACGTTGAGACGATCCCTGTCATACACAAATTTCACCTATTAAGGTCATATATAACGGGTAACGCGGCTAATGTCATAGACGCTCTATGCGCATCCGACGAAAATTATTTTCTAGCTTGGGAGTTGCTATAAAAAAGATTCAATCAACCGCGGAAAGTTGTTCAAGGACAGGTCCGCGCGCCTTTATAACTATCTGAGATAGTAAAGGAGAAATCATCCTCATTGCGCTCTTTAGCAGAAACAGTTGAAGTGCACATGCATTCATTAAAACCGCTAGGTATCTATGGGTAAAAACGAAGCATGAGAACCAAAGCATAAGCAACATTTTCAAGAGTATACAAGCTGTGCTGGGATTCGTAGTACAATCGAGCAGGGATGATTCTTCATCCCTTAAATCATCTTAAAAACATTAATTGTTGCGAACTATGCAGTAAATAGAATATTTTTGTTATTGTCAATGTTTGTAAACACTATCTTGGACAGAGACACCTGCAACAGAAGATGAACATAGCTGAACACAGATGGACAAACTTTAACCCTTAGCGCTCCGTTGGCACCACTACGGAGCCATCCGTCATTTGTTCCGTAACTCTGTAGGCTCCGCTGCGGAGCCCAATTTTTTTAGCATGATTAGGCTTAACCGTTAGAGTGCTACGCGGCGCAAAACTGATCCGATAGTTTGTGTCGAAAATTGCGACGCGGCGCAAAACTGCTGCGCAGGGCAGTGTGTTTTTGGTGCTCCGTGGGACTAAACGTATTCTAACCTCGCGCATAATTTGTTACTAGAGTGCATTCTTATACTTTTAAAAATAATTTTTTACAGTTATTATATATTATTTAGCAAAAATAACCATGTCACGTGCTTTTACTTCGGGCGATGATTCGATCTCTAGTGATTATATGGAGAGTGAAACAACGGATTCAAACAGTGATGATAGCAGTATTATAATGCATCGAACAAAACGATTGAGGATTGAAAGTTCTACTTCAAATTCATCTTCAGAAACAGACGAAACACCAACTTTCGCCAATATTCCTCCGACAAAAGTGTTTTCTAAAGCAACAAATAATTTTTTCGAGACTTCTGGACCTAGACGGGCGCTTCCTCCTGATGCCGCACCCATAACCTATTTCAATTTATTTTTTACTATGTCATTGCTCGAAACCATCGTAAAGGAAACGAATCAAAATGCTACCCAGTTTTTGGCTTCACATGCAGTTTCTGCAAATTCTCGAGCAAAAAAGTGGACGCCGACAACAGTACACGAAATAAAAGCCTTTATTGCAGTATTGATCGAAATGGGGATTACGAGAAGGCCAACAGTTTATAGTTATTGAATAAAAAATTCCCGATATATCCCATGGTTTGGAAAAATGTTTTCAAGGGATAGATTTCAGCTGATTTTGAAGTTTTTTCACTTGGTTGACAATAGGTTATTATTTGAACCAGGCCATCCAAATTATGACCCATGTGGCAGGTTTGATGTGCTTGTCAAACACGCAAACACTGTATTTCAGCGACATTACATACCGAACCAACAATTGTTTATCGTTGAGTCGTTAGTTGGTACTCACTGACACTCTGCCATAAAACAATACATCCCAAACAAGAAACATCATAAATGGGGGATCAAATTTTGGATGCTTTGCGATTCGGTTTCTAAATATTGCTTGGGCTTTTTCTGCTACAAAGGAGCTAAAAGCACAGACGACAGAGATTCAGTAAAAAAATATGGTCTTGGATTTGCCGTAGTGCAAGAATTGCTTTCAATTGGAAATTATCTAAACAAAGGTTACCATTTGTTTACAGACAATTTTTACACAAACTTACGCCTGGCAAAATCCCTTTTGAAACAGAATACATACCTAACTGGAACAATAAGACGCAATCGAAAAGAGATTCCTCCGGAAGCTAAGAAAGCAACCGTAGGAGAAGCTAAATACCTAGCACATAAAGATATTTTGATGTGTTCTTTCAGAGATAAAAAGTCCAAACCAAACCCAGTCATATTGATCTCATCCAATGCAGATACTGAGAATGTGACGATCAAGAAAAAGAAAGGGAATTTTGAATACAAAAAGGTGAAACCGAGCGTGATTGATGACTACAATAAATACATGGGAGGTGTGGATGAGTCGGACAAAATGTTATATGTGTATTTGGACGAGCGAAGAACCCTAAAATATTGGAAGAAAGTAGTATTTAATATATTTGGAAGAATGGTGCTGAACTCTTACATTTTATATGTCTCAAACACTACTGAAAAACAAATTACTCGGCTCCAATTCACATCGAAGATTATCGAAGATATCGAAAAGGAGTGGATGAATCATAAAAATAGCGTGTCAACACAACCATCTTCATCGACCAAAAGATTTGCTCTGGAAAACTTACCAGGACGTAGCTTACGCCAGTGCGTGGTGTGTAGAAAAACAGGGATTGTAAAGCGATCCCGATTTATTTGCGCCCGCTGTAAGAAAGGCCTACATGCTGTTTGTGCGGCAAAGCATACTTGTTGACATATTTTTCTTTAATATTTTTATTTCCAAAAACGAAAAAATTAAGAAAATAATATTGATATGTTATGTTTATTTTTTTATTCATGTCAAAGAACATTTTTCCTTTATAATAAAAAAAGAATTATAATAATTAAATCATATTTGTCTGAATTAGAGTGTTTTATTTGACACCATTATTCTTTCCTTTAAAATAATCAAAATAGGCATAGCACTTTTCATACATATTTACAAAAATTGCTTAACACTAAAACGGTTAAGATGTTACGGAATCGTCGGCGTTGGCAATTGATATCTGTAGTTAAAACGTGCCCCAACTATTCTTTTGGGAAATGGAGACGTCAATAATTAATTCATACATCTTGTATAAAACACTGAGAAAGCACTGACATGCATTTAAAGTACAGGAAAATTTTAGTAGATCAACTTTTAGGAGATTTTCGTCAGGAAAGAAGAAGAGTTTCTACATCAATTTCTGAAATCAGACTAAACGGAAAACTGCACATAATGGGGAAAGGTCCAAAGAGGGACTGTGTTGTGTGCTCTACAAGGAAACAAAGAGATGGCAAGACGACAAACAAGTGAATACTGTGACACTTGCTCAAGTAAACCCAGAATGCACATGGGAGATTGTTTATAAAGATATCACAGCATGGTGAATTACAAAATTTAAAATTTACATTTCATTTACAAGAAGAAGGTACATATGTATAAAATAAATAAAATCAAAAACATTCACAAGCACGTGTAATTTTTCTCACTTAAAGTAAGACTCCTTCTTCACACTCGTTCCGCTGCGAAAATGTGCCGGAGTTGCTGGTAGGCAATGGTACAAAAACGTGCGAAGAGCTCAGGGTTAAAGTCGATTTTCCGGAAATTAAGCTCAGGATAAAAAAATATAATGTCAAACATTCGAGAAATTAAAGAGTGCAACAAAATGTATTTTTCCATCACAAACGAAACCAATTTTTCGAATAATCGATTAGATACTTGTCTGTCCGATAAATTCACTTTACTTTGCACGGTGACAGAAATTCTAGGCCACCTTGTATGTACCGACAGTCTAACACAGGAATTGGAACGTTAGAAATGTGTGACGCGTGGTAGCGGCCGATTGAACAATGTGTCTTGCGGGCTGCAAGTACGGCTGAAGGATGTTTACAGGCGAAAACAACGAAAGTGAACGCTCAAGTCACAAGTAGCAGGAACGTCGACGCTAATATCCGATTATGTCCTACGTAACGGGGTTGCGTAAGAGAAATAAGCCTAATGTCCCTTCGATGAACGAATGCTGAACTCTTCCGTGGGCACCTAGTCGAATGTAACGAAAACATTGGTCTCCTCGTCCGCCCCGTTTATCATTCCATGAATACAAATACCGGATCACTGTCCTTCCTTACTTTCACTGCATCTGTTCCCGGGAACCTCTGTGACAAATGCATTTCAATCACGATGGGAAATCGTTCCTCGATTTTCAGTCGTAAAATCTACGATCTATATGATTTTCGACAATGAAATACTGGATACATTGGTGGTCAAGTGTTCAACTTATGTGATGCGATAAATATTAGTTTGACTAAAAATTTATTCCTAGAAACAGTTCTTAATCGATAGCTTCAATTTTGTCTAATTAATTTCCGTCGTTTAATTAATGTGTGTACTGTGTATTATCTGTAACCATGTTATGAAACTGAAAGGATAGTTTCGTCGATTTATTGTTAATATAAAAGTCAATATCTTGATACCATTCCGTCTGTACAACAAAGAAAAAAAATGAAAGATATTATGTAAGACGAAAGTATAGTTTGGAAAGATGTGTTTAGACGTGGAGCTGTTTCTACAGAAATTGATTCTCACGAATCGAGCGCTTGAGTTGCAAGATCGACAAAGGAATGTATATATATATATCTCTCTCTATGTTCAACGCTATAATGCCCTTAATACTTACTATAAATGTCAAGAAGTTCCCTTGTATTACCTAGAAGTTTCCCGTTTCATTGACTATCTATATTAGTATATAGCTAACACTTCCAGCTTATATTGCCGAATCACTATCTTAAAGTTTCCAATCTTAATTTTGCTTTTGGATACATTATCTCTTTAAGCTCTTCATAAAAATGCTAAAAATTACTTTCATATCAATGTTAAAAATCAAATTCTTTGGCTTTTTAATATTTGTTTGTTTGATTTAATGTTTTCTGCAAATGTATTCGCAAGGAACATATACAATAAACAACTTATCTTTGTGCGCAATGCGTAGTATTGAGGATATTGTCCTTGCAAAATGTATTTATCATCCAGAAGATGACCTTGTACAGACTCTTGTGCTTAAGGGCTCATTCTTGACTTCAACCGCAGTTTTTGTCGTACGTTCGATAATCACGAAAGCTACACTTCCTTGGTATTGCAGTATATTAACACATTCGTATCGGGCTATTTTTCCTTTTTTCATATAAATCGGGGTATTTTAGCAATGCAAAGATATTTTAACATATATGTATTAACACATTCACATCAGAATATTTTTCCTTAAATTTTCATACAAATCGGGGTATTTTAGCAATGAACACTTCTTGCAAAACGAGAATTCTCGTTTCTCGATGACAACGTTTCTCTTTTAAAAAGGAGAATTCACGTTTCCCGATACGAATGTGTTAAGTATATTTATCTGAACAAAATTTTCATTAATGATATCTTGAACTCAAATATTTCGCACATTGCTTCATACAAAACCAGCTTGAGTTTCTAAAGCAATCATTTGATCAATATTTTCTGTTACGTAAAAGAATTTCAAAAACATTTCTCTAGTCCATTATATAATTTCATTTTGTTTCGTCTACTTGTTCCACCAACACAAACTTGCAAATTCTAAAACATCTGCAATTCTGGAATCGATAAATTGGAGTAAGAATCACAAGATCTTCATTTCCAATTTTGTAGAATAAATTACCAAATCTACTTTGTGCGCATGTGTGAAAGTATTAAATCTATACAATAATACATATAAACTTATGAAATTGAATACAGATGGGGATGACATTTTTAAAATCAAATAACACTCGACAGCAAATTCTTCAATTTTCGTTACGTAAAGAGCTTACCGAAAACTTGGCTTAAAAGTCACGTCAGTTCGAAAGAAGGAAATGAATTCGTTAAACTGGCGTTAACCCACTTTCCTTTAAATACTATAGTGTCGGCAAAGTGAAAATTCAAATTCGTGCCCCGATGTCTCCACAATTTTCCTGTCACCGATACTCGACGATAAATCGACCGATTTGCGGTCGAGTGACGATTGAGCAGTTCTTTTCAACGCTTCGGTAGATACGAAAAATAGCGACCACGCCGAAAGCCGGAGGCAAGTTACGCTCGATGTTGATCAAAAATTGGCAATGCTAGAAATTTTCAAAGTCGGGGTTCGGTGCGGTGAACTCGCGCACTCGGATCGCTGCGAAGTCGAGGCGGTGGTCGGGCCCATGGGCGGGCCCCGCCGCTCCCGAAGGGGACCTATATAAGTTGACTCGCGGCCGGTGTAACGCGATCCTATAATACAATCGCGTCTGCCTCATCAGCAACCAGACATGCGACTTCCCGTGAGTACTACTTCACTTTTTTCTCGTTCAAGTAGAAACTGACTTCGTCATCAGGTTAATCCAAAAGTCATTACACCTTTTCCGTAAGCCTGCGGCACGCGTCTGTAAACACTGTCCGTGAGTGATTTAAGTACTATTCTCACCAAAACTATCTGAATACTGGTTGTAGAGTTTAGTGAAAAGTGTTTTCCCATTGAGTGCTTTTTGAAGAAACCTATCGATAAAATGTTTGCGACTACTACTATGTGCATTTTTTATTATGTTCTTCATGGTTTATTTTATTATACTAGAGAAATGTTTATTATAATTACTTGCAAAATAAGTGATTTTTTTACGAAGTGTCTTTTAAAAGAAATTGTATATCGATAAATTGCTCTTCATTAATTTATTTTATACTATTCTTGCAATCGTTTATAAGAACTTTTTTATAAGAACTGTTTATTGTTTAAAACGATGAACAAATACCGACAATTAAGTGTTTAGCGTTGTAACTTTGAGTCATGATGGTCCGTAATATAAACCGTAACGTGAAAAACTAGTTCTAGCATTTCATGTTCACACGATGCTTGTAAATCAGTGAAAACGCAAGGATGTAGAATTCAATTCAGTGCCAGTGATAGCAATGTAAAACAAACTCGCTTAGTGACACGGTTGAACAGAAGTGGTATTTAAGTTTTCTCGAACTGTCTGCGCAATCTTATACCAGTGATACTTATTCAGTGAATCGTAGCGTAAGCATTATTGAGAAATCGCAACGTAGAGATCGAGCAGGAGCTTTATAATCGAATGGTAGATCCTGTTTAGTAAATTTTTAGTCGGTTCTACAATGATTCAATCGCATCTCCTGAAAGACAGAAATATCGACCGTGCAACCGCAACTATCGAGAATTTTTGCATTGCGAACGAGGTTATTGGAAAGTGATTTGAGTGCCAACTGTTTTATGCAAACTTCTGTCACCAGATACTGTTCCTTTGGTTCTGCTGTGGCCTTGCGCTCGCTCAGCATAATCAGTATGAAGTGACCACACCGGTTCCCATTTTGAAGCAAATCAACAAGTAAGTACTGTTATCACTCTGTGCAATCTCACTCTCGTTTCTCCCGAATATGAAAGCGGCAAGTGCAGTTTTAATGTTTCAATATTCCTTTATCAATAGCAAACTTGTATCGTGGTGACTTTGGAAATGCACTTTTTTCAGAAAACCTGATCCTTTTAAAAATCTGCTTTTTTCTATTTATCTGACTTTCCCAGATGCTTGTTAGTATGATACATATTGAATGAAACGATCTTGGGTAAACATTTAAAAGATATTGTTTAATTTTTCAGTGAAAATGCATGTTTATAGAAGAACTTTAATGTTTTGTCTGCTACGCTATAATCTCAGAAATTTCAAATTGGGAGATTATAATAGATTAGTACAAACATTACTGTCGAAATCTGAGCATTATAGTTCCGTCGTCCACATATGAATTACACAGCAGTCAAAGCGTTAACGAAGAGAGGACGTACATCTTGCAATACGATTACCTTTTAAAACAAAATTACGAAAATTAGTTGGATCTGTAGAGGCGTGATTGCCAGGTAGCGTAATTTATGCAGATTGTGAGTTAAGTAATGAGTGACTGCGAAAACCGCGTTTAACCATCAAAGTAGGCGTGCCTTTGAATAGTTTCGTAAGGGGATTCGTTTGACTGCAATATCAAGGCCAAATATATACTTTTCTTGAACTCCGCAAGAGGTAGACCATTATTGCAATCTGTTTTCGAGTAGTTTCGAAACCTTATTTTATTTCGATAACCTTATTTTGACCTTGTGCTACAATTTTTTATAATTTTAATAACTACACGCGTGAATAATACACATAGGCCGTCATATAAGGATTAAAACTCAGTGTTTCACAAAAACTATCATCGATGAAAACACACGGTTAAAGGGAAAGTTATATCAATTTCATGGATAGACTAATCTATCGATTTATTACGATGTCATTATCTAGTTTAGCTAATTCTATGATATAATATACACTGTTTTCTGTCATACTTACGCATGATTTATGTTCTTCAAGCTTTCTAACTTTAACGAGTGAAATTACATATTGCTTTTAGTTTGACAAAAAGAGAATCATTCCTTCGTTAAATACCATAGCCAGCTAGGAATTAATGAGATTTTTATCACAAAAACGAAAACGTTTATGATTAGCGCAAGACATAAGATATCTGCATAGCAAACCGAAAAATTCGTTGGTAGTTAATAGAATGTGAAACGTATTATACATTCTGATGCCAAATATTCTAAAAATTGTCATGACATTAACATTGTTTCATTTTACTTTTGATTCACTGAAAACAGGATTGCTCTTGCATTATATTACATATGTATGTATTTTATGTACTATTTGTCGATTATTGTTTAGATTGCTTATCTAGTCAAGGTAACTTAATCAGCCAATTGTTGTGTGCAATTTTAGTCCGTAATATGTATACTATTAATTTTTATTATTTTACTTTGTGTCTATTCTATTTATTATCAGCCAATGTTGTCATTCTTTTACTTATTCTAATTTACTCTATTTTATCTACTATTTATTATATTTTAGCGTGCGCCTAATGCGATATATTTGTGGCTACCTCCGGGTATCATTGTAAACCCGGGGAACATGAGTTGAAATAAGTAACTAGTATCATGCGGAATCGATTTTGTTTAATGTGCAGGCATAACGAAGATGGCAGCTACAGTTACGGTTATGAAGCAGCGGACGGTTCCTACAAGATTGAATCGAAATATCCAACTGGAGAAGTTTATGGAAAGTATGGATTTGTCGATGATACAGGAAGCATTCGTGAAGTCGAATACGGTGCTTCAAGACGTGGTTTCGAACCAGCTGGGGCCGGAATAAACGTTCCTCCACCAACTTTGACCGGAAATAGCATTGCCAATCCCAACGAACCAGATGACGATGGTCAATACAGAGAGGACCCCTCCGTTTATTATACTGATCCTCGATTCACTAATGGAGAACGTTACGCGCCGGTCCCCCGCCAACCAGTTCGGCAACCACTGCAACAGCAACCACAACAAACACCACGGCCACTTCCAGCGCCAATTTATACTCCACCAAGGTAGGTTTTATTTACAAATCGTTCGTTTCTTAACACGTTAGATGCAGAATATCTATGTACTCGGAAATATAAGAAAGAGAATAAATTCTGCTGAAACACAAGAAAATTCACGATATCAGAATCATTTAATTAATGTCACCGAGACTATAAAGTGAAAATTTATTGGAAGAAGTATAACAATTTTTGTAACGTTCAGTTTGATCAATACCATGTGCGTATATACCCTGATCAAACCACTCGTTACTTTAATATTCAAATCTTTAAACGAAGAATTAGAAATTATTATTATGGATTGATTTAATTTAATCCACAGAAGTTTTTAATGACAAATCTAATAAGTTAAATTAAAGCTTTTTATCTTTTTATCTTTTTATTTGAATACAAATATTACTTGACACCCCCCCCCCCTAATCCCCCGTTTCTCTTTCTCTCTCTTATTCACCTCCAAGTTATTCTTTGTTTTATTGCAGTGGGGTAAATCTGATTTTCGATCTGTGAGAAATTTTAGGCTCACAATTTCAGCCCTGTTCTCCGTTATTACGTTAAGAAGCAAGTCTCGTATTATTAAAAACTGTCAAAGTCAGATTGAAAATACATTGTTCTAGACTAAAATATTTCCTTAAGGGAACTCCGTGAACGTCAAGTACAAGAGTTTACGGTGAACCGCGCAAATGTCAAGTGAATCTCGTTCGAAAGTGCAGCGAACGTGACTTGCTCAACTCTCTGGTTACTCTTTGAGTCGCGGGAAATAATCAGCGGAATTAACAGACAGAATCTCTTTCACGGTGTTCCAGGTACCCTCCTCGGGTGCAGTATCAACCGAAGCCGCAGTACCAACCGGAATACGAACCGCAGTACCGATCGCAATACCAACCGCAATATCAGGGCCAACAACAGCGGTCTATTTATCCAGCTTCTCCTCCACAAAGTGTACTTCAAGGTCGTCCGGCACCCAATGCTGACCCCAATGCCGGGTTAGCCTCTTACACGGTTAATTACAGGCGATAGACATCCATTTATCGTCTAATTACGTGTAAATAATGCGCCGTTCCCGTCGAATCATGGCGAACGTCTTATAGATTTTAGGTAGGGCCAGTTTCTCCGAAATTCATCAATTTATTGAAAAATTCTAAACTCAAATCTTCTACAAAAATACTTTTCTATTGATCCTAGAAAGACTGAAATTCCTAGAGATCATACGACTAATCTGTGATCGTAATTGTTTATACGTGACTGAAGTTATTCTTCAATGGCAATCTTAAAACTGTAAATTTAACGTTTTGATCTTGTCTATAAACGAAGACTTAACTGATCTTTATTTCCTCCTGTTTTCTAATATCGCAGTTATAATTTCTTAAGATCTTCAAAGAAGAAGGGAAAGGAAACTACTCAACATTTTTTTATAATTACTTATGACTATATATTATTATTATTTTTTTATAATTACTTACTAATTTCCGAAGAATAACAGGATGGGAACTGCTCGAAATTTTTAATAATTACTCAAGATCTCCAAAGACGAATGAGTAAGGAACTAGTTAAAGAATTAAGCAATATTCGAAATATTCAAATGTTGTGTTTGTCTCAGTCGAAGTATAAAAGTTTAGAAGTAATATCCATGGAGATTCTAACTGCGATAATAAGAAAATAGAAAAATATCGTTCTGGGGTTAATATTTCGTAAAAGAATACGACATTTTTGTCCCTTGGTCTTTTTAAGGTTAATTATTGTAAATTCTGCGATCATTTTCGTCTCATCCCCCAATTTATTCATTACAGATAAAAATTTCATTGCCATGGTATTTCTCATGGTATTTGCACTAACATCGAGCGATTTATTTTCTAATACAAGCATGATCTTCAAATTCTCCTTACAGACTGGCCGCAAGTTAGCCTGTTCATTCAGGAACTCTTAATACCTCAACTGACGTGAGTTAGGGAACATAAATCTTGTTACACCATCGAAATGCACGATCATTTAACCATTAAAAAATTCCATCATGGCGCACATAAGTCATCTCATTTCGCGTGCTCGCTACGCCTTCGTAAAATGCAGTATGCTTACGACACTTATCTTGCACACGTTAAATCTTAAAAAGTAGTTCCTCCGTAAAACTCTACCTCTTTCTCATTGTTCTACCTGTTTTTCTACCTCTTAAGCTTCCATAACACTCTCGCACGTATTTCTTGCTACCGCACGAGCTCTTCTAACATTCTCTGACTTAATGCTCAAAACATGGCATCTCAAATTACTTGCACTGCGGTAAAAGGCAGACGTTTACACCTGATCCTTTCGCTGACGAAATTAAAAACGTACCGACCTAGAAAATCACGCAATAGACACGCATAACTCTGAAAACCAATTATTCCACCTTCTATAAATGTAGTAACCGATTAACCCTTTGCGTGTCACATCTACCATCTAAAAAACTTCAAATCAATCAAAATAAAATTGAAGAATGAAATTGTATTTTTAACAAATTGTACGTTTTGCGGATCTTCAAGAACATAGGAAGATATTTTTTATTAGTGTACAAATTACATACTTGTGTGACAAACGTCTGCCATTTCATTCACTGTACGTGCTTCAAGAAAAGACTTGTCTCTTTGTTATGATCTAAACCGTTCTTTGTCAACTTTTTCTTAACGAGATGCGTGTCCACTCAAATAGATTACAATTCACCACCAACCCATCATCGATGGAGAAAATATGTTTAAAAGCGATTATTTGACTATGAAATGTTGAACACGCAGATGCGTTCTTCCGCGTGGTTAATGACGAACGGGGTGAACAATTCACGAGGTATGCCTTCATGAAATGGAATACCGTTCATATTAATCATCGCGTCACCAGCAATTATGAACGCAGTCATGGGTGAACTTGACTGGATAGTAAAAAATCACGATGTTGGAATAACTTCGAGCGGCCTTCGTACGATAGTGATCAAGTGACGCAAGCGAACAACCCGTCCATTACCCCAAGCGGTCGATCCGCAATGTAAATCTCGATCGTGTCGATGAGATCCACGCATTCGACCCCAGAAACGCCAACCAGTTTGCATAATATTGTTCGGATTTTCCTTCGCGACGGATCGATTAGAATTGTAAATGCTTTCCGTGTCTGCATATTTTCAGGATTGCATAGCATTGATCGGGAAGCTGGTTGATGCAATTAGCTCTAGTGTGATCGTTGTAAAATTCTAAGGTTGGAAAGATCGAAATGCGAATAACACACGTGTAATAGTACATGTGTGATAATAGTAGTTGGAACATTAATACGATCTTATATACTGTCCTTGTTGGTCGATGAGTATTTAATAGAGACTGTAATAAAATATTTGTGAAAGAATTTAATGGTAATTCATTTGAACACGAACTTGGCACTTAAAGAATTTCAACTATGCTAATAATATACAATTTCTTATGCACAATGTTTATATACACACAAATATATAACATAATATATAAACACAAATGTTTTTACTTGTCATCGATTTAAGGAGCAAGATTTAAAATAACGAAAGTTTAATATAATAAAATAGGAGAAAAAATAAGTTTCATAAAACTGAAAAAAGTAAATCGTGACAGCATCCATTTTTTGCAAGAAGTAATCCTTGAACTATTGAACAGAGAATATTGTATATTTCCCTGAGATTCCAGTTTTCATACTGTTAAAGGTATCATAACACTTTTTGCTCTCTTTAGCGACCTAGAACCAAGCGCCTGCACTCGATCTTCAAAATAAAGGAACTTATTTGGCAAAAAATCTTACATTATTGCGGCATAAAAAAATATTTCCGTCAATTGTAGTTCCCTAGAAACCGACGCTAGACTTTTCGGTCCAGATTGACCAAACAAAAACTGATATCGCATAATGTAAATGTTCAGTCTCACAAGAACGCGCGTAGCGTTTAACGTGTTAATATAACAGAGCACTTATCATAATTATTAGGTTGGCATTATTACTTATTGGCCAACCTAATACATATTTCAACTATTCAGTATGTAGATCCTAACCTGTATGGGGTATGACTATAAGTACAGTTTGAAGCTTCCTTTTCTTTGATCAAGATGAAGCTCAAACTTTTTATATATTTTTAAATATATTTATATTATATATTATATTCTACACTTTCAACTAATTTTTTGATACTTCACTCCATTCGCGACTGTATCACCCTTAGCAGATCACCCGATACAAATAAGCCTTACCACTCTGTATTATTATTAAACTTTTCAGATTTATGACAAAAAGTTACCAGGAAAAATACCAAACCGTAAACATATTAAAACTATTTAAGAGCGTACTCATATTCTTCTCAATTTATTACAATTATTAATCGTTTATATTTGAATAGTGACTCTGACCCACTAATCAAATTTTCCAATACTGTAATTTCAAACAATTTTGACAACACTAAATTTCTTTTTGTTTAATAAATTGCTAAAATTTAGTGCAGGATACGTGTTCAACTTTACGTACAATGAGAGAGAGAGAGAGAGAGAGAGAGAGAGAGAGAGAGAGAGAGAGAAGAAAGATCGAGGAGTAGAAATCTTCAAGCTATGAAGAAGTGGCTAGAGTTCTGCAATTAAAATATCTTCTAGCGCGAAAGGTTAACAGAAGGTAACATTCCTTTTTAGCTTTTCATGGTATCTAACAATTCAGTCCTGTTATCATAGCTATTTGAGTATATTATGAGATATGCAAGCATATCTTCATAAACATTCATATAGTCATCAAGAGTGTCTCTCAGCCTACACAATCGTAGCACAGCGATCCTCAGTCTCGTATACCATAAGCTTTTACCTTGGTGTGTCAAGTGTCGATTCTTACGAAAAAAGGAAAGGTAGTCCAGACTTTAATATACTTTTTCGCTTACTGATATGAACAACCTTGTCTGCATAAACGAAAGCGTCGGACGCTGCAGACGACATACGACCGCATACACCATACAGGTTTTTGCTGTAATGGTGGTCGGACAAAGAAGGCTGTCGCCACACCCAGGAATTTCATCCGCGCTCTTTGACCATCGGATGCATTGTGTAATTATCTGGGGCACCTGTAGGTGAAACTTCCTCCCAGAGTTCCTGGACGTACTTTTATCTTCGCGCTTAATGTTTCGACCTAAAAGAAACGATAAACCGACCTGGCATCAGCGCGATTACCTTTCCTCGCGAGTCTGTTTGGTAGCCTTGGACGTGTAATTTTTGGAAGTATGCGAGTACTCGAAATGACTTTAGCATTGTGTAATTTTACTGTGCAATTTAATTGCAGAATCATACAGTACTTGAAAGCCTTACATATACAGAATACATGCATGCAAATATTCGAGTAAGTCGAGCAATTTGAGTATTTCCGAGCAATTTACATTTTTTTACAAACAGTTCGTCAATTATGACTATCATGAATGAAAAATTCAAAGGCTTGATGCGACTCGAGAGATCGGTCATCACGTGACTTGTGGTTCGAGTCGAGTATTTGCACAGCTCCAGCAATTTCATGTCCCCCGGCGCGACGTTCCTTCGCCATTGACACTACCACAGAAATCGGTTACTGCTGCTTTGCAATTACCATTCACCGTATTCGCAATGCGCTTCTGTAATCGACGGCGATCTGTAATAACGGGAAATGATCGTTCCGCGGGAGTTATGAAATTCTAAAGAGTACCGTTTGAACATGAAATTCGTGGCTGCCTAACTTTCTTTTCCTTCCACTGTCCTTACCCGTTGAGTGGTCTTGAAGTTTCTCCGAAGATTTGAACTTCCGCCCCGCCTAATGTCGACACGCGCTGCTTGTACTGTGGCGGAAAACTTGGCATGGTTCAAGTGATTGATAGGTCGAAACCAGCGTTGGTTCTAAAAATACTTTTTACATTTTGCTACTACTTGGAATGACAAAAAGGAGAAGAAAAGGTCACGTAATTTAACATTTTTACTGAGTGCACATCGAAAATTTAAAAATGCGTTTTGTAGATCTTGGTAACCTATGTACATACTAAAGATTTCATCGAATTCGGTTAACGCAAATCTTCATTAATGCGATTAGTAATTCTTACTAGAATCAAACGGAAAACTGTCTCATTAGGGCAGAATCAAAGCGCTCAGAAAGAGAAAGTAACATATCACAGTTGTGTAAACATGAAAGCAAGGAAGCTCCCGGTTTGCAACGCGAAATGAAGCACTCGAGTCTTTTATAAATTACAGTTTCCTGAACACTCGAAGATGATCTCAAACTCCCCGTGACTTCCTATGTCCGCGATCGAGCAGTTACGTAACCCTGCACGTAACGACAATCCTGCTGCCTACAAGGCGAACAACGGAATCGCAAAGTCACTGTCAGAAAATGATCAACTGATTGAAGTAATATCCTATTCGAGATTGATAGACGTTGTTCGATAAAAGCGTTCGAGATAATCTGTCAATGCGTGTAACGCAATCGTTCGCGTGGCTCGAGTTTCTATATTTAAGTCAGCCTTGGAACACATCGATTTTCTTTGTTCTCCGCGAAAATACGATTCCGATAGATGACTGACGTCAGCGCGGACAATCAAGATTATTCCGGATGCGGAATATGTAGGTACGACAGGAACCGTTGGCTGGCATCCTTCTCCAACCTCTTATTCTAATCCTGAACTGTCCTATGTAGAATTACACGTTACGCATACCTGATACGTGGAGACTGCCACGGACCACCGCCCATGCCCACCTTTCACAATATACGTGCCCTCGCTTCGGGCTCCTCGACCGAGCCGATCTGTTTCGCGATCGGGCCCGTTGGAAGCGTATCCTGATGCCCTTTACCGAACTTATACCCGCGGACGATGCCCGGCTTTCGATTTTCATTATTTTGCCGACAAAATTTCATACTGTTTAACAATCTGTCTACCGTCGATTTTCCAGTAGCACAAGTCGAAGCAAAAGTCAGCAATTGAGGATTTCTTGGAAAATTGTTGAAAAACGAGAACTCCTTCTAGATAAAAGAAGTATCATTCCTTCATCGGATATCAGAAGGATAATTCCTTCTAGATAAAATTTAATCATTGAGAATACTAATCTGGCATTACAGGGTCTGCACATTAAATTAATCCTTTTGTATCGCAAATTAACTGTATTGTAGATCATATTAATTTGCTTGCAAATAAAATTAATCCTTCTGCAGAGCATTCTGCAAACAAAACTAACTTTTCTCCAAATTAAATTCACTCATTTGTAATCGTTTGAAGTAAAATTTATGTTAAATTGAAGAATTGAATTAAATTCTATAAATCATTGACGAACATTAACCATTTCCACATGCGATACAAGCAAGAACTACATTGCTTAGGTCATGGTATTTATAAAGAACTTCATTTACCATGACCTTTATACGATTTATTCAGTGACTTTATATGGTAAAGTCATAAAAACAATATAGAAAAATGGATATTACTTCTGTAATATTGTTTCATTTTAGTCAACATTGAAAATATTAATGATGATTAATTATTTGTAATGAAATTCATACTATTCTATAAATAAATATATGAATTCACATTGAATTAAAAAATTCAGTAAAAAACAGCGAATTTTGATCTGTGAAAAAATTCATTTATATCATAATTTGTATTATATCAAAGATAAATTGTATCATTAAAAAGAATGAACAGTGAAAACCATTCTATAAAATTGTACAAATTATACGCTACAAATGTATGGAATCTATAGTTTATTTATGCTTGATATACGTAAGCTTAAGATACGTAATTTTATGTAATAATTGAAACCCCTTTTTCGCGGGCATACGTTATGCAACCCGAAAAGGAAAGTACGTTGATCTTGTCTCGTGTAACGGTTTCTTTAATTGGTTACGTTATCGTGGATTCTTATAGGAGTTTTCAGTTACCTTTATCGTGGAACTGAATATGGAATGGTATTCGCTCTGCATTGACAACACGTTTATGTCATTTAGCTTAAATAATTCTCTATTGTAACAGTTCTGTATTCCTGACTCAAGAAATATGTTCTGCAAATTTAATTTTTGATTGCACATAGATTGCGCGACTTAATACACGCAGATCGATAAATATATTAATACTTTAACTAAATCGCGGCAGTTCCCTAATAGTTCAGAATTTCATAGAAAAAAGTGCAACAGTAAGAGTAATCTCATCCATAACCCATCAGAATGTAATTTAACAAGTTTTTTGGAAATCATTATTTAACTGAAAATGATCGAGCTCCTTTTATTAAACAGAATTCAGTAATTGCAAAGTCTCTTAATAAGCTTCAGTTAAATAAAGATGTTAATTGCACTCGAGAAAATGTAAAATAAAAATTCCTTCCTTAAATCAAATATAATGTCTGATATAATTCTCTGATTGATTAATTTCTGTTTGTACAGACCGTATTGCAGAGCTTAGTGTGTGGAAAGCGGAAATGTCTCGAGGTTATTTAACAACAGTAATAAGAGTAGACAAAATAGTAATGTAATAGGAAAACGGAATCATTATTTGGTCACGTATCGATCGAAGACAAGCCTATTTGCTTGCTACTAAATATTTTATCTGCGATGACAGAACGCAGGGATAGGAACTGTTTCATCGATATAACCGCACGCAATTTCGTGATTCCGCGTTCACTCTCGGGACATTCTGATGCAAGGCGTGGTGCGACAGTTTGTCGAGCCAGATAAAACTTGCTTTCCTTTACGCGCACAATACATGCATGTACACGACTTTCATCTATGATGGCTGCGTGACTATCACATACACAATTACAGCAGTACGTTGATTATGGATCTATGAACTAATGCAGAAACAAATTAAATCTGATACACGTTTTCATTCGAAGAGTCGGTATACGGCTACAAAGGTTGTAAATATTATTATCATCGTGTTGTTTTGCTGTACAAATGTTGTTCGAAAGTTCACTAGGTGGTCCCTTCAATTACACCGAGTCCTGAGCTTGATTACTGTTAGGAAAAGTTGTACTTATTCATTTATAAATAATACGCCTATGAAATATAACCGCACTTTCTCCTTCATAATGAATTTGTACATATTTCTGAAAGTAATTAACTATTAATATAGTTCTCCACGATCTTAAAATTACATGACTCGTGAGATTTTGTAGTTATCTCTGTTTATTACATTCTTGCAAACAATAATTAGCAAATTTCGTTATAAAGATCAACAAAAAAATTAACCTTGAACTTTAGGTCAAGGTCAATTTTAAGGACACTTTCCTTAACGAAGACGTAAAATTATTAGTTAAAACAATTATTGGTAAATAATTTCGTTACGATTGTAACGTCAAGTATGTTACAATACAACAGTTATAATGAAATATCGTCGATCATGTTAACGAGATCATTTACAAGTCATGAGGAGAAACACAATCAAATATAACTTTCTCTTGGCTTTGTTATCGAAAAGAAAATAACTTCTGTTCATTGTGACCTAGCACAGCCGTTGAGAAAATTACAAGATTTCCAGTAGTTAGGGTATAAATTGGATCGAATTTCTAACTACGTTTTACCAAATATATGCATAAACGACACTTGTTTGTATACACTTTCAGTTATAGGTCATATCTATGTTGCTTATACATTTATTATCACCGAGGAATCAAAACAATGTTGCGTGAGTTCTTTCATTCAACTGATTGATGCGTATCAAAGTTTCGCACGTATTCCTTATTTCTCTCGTGTAATTACGCGAATGTTCACAAAGCTTTCGTGCATCAAGATGTCCGTGAAACACGGGACGTGAGAGACTAAAAAATGGAAACAAGTGTACCGTTTGTATTGTCATATGAGGATCACGGGTAGGTTATTCGCATAAGAATTCACAAACTGTGACCTTCCATAAATAATGGTCTGCGATTGCTGCATCGGATAATGCCTTCGTGGAGGTTACATTAGTCAAAGGATTCATTTGCACCCAGTCATTTATGGATTCACATGAGAATACTTACAACGTTTCAGTATCTATCGAGCAATAATCATTTAATGGTGAGTTAATTTGATACCATCATTAATATGAAGCACGTTCAAACGTACCATTATATAATTTCAATAACTACAACGTGAATTTATTCAAAGAAGTTGTTAAAGTGAAGCAAAGAAATCATATCCACAGACGAAAATATTTTTCAAAACTACGTTGAACTTAATTGAATGCTATATTGTATGTAGAGCGCATAATGTAGCGCGCGAAGAAAAAGTTGGTCAACCCGAGGAAAGAATTTCTCAATCACGGCTGCAGTATAGTTTAATCACGTCTTTGCAATAATACTCCCAATTTGGGCCAAGTCGGCGTGATCCCGCTGTTAGCTGCGAATCAGATGTAACAACGTTTCGGATTGTTACATAGAAATAGAAAGTGGATTCAATTAAAGAATGCTGCCCGTTAAAAAGAATGCAAGTGAAAACAGGACAGACACAGTGGACAATAAAAAATGTCACAGAATTCCTTTGATATGGTAAGATAATACAATTTCAATTTCAACGAGCCTCGATAAACGAGTTTTTATGTTAGTCAATTAAAAAGTCTAATACAGAAATAATGGTAATGCACGTACAACACAACGTTACTGTGCTATTGGCGCATGCAGGTAAAATGGGAATTCTTTCAATAATTTATGTGACCTGTGAAATAATATATGAATTTAGAAACATACAAGAAAAATTATTCATTATAGATCACATTTAAATTTGAAATTTGATCTGTTTTAGTTAAGAATAGTGTTTCCAAAAATTCTGTTTTGCGTTTATAGTTGCGCTGATCATAATAACGGAAAATGAAGTTTTTGTAAAGAAAACAATTGAAGAAATTAATTCACAAATAGAACTCAAATGGCAAATGAGTATTGAGATATTTTAATACGCAATAACAAATGAACTAAACTGCATTGTTTTATTGAGGTAAACAGTAAACAGTCACATTTTTTATTGGCAATGTAATTCTATAGAAGGGAATTTTATTTATAGAATAAGCGACTAATTACTGACATTTGTAGAAAACTTCAAAATCAGTTTTATAGCGTAATATGGTTTTCTACGCTCCTAAAGAGAGTGATACGTGAAAGGCAGGAGTTTGCAGTTCGTATTGACCTTGCATTCCTTCTACTAACTCATATTATTCTACAGGTCGCGTGTCGAGCCTACTGTCTAATCCTTTGCCAGGATTCTACCGGAAGTGATAGTACTGTACAGCAATATTTTCGCTTCAAATTACATTTCGGAGTTGCGGTCGAATATTACAGAAATTTGATACACTTTACGATGTAGTTTTATCAATGTCGATTATATCTTTTATCGTTATTTCTGAGAAGAGTGCCGATTATGCAATAAAATTATATAGAATGTAATGAGATAAACAGTTTGATCCTGTACCGATTCACAGGGCCCTCTCGTCGATCCAAAAAGATTCGAAATAATATTTTTTAAAAAAGAAACACGCACGTGGTGTTATAAAAGAGAAATCGTACTTCGCCAATTTCTCTAACACATTAGCAGATAGAGTCGAATAGCTTTGCGGTTCGCTTCTCAACGCCTCTATCAATCTGTCAAACTCATCGAACCGTGTATATCTTAACATGTGTTATGATTTTGTAAAGTGTTAGCAAAAGTATGATCCTACAACAACCAAAAATGTTCATGATAACAGTAATACTCGTACATCTTCGCTTTTAAATTTTCTAGACTTTACTAAACAACAGGTTTGCTATATTTCGCTCAGGGACATGCGACACTTTTGGTCGGCATTAATGGTTAAATTTCACAGCCCTATAGTTGGAAAGTAAACGAAATAAATAAGTAACCGTTATATACGTACGACCGAAATTAAAATACATCGTCTTAAATTGAGGATCGAAAGTGTAGGTTCGTGGTTGCTATAGCTTCTGCCCCGTAACACTTTCTGTAGCACAGCCTGTACATTTCGGTTTACGACTTCCTAAGAATTGCAAAGGGATATATCTTGATGGACGTACGAAATTGACCAGTCGATCTCCCTTTCACCGGTTGGCATTGAAACTCACACAGCGGAGACAGATTATCGGCGGACCGAAGCCAACCGAAGGCGTAATTCGGGTCTCTGCAGGATAATTGCTACGGCCCTTAATTGCGAGGTGCACGCCCCGTACAAGATTGCGCTGAATGGGATCTTCCGGCGGGCCTTGGAAACGCTACGTATACCGTCGCAAGACGGGACGATACGAACATTGTCATCCGTTCTATCGCGGTAATTACATCTGCGACTGTTCCAACTGCGTAATAGAATCGTGCGTTCGCTGTTATAATTAATATGAGAGCCGCAAAGGGATTCAAATGGGTCGCGTATGATGTCCGCGTGGGAATTTCGGTAGAGGCCGATCTTTGTTGCATGGTGCAGCAATCATTCGACTTTGAACAGTACAAACGTTGCCGTAATAAGTGTGCTATTGAGTCTGGCTTTCTTAGGCATCCGATTTTCTTCGCGAGTATATTCGATCGTAGCATGAATCGTCCAGTTTTTTCGCTTTAAAAATTAAATAGAATTGCGACAGTGTCTACGACTTTCAATGTTTTGTGAATAGAATATTACAATACTTCTGGAACAAATCCATTTTATACAGCTAGATTCATGATTGTATTGATAAAGATAATTGTATTAAACGATTACTCGGCAAGTCTTATGTAAATTTGGATTATTACATTACTATTTTAAACAATTTTTGGCAGTCGTGTTGTATTGTATTTAGTAAAATATATGTTTGTAACTGGTAAAATAAAAATAATATTAAGTCTTCCTTATTTTGACATTTTCTCGTATTTCATAAAGAATATCAACTAAAATACGCAAGAAAAATGCTGTACATCTTTTCCCTTTTAAGATAATGTTACATAATGTTATCATTTTTTTCTGTTCTATTTTCTAAACCAATTGAATTGGTGTTCATAATTTATAATAATATAAAATAATAGAATCTTTTACTCTGCGTCATGCGTTGGAAACATGAAATTATAGAAAAGTTAAGATACCATTTCACTATAACTTAACTATAATTTGTGTTACCTTTGTAGACCATTGAGAAAAATATTTCCCAAAAAATTCTGAAAAAACCATATATTTGTTATGTACTTTTCTTACGCTTTTTATTTATTTTAAATCTAAACAAAGTAAAATAAACAGTTACATACTCTTAGCAACTCTATGGTCCTCTGAGAGTGAAGAAATATAAACATCTTTCGACTAAAATAATGTTAAAAACAAACTGATTTCTTTAAATTCAATTAAAAAACACATAAAAGGAACATAATGTCAATAACGACGTAAATTTACAACTGCTTTAGAAAACCAGGAAGGAAAATAAAATTACTGTGGCACTATCAAATGGTTGCGAACGTTGATAAATGGTATTCGAAACGAATTTTCATTGGATAACCTCAAACATCTACGTAAATGTTCAAAACCGAATATTTAGTTACTTATTGTTGTTGTTAGGTATATTAAAAAAAATCTTGCCAGTGTTCATGGTTAATCGTACAGGAATGGAGTGTTGACGATTAATGCATAAGCACTGTACAACTTCAGATTCAAAGAAAGATAAGAGAAACAGAACCAGGGCGTAGGAAATATCAATCCGTTAACAGTTGACCGACTAATATGCCAATAGAAAGTTACAAAATGTCGATCGACCGGCGGTTTTACGGCAGAAACGGAGGCAGTTTGCGTGTTTCGCAAAAGCCAAGTGAAAACGCCGAGTGCTCGGCGCGTTTCCAAAGGCCGAGATCTGTTTCACCGAATCTCCGTTCAGCCTTGCGCTCGGTCAGTTTCAAGGTGACAAGTAAAGGAATCGATACTCTCTTCATTCCTTCTCGCCACACGCACTGTTAATTTTCACTATAAATCGAAAAGTCAACAGCGTTTGTAAACCTCAAACTTCCGCATTAAATGAGTTACTGTATTCATAAACACAAAGCAATCAATGAAGAACATAAATATTAACGCATGACATAATAGTTTAATGCATGACTTGAAAGCTCAATTAAATATTAATTATTCAACCTACAAATAACTCTATAATATATTCGTCCATAACTGTTCAGTATTAGTAATAAAATAAACTGACTGGTACTTAGTATGAGTGTAATACATTATTAGGGCAATAAATCTTTCATTTATGTATTAAACAATTAAGATTATGCTAAGCGGTTAAGTATCTGCACTCATTTAAATAATTTTAAAAAATTCTCAATTTACTCCAGGAAAATGTTTTTGAATAAGATTAAAGATTTACTTGTTTGAACTACGTTTATTGAATAATTTCCTATCAAAGAATCTTTAGCATCTCAACAATATTTGAACAAAAACTGTGAAACCGGTGAATTTGGCCGACACGGTAGGGTTTGGTGTTAAAGAATCATTCTTATTGAAAAAAAGAGCGGTAATAGACGCTGGCGTCATCGACACAATTTCAAGAAACGTTCTGCGGAAAACAACTTTTTATCATTATATAACTCCATTATCGCAGAGTTCACAGACACTGAACAATGTGCATTTCATTTCTTGACAGTTATTTCATCTGTTGGATTAATTATATAAACGTTACTTAATTGACGTGATTATTCTTGCATCACTGAAAGTAAAATCGTAGACAGTGCTATAATTAGAGTTTAAACGCGTGCTAGCTGGCTCGTTCTATCTCATTCTACTCCATAAATGCATGACCAGTCTATAGAACGACAAAGTTGCCTTATCCGTTTTTAGCAAAATTCATCTTATAGATTGCGTGGTTTTTTATCGCGGAGATGAAAAGATACTGTGAATGTGTCTAGCAACCTGTTCACAACGGAAATATGAGGACTTTTTCGGTTGATTGCAATCGCATTCTCAATCAATACGGTTGCTTATTTTAATATTGTTTTTTAATATGTTTTCAATAATATTTTAATATTTTAAATATTGATACCCATGTCTTGCATCATCTGTTACACAATATATGTATCTAGAAATATTGATGAGAAACGTTTTAAACTTTATAAATATATGGGTCATTAGTGAACAGTAATAGTAACACAATGCAAAATATAACTTTTCATGATACGAAGAGTCAATATGACTTCAATGTTTTGTCACGTGATTTAGTTCAGACAATTGTTTTTTCTGAGATGCATATGACTTATTATCTTTTCTAAGATGTATATAAATAAATATAAACTAAGGTTTATATCTATGCATAAATGATATTAGAATTAAAACTTTTCGTGTAGGTGAAATAATAGCCTTTCGTTATTTCGTATTTTCGTTTCTATCGGAGTCGTTATTCACCCAGTACAGGAGTTTCTCCACGAAAAGGATAGTCATTCATTAACTGCAAGGCGATAAGCAACATAGGCAACAGTACTTGTAACGGTAGTTCAAGTCTGACATTTGAACTTTGAGACTTTTTTATCGACACGAAGCCGAAGGACAAATAATGACTATACTCAGTGAATGCGTCACTAGGAAGCAAGGGACATTACACGCGAGTTTATCCTTTAAACAAATAATTAATTATTCTACATTCAACTATGATTGACATGAGAATTACTTACATATTAATTTAAACTTGGATAGTTCTTTATTAATTCATAAAACATGAAATGTATAAAAAATATGTCGTAGAAATATAATTGTAACATTTACAAGTAATAAATAATGTTAATAATAATAATAATAAAATGTAATAATAATAATAAAAAAATGGCAAGCTATAAGAATTGGAAAACATTTGAGGAACAATGCATGAGCACAATAGGAACAATGAATTTTTAATTCTCTTTTAAATTTTCTTTTACAGGAAACTATTTTTTACATGCTTGAATTCGAATCAGCCCAATCAAAAGTTCATTTCACTTATCGTCATTTGTAAGAATTAATTCCTCGAGTGTTTATAAGTTAGAACTGCAACGAGAGTTGTAGAACTTGTTGAGTTAGTAGACCTGTATCGCCCAATGTAAATTTTTCGATAGAATTTCAGCGGAACGATTTTTACAGACTCCGAAAGCGGCGGGGACAGAAATGTATTTTTACACGAGACAGTACATTCGTTAAATTATTCCGTTCGACTTGCACACTGAAAATTTAATCGGTTGCGTAATATCATTATCTACATTCCTACTTTTACATAATAATTTCACTACAGAAGCTTAGTGCAGAACAGTTTCGCATGTTGAACTCAATTTTTCGTTTGTAAATTATTCGTGCACGCAGACGAGAAATTAAATGCTGCAGCTTAAGGCATTGCTGAAACGTACACTGCATACCGCTTATTAAATACGTTGTTTCATTGTAATTATTAAATAGTGAATCTCCTGCTTTTATGCCAAAAATGAATTGGCCAAATTGAAAATAGTGAAAACGTTCAACGATTTTTAAAATATTCTTGCATTATTTTCGACTCATTAAAATAATTAAAGAACGAATATTGATGTAGCTCCTGTGTCCTTATAATTGTATTCCTACAATCTAACAGTTATCTATCGCTGTAATATATACAAAAATCAATATTATATAATTTCTTAGTGACATACAAAATTTACTTTTTTTACAAATCTCTACACAATCAAAATTATTCACAAATATTTACAATCGTTACTAATATTTAAATTCAACTATCTCAAGGAAGATGTTATTTTTTGTTTCACATAAAAAAAAACTGTATATAAAACTATATACAAATACTTTAAACAATTACAAACATTTGAAAATGTTACGCATTATGTACCTTGCGCGCAATGATTCATTTTACTCAGACACGAGATTATCTACTTGAGCTACTCTTACTTTCGTTCACCGTTCATATTATTCATTACAATTTCGCAGAGTTTATAAATCCTCGCCGTCTGGCACTAAGATATAGTGCGTATTATGCTAAAACTACGACGAACCTGGAAATCCAGCAAAACCATAACTTGTCGCCCGGTAGACTACGTTCCTCCGATTGAAAACAGCGGATTTGTAATGTATGACGCTATAGGCGTGCTAATGAGACACACACGGTGACTCGAAGTGCATGACGATTGTGTAGAGCATACAGTGAAAGGTTCAACCGGGACAATAAAAATTCATCGGCTCCGGATCGGCAGTAGAATCGAGAACATAAGAATGATTTTCAAGAGCCACGAGAAACTGGAACAACCTGCCAAGCAACCAGGCAGCGTGTTCTATATGTGCCTGGGTGTTACTGCAATGGTAATACAAGAGGATACGGAGACAAATTAGAACCATTCTCCCGATCGAAAACTCGGTGGCGATCACGCCGTCCAAACTGTTTTGTCAATCGCCCGCGAACTAAGCAAAATAATCCACCCTCGCGATCGTTCGCACGACAAACTTAAGATCTCGTCAGGGCATAATACTGAATGAAATCATCGTTCATAGCGGACGGTTAGAGCAGCTGTGTTTTCTGACGTGCAGATAAAGTTTGGATTTGTGCGATTATTACTATATCTATGTTTCTTTGTGGGAAATCTTTATTTTATCATATTTTATTATCTTTATTATAATATATTTTAAATCTTTATTTCATTTAAATTTATTTTATCAAGAAATTAAATTTTCTGTTTCACAAAAAATACCCATACTTTTATCCTTTAAATCATCCTTAAACAAATTTTAAGACCCTCGTCTACATTTCACACTCTTAACCACTTATCTTCTAATCAAAATTTCGATTGCAGCTTCCGCCGAGATAATCTTTATCCCTCGCATTCCAGAAGCACGAGATTTATTTATTTTATCAAAACAACAATATTAATTACTTTGGCTTCAGCTGAGACGAATCGGACGAAAAATCAAGTTATTTTTATGAGCTTTGATAAAGAAACGAATTTGCTCCAACGCGGATGGAGAGAACCGTTACAATGAAACTACTCTTATTTATTTAAAAACATGTGATTCATTCGTTCGTGCGCACGCTAATCGTCCGAATATATGTTCGATATGATCGTATTTTATTAATTTTACGTTTCTGCAGTAGCAGTGGCGAGGGATTAGACAAAAGATCAAATTACGCGCTACTGTCGCTTGTTTTAAACCGTTTCATTTGTTTACGAGACGAGTTAATTATCTAAATACGCACCCGGTATGGCCGTACCGTAAATCGCGAATGGAATAAGAAAACGTGTTTCGCAACTGGGTGAAGCGTGTTTTATCGAGAGTCCGCGATCGGTCAACAAATAAAAAAGTCAGTTAATTTCAAAGTCTTCCCCGACGATGCAGGTTGACACCGCGGGGAAGACGGAGGAATGCAGGGGCCGATTTCGCCGATAAAACTGGTGCATGGGCGACGTCAAAGTCGCTGGAGGGTCCAGAACGGTCGCGATCGATTTTCCAGATTCCCGAGAAGCCGGGACAGCCTGGTGGGGAATATTTAGGGGATATAAGGTGCTGTAACAAGACAAGGTGGCTGTATATACAGGAGTCGAATAGATAGTGAAAGTCCCCCAGAGCTAACAGGAGCGTAGAGGGCGAGAGGGGGGTAGGAACGGGGGACCCCAGTAAGGTATATGAGGGCCTCAGTTCGAGCAACCGCTGGTACTCTAGCCTCGCTGCTTACTTACATTCACATACACTAACACAACCCACCACCTGGAACACAATGCAAACCGTCTCGACGGTACGTATACAAGTGCGCCGTCGTCGTCATCATCATCGTCATCCTAGTCGCTCGTCGTAGTTATTGCGAATCCCTTCGGTAAATTTTCGTCAGCTCTGAACACGCGGCTGCGTCCGTCCATCGATCACGGTTGCTCTCACTCGTAGAGCCATCAGCGTGATTGTGATCATTGTCCTAATTGCTGCCGATGATCGATCGACACCCGGACTGGAGCTCGTGGTCTCGCGTGTGATGTGATCGTTTCTCGTCGTGACGGACATTGTGCTTGTGACTTGTGCATTTGCTGCTGCACCTAAAAAGAGAAAGACAATTGAAACTTGTATCGTCTGGCTGCGAAAGAATCGCCATGGGCAGTCACGGAACGATTTAGTCAGAGCAATTCGACGATCAAGTATGCGAGCTAGTTCTGTAACGCTAGAGCCGGGATCGGACGGCGTCTCTCGATCTGATCGGCACCACGCCAAGAGATCCACGCGACCGTGTACCTGGTTCTCGACTTTCTGCCGCGAGAGATCGCTATCTGCCCGTGAAAACCGGCCAGCTGAATTACGATTACGTTCGTGCGAGTCGTTCCCAATCGACGGTCAGACCTGTTAGTTAATCCCGATTTGGAAGCATTTTATTCGGCACGGACTTTCTGCTCCCCGTTGCCGAAAAAATGTTATGAAAGCGGTTCTCTGCGCGTGGCGAGCCGCACGCCGACTAGTTTTCACCGCCGCCCACTCGCTCGAAGAAAGAAAATTATATAATGAGTTACGCCAAACAGGAACACGTTCGAGAATTATGTCGGCCAGAATGCGTAGCGGTAGAAACCGTTTTCTCGTTCGCGATCGTTCGCGCGGAACTGCGGGGAAACGTGTTGCGCAGATGGAATCGCTCGAACTTGTCGATCTTTTTGATACTGATTTCAAACGCGGCCGGTTCTCGCGGAATCGTATGGCACCCACGGCTTGCCCACCCGATGGACCGCGGGGCGCGCGTAGATCGGCGGCGTTCGACGCGCGATTTTTCCACCGGATCACGATCAAGAATCCGGTATCCTTCAAGTGCGGTTATCTTGTCGACGCGATGTAATAAAGTCACGTCTGGCGGTTAAGGCTCTGGTATCGCGGAGGGTCATGCATCCTTACTCGCAGACCTTATCGCGAGTAATCACGATTTATGAAGCTGAGATTAATGCCTCGCGCGACCATTAAGATTACGATCTTAACAGTCTGCACAGACGATATTGTTTCAAAATCGGGGATCGTTTAATTTCAAGAACATACATCTCAAATATGAGTTTGTAACACCTGTAATATATATATCTCATTCAGGTTTGCATCTGATTCCGAATCTGCATTATCTAAATTCTCTATATCAATTATACAAATCTAAACCGATCCATAAATAACTTAATTGATTGTACTAATCAGTGAGGTCTTATTCTAAATAGTATTTCCAGTATAAAGTATCTATTTCTATGATAGTTATTATTTCTAGGATATGATAGTATTACAAGTATATCTAGGATATACTGCATAATCAAATTTGTACTGAAAGGAGCAAAATGTCGATTCAAACTTTTTAGAAGTAACCCTTAGGAGTGTAATTTGCACAAAAATCTGCAGAATAGTTATTACCATTGTCACTTTCGTATCATCGGTATCGAAACTTGAAATTCAATATTTTCAAAAACAAAAGCCATCCTGAAGAACACCTTGACATTTGTGCAATACCTAGAACCACTTCGAAAGAAATTTCATAACAGGCATTCTGCTAATGAAGCCCGTTGAAGAATGTTAAATAATTTAACTAGTTAATATTTTCTTCTTCCCCAGGTAATACTAGTGGTAGCTGCCATACTCGTAGTATCGGGACAGCAATACCAACAACCGGGTGGAAATTACGTGGAAGATTACTCTGCTTACGAATCGGCAAGACCTGCTCATCCAACCCCGCGCAGTTATGCGTCGGATGCGGCGCCTAATCGGCAGGCAGCTGGACCGACGACTCCGAAGCCAACGCCGGTGGCGATCCTGAAGCAGATAAACAGGCACAACGAGGACGGCTCGTACACTTACGGTTTCGAGGGTGCCGACGGCTCCTTCAAAATCGAGACGAAGCTGCCGACCGGAGACGTGAAGGGTAAATATGGGTTCGTGGACGACACCGGCAAGGTCCGTGTGGTGGAGTACGGAGCGAACCAGTTTGGCTTCCAACCTGCCGGGGAGGGTATCACCGTTGCACCGCCAACGTTGGTAGATGAAACCCTCAATCCGGAGGCAGTGGAAGGTCAGGAATATCAGCAAGCGAACCAACAGGCTGGCAGAGGTGTGCCTCTGCGAGGAGCAGCGCCTGCGCCCCAGCCAGCACCCCTGCACTACGAACCGGCGGCTTACGAGCGAGCTCACACACAGGCTGTCTATCCGGCTCCCAGGCAACAGCAAGCTCTGCAGAAGCCTCCCATCTTCAGTCCCGCCGCTGCCCCCAGACCCGAACCTCCCAGGCAATCCGCCATCCTCCAGCAGGAAGACATCGCCCCACCGTCCCAGCTTTACAATCAAGGACCTGCTCAGTTTGGTCCAGCTCCCATTCAAGAACGCCGATCCCAACCCCAACCTCGTAGCCAGAGCGGCGGCATCCTCGACCAGCTAGCTAGAGACTATGCTCTGCCGCAGGGCGTCGCACCGCCATTGCACGACATCAGCTTCGGTTATTACTAAGTCTTCTAGTCCCTCCTGTGTTCTTCAGGGCGGTCCTCGTTCGATTTGGTCTTTTCGTACGGTTTTCTGAAGACACGACGCTTCGGCGCCTGCGATCCTCGTGTTACCTCGCGGCCATTAGGCTGATTTTGGCCGAAGATGTGCCGAGGATCCGACGCCCGAATCGGAAAGGTTTGATCATTCACGCTAGCGTCTTGCGTGTGTACATTCTATTGTCTCATGGTCTCTTGAATTATTGTATCCGCTGATTTTCTTGTAAAGTCAAAGAGAGTCGCGGAAGGAAATTTCTGGTGTCCGCTTCTCTAAGAAGCGTTTTGTATTCTTGCCATTGGAAGGGCTCGTTGGAAACATGCCGATACAAAACTAGTTTTTTAAGTTGGAGTCGCGCAGAAATTATGTTCGAATGAAATCGTTTCTCCCGACGTGAAGACCTTTTTGTTTATCTTGTACAACTTTAAATACACGTTATGTTAAACACTATCAAGTTTGTAATAATTAAAGAATGCTCAGCGAGGGTTAACACTTACGTTTCTTTAACCTTGCGGAGGTTGTGGCCGACGGACACGCTAACATCCAAGAGTATTCGGGCATTTGTATAGATCATTTTATTAGTGTATATTATATTGCTTTATAAATGTAAAAGAGTCGTCGATTATCTCGAGCAGTATCTGTCGATAGACGATGTTTCATTTAATTTTGTTCTCTCGTTTTATCATAGTGCATTTGACATATGGTCACTTATCATCTGAAATAGATACTTATATGAATTAGAAATGTTAGAACCAAATATTCATATTATAAACAGTTGTATTTACAATTGAGTTCCATTTTGCAAGAAATTCAAACATTAATTGAATTTAAAACTTCGGCATTTAGACAACATTTATTTGAAATTGTTAAGTGTTCGATTACTTTGGCGATAATGTGCACGAGAAAGTTTTGCCAACATGTAGGTATTTAACAAGGAGCATGTTCGTTAATAAATATTCGAATGGAACAGTTACAGAAACTTTCTCGTTTTAAGAAACATATTCGTTTTGGCGCAATCGTTCCAGGACTGCAACCTCCACGGGGCTAGAACTTTCACACTGCGGTGAATACATGTGAAATAATTTGTATCGTGGCGAGGAATATTGTAAAAATGGTGTAAATAAAATTTTACGAACCACGGTTTGCGCACGTGCTGGCTTTAATCGTAGGAAATGCAGTTTGCACGCGTCGCTGCAGAGTTATCGTTACAATGTCGTTCCGAGGAGAACCTCTCCGTGTTATCAAGTTGCGTCTTCGGGCTCGTGTCTCGCGGGACTGCATCATAAATTCAGCACGCTTATTGTTGTAACTAGATTATTGTAAGGTAAATAAAGCGAAATAAAATAAGACCACACGTCACTGCAGTGGAAATCATTAGGCTATGGATATTTAGGCAATTTCCAGGCCTTAATCTGCCCAGTGGTTCATTTTTTCATATCTGAACGCCGAAAAAAACGCTATACGTAACAAATAAAATTGGTGGAATACAAATTATGTCGTAACCGACGTAACTCAACATAATCTGGACCAGTATGACTATTATGGCACGCGGAAGTGAAAGAAGTATTATTGGTCTATGAAGACAATATGGCAATTCTTCTTCTGCAGTTGGAGAGAAATTATCGATTGAAGTAAAAATTTTGTCAATTCGTCTCATGCAGATAATAATAAGTTGCTGGGCGTCAATATTAACACGAACTTATTTTTATCCTCGTAATCAGAGTTATGATACATTCGAAGCAAGAAAAGTGTTTTGATGCATAACATTGCACAGCATATAAACCGTGAACGTGTTCGTCAGAACCGATTATACGAGAAATACCTCTTTCAAATTTTCTGAATAAAAAGTGAAATTCTTAACGGAGCAAATACTAGCCGATAATCCAATTCGATAACGTGAAATAAAAACAGCTTCTACAACTTTCTAACTGTTCCTGTTTTTGAACTGGTCACCGACTTATGTAACAGTTCCCAGCGGACGACCTTTCAAATTATTTCTTCTGTGGCAAAAAATTAGAGAAGGTAACGAGAACGCTTTAACTCTATTAAGCTGTTCCGGAACTACGGAGTCTGGAATTTTCGTTACGAAATTTCTCTGTTGACCTTCACGGCAAATCAACAGAAAGGGTATCTATCTATTTGTATAATTGTGTATATTCGTTAGGATAATGCTATATCGCTACAAATTACTTTTAGGTAACTATTATCTTGTAAATTTTACCTCCGTTTTCTTGTAGTTAGACGAAACTACAGTCATTCGCGAGAATTCTACATACAATATTGATTCTTAAAAGTGAATCTAAGCAGACTCTTTTTATATCTTGCGATCTCTGTGATCTTTTTGTGAATTACGCGTATATTGAGAAATATGATTCTTCATTCATGTATATACACAAACACATTCATATTTGTATCAACTAAAGTACGATTATTAATGGTTATTAGTGATTTGTACGCATACATTAGTTCATGATAGTAAGATCATTATCACGTAAAAGAATCTTATATAATTCTACTTGTGCTCATTTTAAAGGATGAAATATATCTACTTTTGTAATCTCGAACTCGTTTTTCGTGAAGTTCCGATCTTATTGTAAAATAAAGTCAGAGACTGAAACTGCTTTTCTCTTTATTAAAACTTTACCAATTAAAACGACTCTTCACAGCTTAAATACATGATTCTCGCATTCACTTCAGTCTGATTTCATATAGTTATTCTATCGACAAATAATTGTTTATTTTCTTTTGAATACAATTTAATTAATTACTTTGCTATAGCATACTTTGCTTAGCATATATAATACACGTTAAAACTAAATTAGCTCCCTCATTAACCTATTCTGATCACATCGAAGAATTTATTTAACTGAGGTTTCCCAATTTCACTACATTTCTTGTCCTTTAAGAGCAATGGAACGATTTACCAGTCGGCAACCTCATTTGAAGGCAACCGCGACTGCACTCATGCAAGGAGGAAAGCGTAAGTAGGAAATGCAAGGACCAACAGCTGTTCGCAGTCGAGTTACCGACTAAAGGCAAATTTATGGAACAGACAAAAAGATATTTACTTAAGACAAAATTGAACTTCCTGTTTATTTCCCAAGGATATAACAACAAATATAAAAGTTTACTAAGTGTATCGATCTTTCGACACAGATTTGTCTACCAATCTCCCAAGATAACAAGATCCAACCGAAGTAATTACCCACTCGACACGTAAATGCTTTTAGTATTGAGAAAAGAGAAAATGATGTCACATGTAGTAAGTCGTTCATCGAATATTACATTTAGACTTATACTTACTTAAAATATATTTATGTACCATGACGTAGACATAATTTTGTAATAAAGCATGATTTAGTTTTATCTGTCTTTACTAATGCACGCAATGTCTCGTATATCGTGTAAAAAATCGTCAGAATTACATAACCCAGCCCAAGCAAGGTAGAGGACAGTGAACATCCTGTCTTTTCCTTCTCTGCCCTTTTAGACGTATCCTTCAGACCGTTTACAAAATATTACAGATAATGCTACGTCTTCCTGAACTATAAAATGACGAAATTCGCGCGAACGAAAGAATAGAATTTGCACCGGGCTCTTTCACGTAGCAAATAAACTCAAAAGCGAACATCTATTTAATCTCTCGAATCTCGACCGCCGAAATTCGTATTGTTCCCAGACGCGTTCCTTTGTTGTAACTTCGCGGGTTCTACACCGCGACGACGCTTCCCTTGGTGTCGTCACGACGGCCATTCTTTGGCCACTTGAAATATATTTGGGTTTAACTGAGCATAACAGGTACACGCGACTAAATTCTGATGAAATCCTCATTATTTAAAGCTTTCGGAAATTTACTGAAACATGCAAGGCAGTCGATGTAACGGGTGTAGTACAAAGAAAATTAGAGCAATTGTTACTTTATAGAAGATAATCGCCATCTCACAACTGAAAACTATCTACAAAAAATATCTGGTTTTATCAGAATGGTAAAAAAATTTCAAATCTATTGTTTTAATCTTTTGTATCCGTTATAGTCTCATTTTCGTGTAAACATGCAGTTTGAAATTAAATATATATTCAACGTTATAATTTTGAACAACATGTTTCTTTGAATACAATAGGCGCTCTTTTTTAGTCATAAAAATGCTAAAGAGATAGACGAATTCTAGGTAACAGGAATCTAATGCGTTATATATGAGATTCAAACAAAAAAGGGTGTTTTAGAATCTAAAATTTAAATTAACTTTAACTCTGTAATTCAGATTAAATCTTCTAAGATTTATGTTGTATAAGTTCAAAACAAAAGAAACATTATATTGTTACTATTTTAAGAAATTAGGTCTCAGGGATTGCAATTACATTGTTGCTATTTTATTCATTCATATTTTCATCAATGGCATACATATGCATATAAGTACGTTTGTATTTTGCTTCGAGCCTCTTTAGTATAGTGACCTTGAAAACGTTCAATTTGGAGACGTTGATTTTAATCTGTAACATTTTTTCGCATCATTCATATTTGTCGAGACGTTCGAATGTTTTTCGAAAAATTCATCACAGTGTATACGACACTTTTCGCAATCCAGCGATTATAATTTTTTCCTTCTTCCTGGTACAAACATGATGCGAATAGAATGATAAAGTAGGTACTGTTTCTTCAAGTTTGGAGAATAGCGGTACATGTGTCGCTCACAGATTAGTATGAAAACGGTGTTAAAGATTACGAAATAAATGAGAAATAAATGTGTTGGCAACGAACCAGACTGTCGCGTCATAATGCACCGCAGCTCGGACTGTTCGAAGGCAGGTATTATTGTATATATGTATGTAGATACATTGACCTTCTTCAGTGGAATACAAGGCTGTCGCCATCACGTTTGCGGCGCAGGTGTAATGTTATATGAAGAAGAGTCGCTTGCGTAATCCTGTATAATAATATCCAAGCGAGTCATTGACTCCGGGCGTATAGGAAGCTGTCTTTATCAAAAGGATCTTAATTTTCTTCCGCGTTCTGTGCGATTGTTCCAGTTTTCACGCCATCACACATTGTTTCGTTCGATCGACAAATATAAAACAGTCTAACTTTAAAATCTGCGGAATCTTCGATTGTGACGTAATAGTCGCAGACTGCGATATACTACACCATCGGCACCTCTTACCGAATCTAGTAATTTGTCGATTTAAAATGGGGAGACAGTTTAATGGAAAAATCATTAAATTTTTTCAACCATTTATAGAACATTAATTTCTTTACGTTGATTGTTGTAGTCAGATTTTAACGCTACAGGACCTTTAATATTAACGAGCAATTATAATTAGATAACGATGAACATTTTCTATGAAAGATTAAGATTTTATGCACTAATTGTAGATTACATTGAACTGTGTACTAGCGTTGATTTTATTGAAATTTGTTTAAAATCAAAAATATTGTATAAACTGAAATGCCATTTGTACAGAAAATAATTCATCTTGTATTTTCGTCATACAGAATTCATTAATGTTTTATTAGACAGACATCAAGACCATTTAGTCATTTTATGTTGCAATGAAGTAATTCTCGTCCAATCATTGAGGTATAAACAATGTTATTTGACTATTTAGTTTCTGACAATAAAATTTTTACATATGTTAATAAGATCCGTAAAAAACTAACGTGTCTAATAAGAGTATCTCAGAAAAGTATATAAAAAAATTAATAAATGTAATTGTGAATGACTGTAAGTATGCTCGGTCAATTTTCGGTTCGAAAGGTACGCCGTTGAAGTGTTAAATAGTATTTGCAAAGAAGATTGTAAAAAATTGTAGATATAAAAGAAATTTAAAGTTTTAATCAAACATTATATCTTTCGTACAGCACTGGTAAGATAAAAGTGATAAGAAGTGTTAAGAGTAGATGATTAACACTTTACCGACCGGTCATTCGGTCATCAAAATTTAGTTCAACGTTAAATTTTCGTTTCTATTTTGATTTTATTTATTTTATTAATCGCGAAAGACATTTAATATTGAAAAAGTTATATAATAATATTGAAGTTTACGGTAGTACAATATAAACACATTTACCTCAATAATAGATACATAATTATGCTTATTATTGCAACCGATTCACAGGCTACCGATTGGGGTAAAAAGCTGATTTATAGGCTACCGGTCGATAAAGTGCTAAGAGAACTACCGTTTAATTGTTTGGTATGCGATGACACAATCTGTTTACCATTGTGTGATACGAACAACAGTTTGACAACGTTTGTCATCGTCTAATCAAGTCACGCAAAATGTGCCCACAGCTTTCGACATTGCAGGCTATGGTTACAGAACCTGCCTACTTTACCGGAATTTATCGTCATCGCTGAAATCGTCGATCGGTTGATGCAAGCTTTCATGACCTAACTAACTTAGCTCTACACAAGTGATTGAGAACACATCAGAATGTCGCCTTCTCATGGACATACTTCTACAATAAGAAATTCGATCCCACTATGAAGAAAGTAGTAATATTTTACAGCGTGATAAAATTATAAATTATGTTGTTTCTGGCACATTCTCAATAAAATTTACTAATTGTGCTGATTTTTATGTTTTTGAGGTCGACCAAATAACTTTACGGTCTATAAGAAAGTCATAAAAACGACGTTGACAAATGTCATAATTAATGTTTCCAATTCGAATGTTTTATTCATACTTTAGTTCATTCCTGTTCAAACAAGCGATGCATTTAAAAGTTTTACGGACTTCTCTACACCAATTAATGTTAACTACAAACTCACACGAGAGAACGTTTTTACATACTGTATGAATTTATATAAATATATACCGTGACTCATTTTTCGATGTAGGTATCGGTTCTCAAAACGCACCACAAATTGATGTAAAGAATTCTAAAATTTCATATTGACAACATTTGGACATTTCTATGTTTTCTTAAGATGCTACGGCATTGTATTCGAATAATTCACGTTCGCACGTTCTAAATATTAAAGTATAGATACTAGATACTAAAGTAGATACTAATCATTCATTTTCAGATCATATTTCCTCGGGATAATAGTTTTGCCAGGGGTACGTACAACATTGGCGCCTTACGTCAGAACCTAATAGCATAATAAATAAATAAATAGGTAGATAAAATATACAGTATCCATAAAATTCGCTAAATGGTTTATAATAAATAAATATAAAATAGAATGGAAATTAGAGTCAAATAAGATATAAACAAATAGATGTAGAATACGCATGGTAGCCAGCTAAAATGATTAATTGATATAATAACATAAATGTAGTGAGTAAAATACAGTTAAAATGGGTTCATATATAAATAGAATAAATAGTATCCGAATTCTTGGCATTGAACTATATGCGTTACAGATGAAAAATGGTCAATTAAAAATGTCGATCGAAAGTGAAACCCTATACTAATAAATATACGACTGAATTTATATTACAGATAGTGTTCGCTGCGATGTGAAAACAGTAAGTGTATCGAATAGAATTTCACTTTTCTTATGTATACTTTAGAACTCTTTTTATGTTCAACTAAGAACAAGTCTGTGAATGGCGAGGACAATCATGTTACAAGGAACAATGTAAATGAACTCCATCTGTGCATCCATCCGTTTCGTGCCTCCATTGATGACGCTGAGAGTGAGTTTCGGTCGTTGTCTCCTTCTCGCGGCAATGAAAGTAGGTAAGTACATTTTCTTCCGAGAAACCGGCTTCGCGAACGGGTATAAATCAGTACCGATAAAGCAGGTTGTTCACGTTTATAGATTTCTGAGTACGGTACGGGGACAAAATTTGCGAATTCGCCAAAAATTTTTTCGTCAATTAATTTGCAGTTGGGCATTGCAATTGTTTTGAATTTGTAGTTGTCAATGAGTGAAATCTTTTAGAGGTCAAAGATGAGAATTTGATATTGAGAATTTGAAAAATGATTGAAGAACCGTTGAAGAATTATTTAATAAATCGATAACGACGCCAACTTGGTTCATTAAATTAACTTATCTGAAATGTTATCGTTTAACTACGTTTCGTGAGGTCACACGAGAGAACATTTTTGAATTCCTCTCAGACACAGAACAGACATTAATAAGTATATTAATAGCTTTCCGGTAATGAAAGTGTTAACTTACTTCCTGATATGAAATGTATGTATCGTATGGTGCACGACTTTTTGTTGTGTCTATCTTGGATTCTGAAATACGTTCGCACTTTTACCTAGCGTATTTTACAAACTTGCAGTTCGGTGTTTCATTAGATTGCAGAATTACTTTCTAAATACAAAGTTCTACCGTCATTATCGATGGTGTGATAATTAAATCGTAGCTTCAGAATTCGATGAAACAGCCTGTATTGTATATACACCTACTAATCTTGAAAGCGAAAGTCTATTTCATTTTGTTTTCTCCTTTTGACTCTATATACGGTTACCTTCCCTTGCTATTATTTTTTATTCTATGATTCTTAGATTTATGAAACTTCAAATCGCACATTAATTACATTCTTCAAGTACATATCAAATACTCGTTTAACGATTCTCACAATATAACATATAAATTGATCAATTCCAACGACCTTATCCGAATATTTATAATCAATTCATGTTTAAAATTGCACGTTAAAAATTCATTCGAATCCAATGAAAAGTGCAGTAACGTTTTTCCACAGTCTATTAACATCGAAGCCAGTTTAAGACAATAGAAACATGAAGTAGCCACTTTGAGATTTAGCACATTTCTTCTGACAATGGCTTGAAACTAATCAGCGACAGTGGTTTAGGATCATAGTGGTTTAAGTTACATTCTCAAAAGCTTTGACTTACCTCTTAAAATGTAATCTATACATACCAAAATAATAAAAAAAACTATTAAAACTATTGAAATTAATTATAAAGTTACTATAAATTAACTAAATTTACTACTATTCACTATAGTTAAGTTACTATAAATTAACTTAACTCTTGTAATCAGAAAACAATGTTAAAAAACCGTAACTAATTTAGTTAATTAATGGATAACTTTATACTTTATTTCTACTTAACTCCGAATTGTCTCAACAACCAATTTGTTCAGTAAGCAATACACATGTTAATAAAGAATAACACTCCTCATTTCCCATAGTGAGGAAAATGTGACTTACGTCACTATTACTTATCGATGTAAATGGCTTAAGTTCAATCCCCTGCGATTGAGTTGCAAATAAGAGTAAACAGTCAATTCCTAAAACACGTTAGGCTAGTCGATGATTTTTTAAGGCGCTCTAAGTTTGATTTCAAACTCTGGACTGTGGTTACTGTGTTTAAGGAAGCTATCTGCAGATCTTTTGGCAGTGAAATCAATGTAAATACCTTAAATTCATTCCTCTCCGATTGAGTTGCAAATAAGATTAAGTAGACGATTCCTGAAACTCGCGAAACTGGTTAATAATTTACAGATGTACCGTAAACTTTGTTTGTGGTTTCAGGTTCCAATTAATAAAATTAGCGAAAGTCTGAATCAAGCTTTCAGTGATTGCATCCTACTAATGTTCCGTATGCGGCAACGTCAATTACGACGACTCTCCCAAATTAAGATGCGGTATTTTCAAGGTGCTTCAGATACCGTCGATGATCGCGCCACGCGATACCACTGTTACTTTCTTCTAATATACTTGTGGATTTACGACGGGAACATTCCACGCAGTTAAAGGATTCATACATCAGACATTAGACGCACTGAATGAACCATCGAGCTTCCTATTTTCTAATAAACTTGCCGATGGTTCGCTTATAGTTTCAAAGTTCTTTATAATGTTATTTACCGCCAAGCTTGGGATCGTCGCTACACGACTGGAAACATATAACATTATCCTTTCATTTAATTGCTATGTTATACATGTTATTATTCAGTGATTCAGCAATTTTGTAATTTATTATATGTCTCTTTACCGCAGAGTTCAAATAAACTGAAAAGATTCATATCAACGATTTGATATAATAATTTATACAATAATATAAATATAATAATTTATAAACATAGAATATAAAAGGATGCATTTCTGCTCGTGCATACTTTCACTAAATCAGGTGTGAAAATATACGTTTTTATATTTAGATTTGAAATGCAGTTGAAAACAATGCCTGTAAATACATTGATTTGCGAAATTAATATGAATATTCGAATATATTAATTTACTGAGCTAACATATTTGTAGTAATATTTATGGAAGACTTGTTTTTGGGAAAATGCCCACGTTTTCCAGTCTGCTGATTATAGAAATGTGATTGCCACATAATAAGTATTGTATGCAAGAACCTACGAATATTTATGTCCGGTATTAATTATTCACATTGTCTATGTACTACTTTCTTAGCTCGGCTAGATTTCTCGAACAAAATCTCGGGCGATGCTGTTGTATAATAAGCAACCAGTCAAGGTCATCATATTATAACCCGCTTTCAGAATTCATCATCCCGTCGGCAACAATGAGTTATTTAGGAAACATATGAATTGACCTTAAAAAACACAAGTTCGCCTTGATACCATGAAAAAAGCAAAATACAAAAAAATGAAATTGCATTCATTCGACGCGTTCTTTAAAACGCTACATAACTCATTCAGAACGGTTTTGATACAATCAATAGGAAACCAGTTATTTCGTATGAGTGTTCCTATTGACTCGATCTGTATTTTCGGTGAAGGTTTGCCAATGAATAGGCTGTCCGAAAATGATGCGAACTGTTTTAGAAAGATCATAAATCATTCCTATGAGTAATCAGAGACAAAAGAAAATCAATACACAAAAAATTCCACGCGTCACAACTTCAACAAATTGAAACTTATTTATTGTTCTACAGGATGTTGGTTTTACGTATTTATTAAAAAAAAATAACATGAAAACAAAGATGAACTCTATGAAAAACTGCAACATAATAGGCTGCTAATATGAATAGTTAGTGTTCAGAGCTTCTGGATAACGAGATCATTCGACATGCGTTGTTTTTTTTTGCAACCACAGATATGTATTTGAACATAAAATATGTATATGTCTACCCAGATAAAAAAGATTAAAAGAAAAATAAATTTATGACAAAGAAACTTTCTTGCAACGTAATTAGGCCGCCCTCTAAAATTCGATTGTCCGTTGTTCGGCGGTATTTCATCGGTTGCACGACGGTATCAATCACGAGTCAAAATGCGACCTAGAGCGAGTAGCATTTCACGTGGAGCGCTTTAGATCGTTATCTGCTTGATCTTATAAAACACATCTGTCAATCCCCGTGCGAGTTCGACCTACATCCTAGAGCAAACGCAAACGTGTATTATATCGACGTCGCACATAGAAGTGTTTACACGAAGAAGAAACTGAGATTATTTTACGTAATAATTGAGAAATTTATATAAATTATTTTCAGGGAAATAAAGACTTATCTTGTATTATATATAATACGGATTTTTCATTTTCTTTTGGCTGAATCGTGTAGTTTAATCCCTTACAAACATCTATATAATATATGAAGTTAGAATTTAAGAAATTATTAACTATTGAAGACTTTACAGGCGTTTTTCTTGAAACAACGATTACGGATAAGGTATTGTACAAATAAATTTGAAATTTTAATTGTATCTGTAGGAAGAGTTATCTTGTGACCTGTAATTGAGATGGCAGATTGTATAGATACTTTTTAAAGTTTAAAGTACGGAAAATTTCCTACAGAAAAATTGATCATTTGGATATTCCAGTCCACCCTGCATGTGTATATAAATGAAAATTTCTGCGCGATCGATAAGTGGAAAGACAAACATCATTTCAACCACTATTATTACATTGCGTGCCGTATCGGTCACATATGAGTGACACTAGTCATTAACTAGAATTAGAATTCAATTTTATTGTAATATATTCGAACAAATTAAATTTTATTAGTATGTTTAGAATCGAGAAGAAATAAGATATCATACAATAGAATAAGTTATAACTTTTTAGTTTTACCATATACATTATTGTATTAATGAAATTACAATAATTGTATCAATTAAATTATTTTGATTTTGTTGAAATTATTGAGACTGGCATTTAATATATTAAAGAAATTACGCGGTCTACCGTAACAATGGAAGTATGTAAAAAACCAATGCATTACAAATTACTTAGCTAGCAATTTCCATATTTAAAAGATGCAAAGAAACTCAATAGTTTTGACAAAGAAAAAAGAAAGTAATTACCACCTCAACGTTTGATCTGTTACCCCTACAATCTCGAAAATTTTGTAAACTTAAAAAATGCAACTAAAATTGAGATATTATGATTTGTAGCACCAGTCGATATACCGCATCCCTATGAACGCAAAAATGAATTGTTAATCGATACTTGTTTCAGTTCAAGTGTTTAGCAAACTTTAAAAGCGCCGGTAAGAAAGTCGGCTCTTTCACGTCTGTCAGATAAGCAACGCATTGTACGACGGTCGTGTTAGGCGTTGGTATGACCGTTCACATGATGCAAGTTACGTTCACGCGTGGTTCCGTACAATTTGGCAATGTCAGGCCCATGGTGTTTCGATTTGGCAATGGCCATGTCATGGCCCGGCCTCCGTGGAATCTAATTTGCGGGTGTTATGTACCGTCGAAAAGGACGCGACGTTACTATCTGCGGTGGCCCCCACTATAAGCAAAACCGTTCCTATAGGTTATAAAGGACCGAGCACCGTACTATACGACTGCACTCTCTCAGTGAAACTCTCGAAGGATCGTTCACCAACTACTCGTTACCTCCACGCCTGCGAGACGCGTGCACCATGAGGATTATATCGTTGGTATGTAGGCTGTCTTTTGTAATTTTACCTCGGTACGCTGCACTGTCCCTTTCTTTCGCGCAGGGTGGGCCGCATCACATTGTTTTGACAGTTGCCTGTCCCCGATATTCCACTTAACAGCGGACATAATAATGAGACGCTCACGCAGTCTATTTCTAGAGATTGTGTCTGAAACAATTGGAGGTTTGAGTTCCTTGTCATGATAGAAGTATTTCTATTCTGTTGGAGATAATGTTGTCTAAGATACTTAACTGATAACGATCTACGAATAAAAACATTGTATTTAGTACAATATCGTGTGAATATCTAGGTTTTTTTACTACGACGTTAGAAATACTTGATAGTATCAGTAGCAATTGCATCGAGGCTACATTTATTCGTGAAGAAATTAAAGCATGTTTTGTATAATATTTCGCATAAATTGTATTGCGACGTGGACTATGTATAGGAATCGTTTGCGAAAGCTACATGGCTACGTTTAGTGTTTACAATTTTTATCTCGATTAAATAATATATGTACATTTACAAGGCTCACAAGTGTTACAATGTGATAGACGAATCGGAGTGTTTTATGTTCATTTACAATTTGTGTTTCACATACTAAAGCCGTGTCTGTGTTACCGTCATGTTCGACGCCTGCTGGTGATTTCAATGCCGGGCTAGCATGGCACCGTTGCTGTAAAGTGTCGAAGTTTCAAAAATTACGCAACCGAGTGTGAGCCGTGTAACGTCTACATGTTCGTGCATTAAGTACAATATTCTATACTGTTCAAAAATTACGATTTCAATTATACGTAGATACGATAATAAATAGAATAATGATGCTTTAATTGTCGTTCGATTTTCGTAAAATAATCGATTAACTAATACTGTCATTAGTCATTACTCCATCATTCTATTCCTTATTGACATTTTAATGAACGCTTATTTTAATTTACATCATTTTAATTTAATAGTATACAAATTATTATTAATAAATCCGTAGGTCATGTAAGATTTGTTCTTACCAGCAAGAAATGGATTTTAATTAACTGAAAGACAAATCTATTGTTCTTACAGTCGCTGTAGACAACCATGTGCCAGAGAATAATCTCCATCGCCGCTTTTCCCATATAAATAACGATATATTAAAACTCTTTGTACGCGTTCTACAACTCCTTGTGAATCTCACGATAAAATCAGTCCCAAACGAGAGTGCCACTATTCTTCGACGAATAAAACGCGTATTTCTATTTTATGAAAAAAAGGGAAAATTAGAAAACGTATTGTATGGAATTTTAAATTGACGGTCTTAACTTTCACCTGAGTAAAAAAAAACTTAGTATAATCTTTCCATAAATCATTATTTAGAATCGTTCGTCAGTGAAATTTGTTGAACTTACGAAATAAATACATTTTCTGAACTGAGGATATTGTTACTTCTGCGCTTTCAATAATTCACTTTCAATAGTTCACGATTTACGGCATCAAAGTAGCTTGTACGAGATAGAGGAACTTTAATTTGGGACTAGAAAATTGAACAGTTTATTAATAGAAGACGGCCGTTGGTTAATTTCCGTTCTATTTACGCATTCCACTTGATGTGACTGAGCTTCGTTATGAATTAACAAGTATGTATATGGAGCAATGAGCGTGTCGCAATTTTATGTCGCCTTTCGCATTCACGCGTCGTCATTCATAGAAAATTAATCATAATTAACGATACGCTATTTTCCTTATATATTCAAAGAGCCGTTCTCTCCTCCATAATTCCTGTGGGAACTTTCATTAGCTGCGGGTTTCACTTATGAACTTCGCGCGTGAGATCGAACAATTAATTGTGCGAAAACACGTAGAAAAACGTGAGTAAAACTGTGATTTCTACATTTTTCTTTTGTGATGTTTATTTACTCAAGGGAAAACATTAATAATTCAAGTTCAATTCTGGTGGCTTCTGTGTGATATCGTTTCTCTTCCTATTCAGAGTAGTGCTTTATTGCGAACGTGATTTGTTATTCATAGAATTATACAAAAATTGATCATGTCGATTTATATTTCCGTGAAATCTGTCGCTCTGTGTAGAAAGTTTCAATGAATCGTCACTATTACATTATACACAATGGTCAATACATTTATTAATATTAAAAAATTTAACTGTGCGTATAATAATAGTTTGCTTTTAATTTTATATTTATTGCGTATCTCCAATCCAACTAAAATTGTTGAATGTTTTACTTTACCGAGAAGACACGTAAGAAGCTGACCAAAGACCGACACAAGCAGCGTTAACGAGTTTAGTTGCAGTTGCTTTCACCAATTTAGTACGAAACCTGTTATTTCGGATGTTCTTCTACGCTAATAAAACAACGTTTAATTTCATCGTTGTAATGATGATGTTTATCAGGTTCATTAAACGTTATCCATTCACGAATGTTATAAATTATATAAATAAAACATTCAATCAATGTTCAAACTACGTCGTAAATTAATATCATCATTCAAGTAGCTTCGTTTGTTCTACACAATTTAAGAATCTCGGACGTTAAGAATTTAATTTTGGTTACATGTTTAGCTTTTTTTTATTTTGTTACAATACTAAGATAAGTTTTCTGAAGGTAAATTCACGAACTGCATACGATTATTATTCTTTACCTAAGCATCTATATTTTCTCCTTTGAAAAATATAACTCCCATATTTCGTTTTCTTTTTTCATCGGAGCAAACGCGTTACGTCACGAAGTTTATGGATCGATTTCTAGAGCGAAAATTGATCGATAGGCTTTTCACTTTCGTCTCACTCGAACTGGTCGATCATAAATAACGGTAGACGCAGTCGAAACCAATCCATCGTTACGAGCTGCGATGAATATTTCATATATTCTTCTAAGCTGTTTCTTCCAACTGAATCAGCTTTGTTTCTCATTCATTTTAATATATCATTAATCGTATCGCGTCACGTAATCGTCGTTAATTTTTTTTACCGGGCAATCCATAAAACCAGATTCTGTGTTAAATTCTTAACAATTCCTTAACGTTGAAAAATCAATTCGCCGTCAGAATTTTCGTTACGTCAGCTGTGTGCAATTTCCTTGCACTTCTAACGGAAATTTCATTCTTAACGAGAGAAAGAATTTTACAATGTAAGTTACAAACGGCCAGTAATTAGTTGCAGGCTGATGCAAACCTCGTACATCACTTTTATTAGCGGAACAGCGGCTTAACAGTACAAAACAGTCTTCGTTATTCGTTACCGTACGCCATAAAATCAGAAACGATCATCACGGTTACACAGACAAACGTGAAACAAACCCCTCTAGTAAAAAGTAACGCATAAATCACAACAGATCGAAATCAAAAATGCATGCAATAGCCAAATGGTTGTAAATGTTATGTTAGTTATTTACACATCTTACTTACTCTTCAACCATGACCGATTTGTATATAATGTAACATGTGGCTGTAATTAATTGTCATTAATTAAGCTGTGAACTATAGGATTTACGTATTTATTAGAAAAAGATCGTGACAACAGAATCGATAGAATCGATAGACTCGAAGAAATAAAAAAGAAGACGAAGGCACATTACTAATACAAACAATTCGTTGATTACGAGTCTTGATGGTGAAAACAACGAAATGATTTTTCAAAAATTTACCCAAATCGCTTGAATATTTCTGAAGATGTTAAACAAACTATTTTACTAGATAATGTCTGCAAAACTTTTTTTCATAAACTGTAATTAATTGGTATGATAAAGACAAACAACAAAAATAAGCAAAATAAAAGATATTAAACTAAAATAGAAAATAAAATAAAAATAAAAAATAGGAAAATTATACAAAAATAGAATTAAGAATATGAAAATTTTGAGAACCTTCTTGATCGTGTGAGAGTACCCTGACTGTCCGTGTAACCAAATCGTTGACCAAATGAAAACAAACGTGATTCACCTCTCACCGACAGTCGGTTGCAATCGAACCAACCAATCACACACTGTACAGAGACGTGCTCGGACGTAATAACGACTCATCGATTTTGAACGCGTCGTCGCGTCGCGCGTCGCCGAGACCCAGTTTCGTCTCTTAGAAACCAATGGCGGAGAAACTGTGCGACGATAAATTGCGAAAGCGCGGCTAATACGTACGACTCGGGGGTAAATCACAAGGCTGCTTTCGTCGGGCATAAACAGCCATCAGGTAACGGAGTTACACTCTCTACCATGGGCACGAGTCTTTCCAGCGAGTTGCAAAAATGGTTCGGAGCTGCTGGCCGCAAATTAGTCGTTGTTAAAGCTCGGTTTACGATCGTTTTTCTCGTTGCACAACGGAAAGAACATTGCCCGAAGCGGCTTAATGAAATTCAAACAATTAGATTGTTGACGGCCATTGCTTCGGTACCGTCTATCCGCTTCATCCGTTGCGCTGCAATTAATAGGCTGTTTCTACGGTATTTTTAAGCTTTGGAATTCTTTTGTCATTAAATTTCAAACACTTTTGCTCGGGTGATTGATATAGATTATCTTTTTTCATTAAAATATTTCAATGCTCTTATTCTTGTGCAAACTTATTTTATGTGATCTGAAAATACCGCTGAATGTCGTAATTGTAATGGAATACTATACATATAATATGAAGCCAGGAATTAAATGAAGGGTTAGTATCAAAAAGTGTATTATATAAATAGATTACGGATCTTTATGGGACATAAAAATACCTTTATCAATTACCATTGGAGCCAATTTGTTTCAAGCCAATCAAATCTCACTGTAGGTTCAAATTGATACATCAATATTCTGAGCATTTTTAATCTCGTCATAGTTCCAAATTACACCTACTAATTGTTGACATAAATGCGCAAAACCAGCAGTTTATACATAATCGTGAACGAGTTTTAATGTTGTATTATTGTACAATAGACATACATTTAAAGTGGGCCGATCTAGGGCAACATTACCGAAATGCCAAGTTTTTGTGATTATGGTAATTGCGGTCCCATTTCTCAACAGAGACAAATAGGAAATGTTGAAATATGTCCGGCGAGTTTCTGACCAAGCTTTAGGAAACCGGTGTGACGCGAAACGGTACGGCTACGGTTTCCAATAAACGGCATTTTAGCGCGCGCTTTCCCATTTCAGCACGCGTTCGCAGGAACAGGCTCATTAGACAGCCAGACCGAAGAAAAAGTGTGAGCGATGATATTCCTGTGCGGGAAGATTCGTGATCGACACCGAAAACTACCACACCGTAGCTCGCAAGGGTCATCGGTTTATTTTGCCACATATTGTTAATCAGGAATATGCGATAATCGGCCTAAGTTACGGTATAATGCAGAACTTTAGACGATCACGGAGCTTAAGAAGATTATTGACACAGTAGTATAAAAATAATATAAATGAGAAGCAGAAAGAACTGCTGCAATTATGTTATGTAACGAATGAAAGACATGATACAGAATTTCTTTTGATTTTTCAAGCATATACAAGAAAATTCTATAAATGAATTTTTCCTTAATCTACGTTTCTATATAATCGTGCCTTAATAACTTCGTTGAGTAGGTAATAGTATAACAATATTCTCAAATTTTTGCCTTTCAGTTTTTTATTTTATCTACGAATGCATAAAATCCACAATTTCGTCGTATTTTAGGAAAAATATTACTGTATGTATCGTATAAAATATTTCACTACGCTAGTTTAAATCACAAAATCGTAAGTCATGGTAAGATGGTGACAAATAATAAGAACGTTCCTAAATCTACTGTTATTGTAAAAAAGAATATACCAATACTTTTACGACCTACTCTACCTCTTCGCGGTCCGTGGAATAATCTTTTAGCTCAATTAGACGTTAAATGAACTATATCTTGAAGCCGCAGCTTTCATAATTTTATTGGCAAAAGTCGCTCGTGATTAGTCGATTGGAAATATTTAATCTCAAAACCGCCGGGTACAAATGAAAAAGATTAATAAGGATAAAACTTTATTTTAAGCAAGTAAAATCGGCATGCACACATATATACTACTGTGATCAAAAAGTAAGGTGAAATTGTCATTTAAAACTCCCGGGCATTAGGAAGGCAGGTAAATTTTTTTCCTAGGTTGGTAGGACTGTCTATAACATTTGCCAAGCGTCTGTTTGTCAAAAGGTTTAATTATCTTCGAGTTACACGTGTTTTTGTAAACAACCAAAAGTGAATTTTTCGGTTTTTACAATGAGTGATTTTGTTGAGCAAAGAACTTGCATCAGATTTTGTTTGCGGAACGAATATTCTTGTGCGGACACGTTGAAAATGTTGCGGAAGGCCTTTGGTGATCAAACTATGGCACAAAAAAAACGTTTATAAATGGTACAACGAGTTGAAAGCGGGCCGAGAACGCGTTGAAGACGAACCGCGCTCTGGACGACCATCAACGTCTACCGACGAAGGCCACGTCCAAAAAATCAAAGGTTTGGTGCTTGAAAATCGTCGATTGACAATTAGAGACCTCGCTGATAGTGTTGGAATATCATTGGACTCAGCCCAAACCATTTGCGTGAAGCTATTTGTCTGAAACGGCGGGAATTATGGGCGAACAACTCTTGGTTCCTTCATCACGATAATGTACCATGTCATACTGCACTGGATCTTCGCGACTTTTTTGCCAAAAACTCGACTCATATCGCTCCGCAACCACCGTATTCGCCTGATTTGGTTCCGTGCGACTTCTGGCTATTCAGCGAACTCAAAAGGCCAATGCGGGGACGCCGTTTTGACACGATTCAGGAGATAAAAACCGAATCCAAGAAGGTCTTGAAGGCTATACCGGAAAAAGACTATTCCTACTGTTTCGAGGACTGGAAATAGCGTTAGCAAAAGTGCGTTTTATCGGACGGGGATTATTTTGAAGGGGGTGAAATTGATTTGTAAGAATAAATAAAGAATTTACATTTTCTAAACAAATTCACCTTACTTTTTGATTACAGTAGTATATATATATATATATATATATATATATATATACGTTGTCCTTCTTCATAGTCGTTGTCGAATTCTAGATATTTCTTTTACAATGATCAATAAACTTTCTACGAACATTCTAGCACCTGCATTTAAACACCATTCAGTAGCATACATCTTCTCTGAACATTGAATGCTGACTTGATCAAACAGATTTGAAAATGATCTCAACTTAATAGAACACAAGTAGAAGACAATAAAATTGTTTTATATTCTTTAGTTTTGCATATTATTAATATATTATAACATATTATTTCTATATTTTAGAGTATTCGAGATCAATTATTTATTGTCGTTTATGTCTTCGAGATCGATATTGAGTTACTGATTTTAAACTAACTTGAATATTTTCAAAAATTGTTAAATGTCGATTATCTCCAGAAAAAATGACTTATAAAAAATTATGCTTATTTAAAAGAAAAAAATTATACTTATTTCTGCGAAGATATTAAAAAGACGAAGAAGATAGTACAAATTAAGTCAGAAGTGAATCATCAAATGCATTGATGAAGTGTCTAACCTTCAATTAGTGAATCATGCAGAAGTCATTGAAACTCACGATCCCCATGTCGTCATCTAATCTTTATTAAGTAGATAGCAATATGCATTTCCGTTCACTTTCATCATCTTCTCTCTCCTCTCCTATAATTTTAACATAAAATTGCATTGAAAAATACGTACTAAACTGCTTGTATTCTATACTTATTAGCCAAACTATGGATTTTATGCAATTGTGCAGCCTGTTTATAACGCACGTAATAATAATTTGTGACGCACTGCTACAAAAGAAATAATCTGAACATTTCACTTAACACGTTGTGTGTCGAATATCAATTGCAAAAATTCCTACAATAGCAAAATTCTCCTTGACATTCGAGTAATCGCACGTTGCGGATTGTCTAGTCAAAAGTAATTACGTGAATAAAAAAACTGACTACGAGTTTCTCGTGATTTATTGCCTGGAGCGTCCATTTGATCGACAGAATTCTCCATTTCATCGACAGAATTCTTCATTTCTAATTGAAAACCAGATTCGCGCTCGTTTTCACGCGCGAAACACCGCGACAAAACAAAAACTACCGAGTCGGTGAAGCGTGTTTCCGATTTGTTTGCATCGCGTCACCAGCTTGTCCGCGTATGTATCTGTTCAAAGCAGCCGACAGTCAGCTTTCGTTCTAAAAACCACGGCAAATTCTTTCGCCGTTGTAAAGATATGCATCGGCAGGTCCGAGGCTATCGATTCTATGCTCCGAGTCACGAGAAATTTTCGATACGTGTTTAGCGGTGAAATGTGAGAAACGAAACGCAAAATGGAGTGTGGGAAACTATGGTCGGAACAGTAAGAGTGAAAATGCAAGGCAAGGGTTAAACGTGGTCATGCTTGGTTGGCTCGCAGCGCACCGTTGCAACGTGCTCGTGCAAGCGATATCTAATTTTCCAATGCTTCCTTAATCGATGCTAGATAGCACTATTTTTTTCCCTAACTATTCGCCGGGCTCGCATGTATCGGGCAATAATGAAAACGTCTCGTGCGATGATTAACCGTCAATAAACCGTTTATCGTTTCTATTTAAACGATCCAGCTGTCGGTAACCTTCGCATGATTTCTCAGCAGATTCTGAAACACATAGAGATATATAATGTTAATACAGAGGAATACGATGTGTGAATTTTATGCACGGTCGATATTTCCAGTGTGTAAAAACATGAATAACGCTATATTATACATAGCTATTGCATCGATAACAAGCAATTAATTTTACAAATTATGAAAACATAAAATTCATATCTGCTGTGCGCCTGTGTAACACGTTTCTTAACTTTACCAAGCAAGTGTTTATGTGCAATGCTATTTTTCGATTAACAATCAAATTGTTTGTTCGCTAATCGCAGTCACAGTTTACAGTGAATAGTTCTTGTCAAGAGTGAACGGTGTAGCGTGAAATAACGATCTGTGTTGCACTTTCCGTTTTCTATTGGGTAGCTGAAAGAAAGGAAAAATTTAGTGGAGGGTAACTGTGGTCGTCAGACAAGGGCACAGCAGTCCTGTGTACCAATGCCGCGTCCTTAACGTCCATATGAAATGAGTCACATTTGCTCTCACAGTTCCGCTTGGAGCCATATTTAGACTCTAAATTCTAAACCTTGTTTCCCTCCCCGTTCGTTTGGCCGGGCCCCGGTTTTCTCAACGGGAACGTTTCGCTCTTTACACTTTCAAATATTTGTTACGACCTTACGCGACGAACAATCGCCTGCTGCGCATACCGTTCGCGGACCCTTTCACGTCCCCGTGGCTTCCGGCGGATACATTCTGCCGGGAAACGGGACGACACCGAGTGTCATCTTGCATCCTCTTTTACGTCCCAAGGAGCCTTATGACGAAGATCTTGAGAAATATGCCTCGAGTTGTTCACCTGCTGCCGCTTTCGCACAAGATTTATCTGGAAGCCTGATCGAGGCTATGAATATCAGATTATGAATATAACCGAACAAGAAACCTTTAAGGCTCTATTCTGCGGGAGATAGAAGTGCGAAATTGTAGCTCGCAGGGCAATATTTTTTGCTGTTCGAAAATATACCGGACTCTATTTTTACGGGACTAAGCCATGCAATGCACATGGATAATGAGAAGATTGATTATGCCCGCAGTCACTAATTATACTAAATAAGGTGTTATCGAATTAATCATATGAAAATCTTTGAATAAATACTCATTTCGTAATCTTTGTTATAAACTTTTTTCTATATGATTGGTTTTACGTCCAATAAAAAGACTTTAGGGTATGTTTATATTATGTGTTTTATAATTTTGGTTTCTTTGATAAAACTGAATAGGTCTTGTATTTTGTCGTTATTCAGAATCGATTTTAGTGTATTCTCTATTTTGTATCTTTTGTGAAGCGCACTATATTTCGGGCATATTTTATGCAGTTTTAAGAGGAGAAAATAGATTTATTAAAATATGATAGAAGATTCTCATATTTCTATTAATTACGATGAATGGTCATATGTTCGATCAAAATACAATTTTAAAAATGGTGCCTATTTACGTGATATCGTATTTCTCTATTCTAATGTATTGATAATGACGTAATATGAGGAAACGAATAAAATTAGGCATCCAAGGGAAACAACACATTCTGATGTAACACAGTATCGTATTGAAAGAAAGAGAAAGGATAGTAATACTAAAAGTTAACGATGTTTAATTCAATGAAGCATATTAACACGTTGAGCGCCACGTTACCCAAATATAGGTAACGCTAATTTCTGACCAATCTTGAGAATTAATTTTTATTGTAATATATTTGAACAAATTGAATTTAACTAGAATGTTTCAAATGTGAAAGAGTTCCAATGCCGCCCCCTATAATAAATATTAACTTCCTAATTTCGCTTTAATTAATTAAATTGCTTTAACTATGTGTGGATTTTAGTGGTCGATTGTCGGCACTCAATGTGTTAATTAAATAAATTGCTTTAATTATGTAGAGATTTTAGTGGTCGATTGTCGGCACTGAACGTGTTAATCACTTAGATCGACCGTAACTGCATACATGAGTGGTAGCTTTTGTCAAAATACAAACGACAAATTAATTCGGTAATCTAATGCGACATAAACAGACCATTAACTATACGATGCGATAAACTAACATACACGCGTTAGTGCGTCACGGTCTATAAATATCCACAACGTGAAACGTAAATACGTTATAAATATTTAATAAAAAAATATGAAATAAATATATATATTATAAATATTACAAATCTTTTATTATTGTTCGAATAAAAACATGAAATGTCATTTACGAAACTAATGTACAAAATAGCCACTTATTTGTCTTTCTTTAAAATCCCAGTAAAAGATAACATTTACGACCTTTTGAATAAATAAGAAGTTTAATCACTATTTGCAAGCGAGATGGTGATTTAATTTGTAATTTGTTGTTTATTATTTCAAACAAAATGTATCCAACCCTATACAGTGCCGACGTACAGAAATCAAAACTTACATCAGACGAAAAGAGAAAGTCACATCCCAGTTTCATTGCAAACTAATAACCGAGTCATCAGAATCTACGCGTATCATGGAGAAAGATCATTAAATTGGATTAGTTCGAAAGTGAGTATAAATTTAGGTAATCGAATCAAACGATTAAGAAAAGAAAATGACTTGCAAGCGTGAATACGTAGAATTGAAATTGTCAGGAACCTTGGAACGAGCGAAACTTCGCGTTCGATATAATTTTCTACGAAACGAGCGTTTCCGGTTTTGTCGCGAGTTCGAGCCCCATATACGTAAGATAACAAACCCAATCACTGAATAGCTCTCTGCGGATGTTTCTTGCTTGAGGTAGAAACAGTTCGCCGTTAAACGATGTAAAGGCACGGACGCGACGGGACGTTCTTTCGTTAGAGTGGTCGTCTAATTAAAATACGTTGGCGGGTAAATTAATCTGACGCAAGTCATCGATCGTGCCCAGCTTCCGCTACGGAAATACCCGCGAGGAAAGTCTAGCCGAGACATTTTAACTACTTCCTCGCTTGAAACGCGATATAATCAAACGCATGGCTCTCGTAGCCGTATCTAGATCAGATATGCGTTACGCGTACGCCTAGCCCGTGCGCGAACGCAGTACGTGCTGCAGCCGGGAATGCGATTCGCAAAATGTGACCAGTTACCGGTGCCATGATTCTTTTTTTTGCTCAAAGGCAACGGTTTACCTTCACCGTGAAAGCGCCCGTTTGTTAGTGCAGTGTTCCCCGTTACTGTCCACGCGTTCTTTCAGAATCGATGCATTTGATCCTACCGGCTCACCGGCTACGCGTTACCAAACGTGGTCAGCTAATTAGTATCTCGTTTGAAAATTGTGCTCCGCTATTTCTTTCGAAATCGGTTCGATATTACTGGATAAACATTAAAATTCTGAAGCATTGGCGGCCTTCGATCATGTTAGTTACGCGGAATCGCTACGGTTATTATTCATATTGGAACTGTGGGTATGCAAGTTGAGTTAAATAGCTGCTATTTAATTTATAATAACAAGGTATTTATGGAAAATAAAAACTGTGTCGACTGCAAACAATTAATTTTTTAATGACTTAAATAGCTTGCTTAATGTTAAATTCTTCAATAAAATCCACAGTCTAATATAATACGATAATACGAATATAATATATATAATACGAAAATACTCTAATGCTATTATGTTTGTTTCATTTCACAACAGTATCGCAAATAATTCTATAGTAGCGCTGGATAAACATACATATAATAACATCTTTAATGTGATATTTCATAAGAAATATTAGTACTATTGAGTAAAAATAATTCCGAGCAAGTTCTTTTCGATTCGTTAAGCTATTGGTCTTATTATGATCGAGAACTTCGCAATTTGAAAAATCGCAATTTATAGTTGTAGTAAAACGCAAAAAGGAAACGGTATTCTGGATAATGGTTTTCCTGATTCGGTGGAAGTGTACATAGCGGAAATAAATTGTAGCAATAATAGCAAATAGGAACATTGCCCTCAGCTACTGCCTTATTCAAACAATAGTCTTACTTTTACTTTCGAAAGAATAGTTCAGAACCACTTGATCACACCAACTGCAATGTTGCCCTCTTTCTCTTTCTGTTAACATAGTTCTCGAAAGGTTGTAAATGCAACTATCACGTGCTATCATTGCGTAATGTGTATTTATATAAGAAAACTTTTAAATTCAAAAGGTTCGAGATCAGAATCTTTTTTAGTCAGGCAACATTCGGTCGAGTGCACTTGATGCCGCTGCGATAAAATCTGACAGAAATAATCACCTACACGTGGTTAAACAATTCGAAATGCTCGTATAATAATTGCTAAACAGAATCAGTAAACGGCCATAAGTAGATTGTGAGATGTAGAAACTACATAGATAACTATTTATTTCGTTCCTTAATTATTTTAATGAGTTGACTTAAATATTTGTGCTATTTTGCATCTGATCTATTCATTTCTACCACAAATGCATAAAACCTACAGTCCAGTCATAAATTATCGCAAACATCTCGCAAGAAGTACTTCTTATTCGACTTTTAAAAGTAATGGAAACGAACAAATGATTTTAATTGACATGCCATCGTGACATTAAGTTAAATTATTTTAGTTAGGCTTTGCATCGAGTTGAACTATTTAAGTTAAACGATGTTGAGCTATTTATAAGTCAACCATACTAACAATTCGATTCGTAAAACCGATAAACAATTTCGAAAGTTGATGATTTTTATTGATATAATGTCATATATTAAATATTACGAAGCTGAAATATCACAAACCGTCCACAAACTTCATCTTCTTCAAATACATTTCACGCGTTATCCCGAGAATTAGTATATTCTCAAAATAAATCAAATCGTCTGGTTCTATTTTGAAAGAAGTTATTGTCTTTCACAGAATGCCACGAATATTTATACGAGTCACTGAACGTATAGTAAGAGGTTAATTACGTCCTGTTTCTAGCCGTGGTTTCATGGAAACCTGGAAACAAGCGAATTCAGCTAGCCGATAAAATTGACTTTCCGAGGAGTATTTTAAGATAAGACAGGTCTATCTGGCGGTACTGTTCTTCCTTTCTCTGGAAAGTCAGACCTAGAGGGCTAGACAAGGCGTGGTAGCGCTGGGGCCGATTGCTTTCAACTAGATCGACCGAATGTGTCCGTGCCTCTCACTGTATGTGACTGGCATGCTCTAACGTTGATTATAGGAGCCCAGCCTAGGCGTCACGATTTTCCCGACTAGATGGAGAGTCATTAGACTATACACGCTTCCATTGAACTAGCCCGGTCGGGTTCGCTCCGTTTCTCGATAATAATGACAGACCAGTGAACTACTATGATTTCGTACGACTTTAATTGCGCCCGGTCGACGATCAGCTTGATAACGAGCAAGGATAAAAATTGATCTTTCCCTAGCTACTTCGCTTCGTGTTCCTGCGACGTCTTTGTCGGGGTGTGTTTGTATCGGGGCTCCGATGAGAACTGATTGCAAGCGTAGGAATACATTCTATTGTTTTATAATGGGAGTGTTTACTTTGAAGCAGAGAGCGAGGCAGTCACAGTTCTCGATATACCATGCTCTCAAACTTGATAATAATTCTTCTTCGTTGTACTATTATCGCAATCTTACCGTAATATACCAAAGAAAGATAGGTACGTCGCTTTCAACGGGGACGTACTTTTAGATTTTCGATAATCTCCTATCTCTCGAATGAGAGATAATTGATCTACGAGTGTAAATAATATCTCGATCGTGCATTTCGATTTCCGTGATCCTCTGCAGACGATCCTTTCTCACATCCATGCAAGCAGAATGAAGTTTCTACTGCCAAGAAGTGAACTTCCTTTGAGGTTTCTTACTGCAGTGACCATTATGGTAACTGCTTGTGGTAAAGATCCATTTCTTCATAGTCGTGAAAAGTACACTAAATTCAGTCAAGCGCGAAATGAAGAGCGAACACTCGTTTTCAACTAGGTTTTTATCGACATCTCGAGTCTCCTTGACGGGTAAACTACTCTTTTGAAGGGAATAAATTTAGTTCGTTATGGTTGCTAATATAACTCTGTGTTTACCTTAATTGCAGGAATTACCTGCCTGCGAATGATCTTTCATTATGCCTTAACATCTTTTTAAAACTAAGTGACCGCATCTGGATAAATTTCTTCATTTAGTTCAATTACTTGAAGAACTTTGTAGTATCATATCTCTTATCAATATAAGAACGAATTGTGGAGACTAGTCAATAAAATTGATAATAAAATGTGAAAAATAATAAAATTCCATCTGAAACAAAAAGATAGAAGAGTATGTTTGAAACAGTCATATCATATTAAAAAAAAACAGTTTAATAAAAATTTCGTTTTCATGATAAAATAGTTTATTGTTGCGCAAAGCTATTCCTTTTTTACCGTTTATGTCTGGCATAAAGTGTTTAATGTAATTATAATTCGTTCTATTATTTTACAAATATTGCAAACTAGTGAAATGCTTCATCTACCAGTCTTATTAAAAAAATTCGTCTTTGAACCTTTCTGAAATTAGTACCATTTCTTTCGAACAGTACGTTATGATGTTGAGAAGGCAAGAAAATAATTTCGATTTTGATACAACGATTACAAGGTGTAACTATTACACTGTCCTAATAGCAATATGAATTAACCTCGTGACAGACATGCGAAATAGTAACGATTATAAAATTTCGGGTCGGTTAAGTTGCAATTTACGATCAATTGATCAGTCTATAACAATTGGATCTAATGAATCGAAGCTGTCAGTAGTTTGAAAAAATTCCGTAACGACGTCAATAGCCGAAAGAGACTGCATCATGCTTTTTCGTGTGGCCATTGTCTGTGACCCAGCTAGCATGAGTCCAGATTACTGGGGAGTGACCTTCGAGTGACTTGCTCACACGTTGTTACGAAACATTCATTTATCATGTAGAAGTCGATTCTGAATGTTTCGTCAGCGCAGGGGAACACGTTATCCGAGCTTATAGGCACGACCAAAGGATAGCCGCATTTTATCACGGGTCGACTGGAAATTAATCGGCGCACGCTCAGAGAGCATGATGCATACGGTATCGTTCGAAAGTCCCGCAACAACGTGTACCTCCCTGTTTCAAGGACAAACCGTATGCCAAAGCCGTCTCGAATATTCCGACAACCGCGCGTTCTCCACCAACCGAGCCACCACCGGTATTGATATTATCGTTGTCGCCATGGTACCAGATACCGGTCACAGGCGTCGTACTGTGCAATCATCTGTTTCACATTTCGCCAAACGTATGGTAAAATCTCAATTTCAACCTTGGACAACCTAAGAAACCTAGAGATAACTTCTGCACTCCACCGTATCCAAATTAATTAATAGAAGTGCAGGCATTGTTTGTAATTTGTAGTTCCATTTGTTTATGTATTTCCAAAAGAGAAACGCATCTATTATGTTAGAAAAATTTCTTATTTTTCACTTCCTAAGTCACCTGCGTATTCATTTCTTAATAAAATCGTGAAACAAAGATTTTGAGAAAATCATGCAATACAGATTTGAATCTAATTATCTAATAATTACAATAGCCACTAATTCCAATAAAGCAGCTGATCGCTAGTCATTAATTCTATTTGTAAGGATCATGAGTGAGGAAAAATATTGGGGAATGATTTTCTTGAAGTACTGTATCAAATTCCTAGTGCTCTTTCTGATTTTGTCAGTACAGTACCGTGAAGATAATAAAACTGATTTAACAATGTAACATAACATGTAAGTCGCTACCGTTATATATTTGTGATAACCACAGTGTTATATGGATATATGTTACGTGACCGTAACAAAAGACAAAGATAATACACATATAGCGTATTGCATTTCAGCTTCATATTTCGTCAAATATTTTACAAACGGTATACGTTGTGAACCGCTATATAATTACGAAGGCTGTTACCGAAGCAAACGATTACCAAACATGTTATCAATGGAAACCGAATTTGTCTGTTCAAACGAAAGTGTTTTATAGCTCGAGAAGCTCTTCAGTCTCGTGTTGTTGAATGTTCAGATTAAGGTTCAAGTAAAAGTGATAAATCGGTAAATTCAAGCTGTAAATTTGCACGCAACAGTCAGAAATCAGTAGAGCAGTGAAATAGAAAGAAAACATAACGGAGTGAGTAATAAGGGATTGATATAACGAGAGAATGTGTTCCTCTTGTGACCATTATCTCCTGGAAAACGTAACAATCCTGGTATGCGCGCGTACGAAATGGAATAATTAAATATGGTGTCGCTTTCTGTAGGCTTCTCAAAGGTGTGTGCCTCGGTTTTATGCAAGAATTTTCTCTTGCGTCGTTTCTACGCCTGGTTCTACATACCACAGCATTCCAAAACAAGGCATCGTGTAATTGTACACGCCGATACGTTCCTCTGGAAACCTGAGAGAACTGCGGCAGACGCGAGGAAACCGTGTTACATGGCCAATACTATATGAACATGCATTAAAGCATGAAAAATGATCGTTGGTTTTTGCGTGTACTCTGGTTCCACTTAAGGAAGTTCGAAAGCTGGATAAAACACCGATAGAGTTGAGAAAGAGGTATATGCAAGAGGGAAGAGAAGCGTGCACTGTTTCGTCTTCGTTAAAGAAATGAAAAGTTGTTACGTGATAATAAGTAGGAAACATTGAAGAAAAATACTTCGAGAAAAGGCGAAATGTAGCGAAGATGTGGGAGTGACGCAATTGAAAATCTACGATAGCATTTAACTGATTTCAGTGAGCTGTTATTAAAAATTACGAAATTTTACTTTTATACAAATAATCGCACTGTATATCATATAATCGAGTGTTCTTGATTGATATTTGAACTGGTAACTATAAAGATCGTATCAGTTAAAAAAGATAATTTATAGTTAATGAAGGATGAACTAAATGTTCTGTGAAATAAAATGTAAATACTCTTTGAAACTTTAATTTAAAATAATCCGAAAAATCAAATAAAATACTAAATTAACTGTAACTTAATAGCATTAAATTAATGAAAGAAAAATTTTACATGTACCACTTTTGCTTTAAACGGCTCTTATTTGGTAATAAAATTATGAAAAAGTGATAGTGATAAATAGTTTATGTTTAACAATTTTAAGAGTGTTTCAGCGTAAAGGTCAGGCGGTCATATTCTTTAACAAGCCTAAAGAATAAATCGAGATGTGTGGCAAGTACAAGCTACGGAAATCCCCGTTATAGGTTCTGCAGACTCTGCGTAACCATTGAAAGTGATAGTTGAAATGACAGTGTTTCCTGTAAGCCGACGAACGTGCAGTGATTTTAACGAAGGAATTGAGTTCAGAAAACCATGGCTTATAATTACTGTAACGAGCAGAATTCCATTAGCAGTGGGAGTAAATTACGATTCGTTGTATGAAATGGAATTTCTACTTTATGTTGAAGTGAGAGGAAAAGTTGGTATTATTATGTCGATTGGGTATCTTATTCGATTTTGATTAAATTTATCGTAAAGTGTTTCGATAGTATTCATGAACTCCTATCAGCCTTAAGAAGAATGAAAATGCAAACCCATTCCAACGTAGCTATACAGAACAATTTGATATATAAAAAATAACCGTGAAAATTTAACTATTGAATGACACACCATTTTTAAAATTGGATACTCAAAGGGGCCCACAAAATCATGCTTAAATGTCCAATTTTTTAAAACTGGTTGATAATAAACTTGGAATACTTTTCAAACTGAAAGACTCTAGTTTCGATAGAAAACTGAAGATGCATTACATGTGAAGATCGAAGTTTTCCTTTACCATAATCCCATAAAACTTGATATACGATCTTAAAATCACAATCTTGAATTATCAAATTGCACATTATCTAACTGTACAAATATTTAAAAGTCGTCAAAAACCGAACCTATTTTAACAGAATCAATTAAACAGTGCATTGCCATATACAGCCTACTGTGAGAAGATACGAAATTAAATTTAGCATAGAGTCAGCAATCGCTCTGTAGAAAACGTTGAGCAATTGCGATAAAACTTATTCCTGTACACTCAGGCGATGTAAAATAATATATCACGTTCTAAAATAACTGTTACAATATTAAATTCGTTTATATTTAAAGGAAAGGTTAAAAGCGTAACTGACACGTAAGTTACAAGACTCAATTTCAGTCATATTTTAAGTCATATTTTATATGACTTATATAAAATATTATATAATATTGTAATAGTTATATTATAATAGTATTGTAAGACAAAAAAGCTATTTCGGCTTTAGTGGTGGTAAAATAGTTTCGAGTGCAAAGATTTGAGCTCGTTTTGCATTTGTCCAAGTGATAACAAAGTAGTTTGATGAGCCAGGGTGAGCAGAAATTCGTTATGTAGCGTAATAGGAAGACAATCGCAATTAGGGACGTTTACCTTATTCTTTGTTTCGCGTGCCACAAACGAACGCGAAAAGTGACAGTCGGTTAAGTTTTCCTGTGGGTCGTCGCGAGGTGAGGCGTGGTGCGGTTGTGTCTTTTGTGCGAGCATTTGCTCTCGGCTCGGTTCAAGGAGATCCAGAAGCGACGGAGCGGCGCGCGGCGTAGTGAAACAGCCGCGGCGAGTTACGACGCTCTGAATCTGAATCTCTCACGGTTAGCACGCCGCCATAATCCTGCCTCGCCCCGTATTCGGGTCAACCGAGTAGTAGAAATTACGTAACACGTGTGCGCCGGGGCGGTTCCCACTGTGAGTCGCTCTACCGGAAGTCAGGAGCACGTCTCGCTATAAGGACATACGGCCAGCCTGTCGGGCATGGGAAATCCTGCATGTAATAGGAAAACCTCTCAAGGATGAATCGAGTCGGACCAAAAGTATTACAAGGAAACTGCTACCATATATCGGCAGACGCTATTGAAATTAGACTTCAGATATGCAAATCGTCAAATACGGCAGAAAAAAACAACACATTAACACTTCATCTACCGACAGTTTTCCAATAATTCATTAAAAGGATTTAGTGTAAATTGAGTATTAATATAACTTTCTTTTGGTTCCTTTGGTGAGGAGATTTTTTCATGTTTCGACTGCTTTGAAATATAGTCCAATTTTTAAAGAATCGTCCTATTGCGACCATTATTGCAATCATTTTGTTTACCTGAAATGAAAAAGAACGTGTAAGATACCTAATTGGTATCAGATTGGTTAAGAAAGAAAAAAGTAGATAATTAAAAAGAATGGCGACACTTTGAGATTTGATTATCGATTTGTAACACCATTTACATGACACCGAGTATATCGTTTGTAGAATAGAAACATTTCTAAGTATCAGGAATGTTTCGAATTGTTTCGAATAATTTCAGCTTCATTAATCATCCGATACAGTATTAAATGGAAGAATGAATAGATTTCGAATCATATACAGATACGTCTACTCTTAACTTGTTTCACCATTTACGAGCAATTCTCCAAGTTTTATTACGTTATAAAGATATCCGGAACTAAAGTTACAAGGACGTTGTACTTTTCTTCGGTCGAGTGCCAATGCAACAAGTGTGATTGCGGTCGAGTCAAGTACGTTCGTTTCTCTTTTACTTTTACCTGGTGCGAAAGAAAAATAGCAAGTTTAGGCTGTCTATCTCTATGCCAAATTCTACTTACTTTATCATAAGAACGAAATACGAAATCTTGTTAACCGCTTGCACTACCGCTTCTTTCATGCTGTGACAATTAGCACTTATTCGTACTTAATAATTTTCCTAGTAGGACCGGATAATTTTTGTTTCCTGTATTGTCTTTATTTACCTTCGTTTTTATACTTTGATAACAGAAGAATTTATTTTTACTTCGATGTAGAAGAAATTAATGATATTTATACTTAGTAGAGCTTGCATAAAATCTTCACCACGAGTCTGACTCGTTATTGTAGTGCAAGGGGTTAATATACCTTATGATGTGAATTGCTTTGCAAATAGCTTTGAAAAAATTTGTCAGAAATATATATTATAAAGCGAAAGACACATTTTTGAGTCTGCTATTTTTTAACAAGTATTAATTTCAAACGGTTATTTTAAACGTTACACTGTAATATTCTAAAAGTTACACCTTCAACAGTAGAGATTCCATAGTGAAAACTCTGAAATAGAACTGTACATTTACCGTGCATGCTTCCATTTGTTCTCCACTCTTCTACAAAGAAAAACCGAAACTTAACATTGACACTGGTCGAGTGTAACATTTGTGTGCTATAGCACACAATAAGTTGTGTGCAACCTACTGCGTTCTGAAATGTTGAACAGGCTCTCTATAGCTTTACATAACAAAGCAATATTTTCGCTGCCATTTTTGTTCTGGACGGAACCGATCTGGCCGAAGTGTCGGCAATGCCCGAGGATCGCAGCATTTCACCGACATCGCCATAACACTTTCCTTCCACGGTACTTCTGGACGGTGTGCATTTGCACGGTTATGAACGTTAGGCCTGGTTCGAGTGAGCGATAAGGAATTTCGAGCCGCACATACCATTCGCGCGTACTCGAGTTCACCGATCCGCGAAACTCGCTCTCTCCTCGCCATCTTCTGTTTCCTATTGACTATAAACTGCACGCCGATGCAGATCCGGTTTCGTGCCTGGAAACTAGAATAACAGGCTGGTCTGCCTGCATTCTATCGTTAATCCGACTATTTCGATTACGGCTCGTGTGACGTGATAAAGGTAATTCCCTCTCCCCGAACGTCCGTGCCTCTGGCTTGTCTCGTTTAGACCGTCTGACATATGACGACCGCTTCCACTGGCTCGTTTATACTATAGTAGAATTCCAATCATCCGACGTCCTCGCACAGATCGACTTCTCAAGTTTTTATTTTCGTTTAACGTATATTGAATTCTTGCCAAGTGTAGTCTGCTCGGTATTATTCTGTCAGCGACATTTTCATTTTATTTTACCAAGTCGTGTATTTGCTTTTACATTATGCAAATCATACGTACGAGTATCACTATTTATTCTTGTATAACTTTCTAAAATATAGCTACGACACTATAAATTTTTAAACAGTAATCAGTAGACTGTATCTTTATACAAAATAAAGATCTCCTAAATTGATTTCAAGAAATAGATGAAAATGTATTTCTTTCTTCAATAATTTTAATGCGTCGAAGACAATGTAACAATTTTATTAAACTCTTTGAAACTCTTTATAATTTTCTTTTCCATTCGTATATTTTCATGAAAAATGCATAAAATTCGCAGTCTAATGGTATGATGTCTAGCTGTTAGATAATGGTTTGTTCATTAAAGATAAAGAAGAAAATCTAGGAAATTTATTCTGTGGCAATATTAGTTTTCTTTTTTATTAATTAGTCAAAGATACATTAAATACAGCAGAAAATTCAAATTTCTGAAAAGATATTGAACTTTATTACATACAAAACCCTCCTGATGTATGCATTTTATATTATATCCTGTCTGATTTATCGTCAGAATTATCGATTGACGATTAAATTAAATGTTGTGTTCTAAAGTAACAATATAAAATCATCAAACACTAAACTCTCGATATTTTATTCTTCCTTCGAATCGAATTTTTAATGTCCAAGTGAAATTTGGTATTAGTATATAAATCGGTGAATGTACTATCGAAAAGGTCACGTGACATACGTAATAAAGAGAAGCGTATCATTATGCCCATGATTTTGATGGTGATTATTGAAATTATATGATAACATCGAACGCAGTGTACGCTTACTCGTAGAAAGTCTGCGTCGGTAGATATGAAAGTTGTAGGATTACAGGTTCACCGTAATAATTTCCTGTTGTCAACAATATTTTGTAAACTCCAAATTCTTTTTAACTTGTCCTGCAGTTTCTAAACTCTAAAAATAGTCATAATTAAATACTAAAAGTATTTTATTTATTCAGGTACAAATTGCAAAGAACTTGTAATATGAAAAACAAGTAATGTAATATGTGAAATTTCTTATGGTTTCTTATGCTATTGATAAATATTTAAAAAAAAAAAAACAAGTATCAAATATCTGATTTAGCTTCGAATAGTACAAAATTCCTTTTACAAGTATCAAATATCTGATTTAGCTTCGAATAGTACAAAATTCCTTTTACACAACTCAATAGTTATTTGAATTAGTGTGCAATAAAATGGAGTACGTTTTCACTTAAGAATTTTTGGTTTCAGATAATCCCAGTATGCTTTCTGCTGCTGATAGAAGCAAAGCGAGTGGAGATCCGGCCTCGCATAGCAGAACCGCAGGTTTATTACGAAGAAGACGACAGTCAAGCGGCAGAGGACGACTATAATCCAGCGGTATACCAGCCTCGCACTCGTGCGCTTCCTTCGCCGCGATCGAAGGACGCTCTGCACCCATCGAAGCCACCACCGGTCCAAACAATTCGCAATTACAACAAGGTGAACGACGACGGGTCCTTCACGTTCGGCTATGAAGCGGCAGACGGCTCGTTTAAAGAGGAAACTCGAGGAACCGACTGCGTAGTGCGCGGCAAATACGGCTACATCGATCCCGATGGTAACAAGAGAGAATTCACATACGTTTCCGGCAATCCTTGCGACCCGAACGCGCCAAAGGACGACGAGGATGATCTGTCGGACAAGCAGGAGGAAGAGGACATCAACGCGCCAGCGAACTATCCATCGGTGAGACCTGTACCAAGACCTATTAGACCCACCTACCAGCAATCAACCACTCGGGCACCACCTACCACGATCTTCCAAACGGAATACCAGTTAGACGACGACGCCAGTCAAGAGTTAGGCGAAGGTGACTACGTGAAGCCATCGCAACTAAGAGGAGGTGGCTATCGAGCACCCCAGCAACAGAGCTATGTTCAAGCAACGCCATCGACGGCTCTGTACGAACCGTCGCCCACGCCTAGCCCAGGACTCTACAGACTAGCATCACCGACGACGCAGTATCAGACCACCGCGTCGCCTGTTCATCGTGGCCAGCCCGCGGTGTCCTCGACCGCTTATCAGACCCTGGAAACGACGACCCGCCGCCCGGTCACGCGTCACCCGAAGCCGCAATCGGTCGCAATCACTCCCCGACCCCATGTTGCACAGGTAGCCGCCCAGTACGTTTCCCCGAGTAGCACAGAGCGTGCGGCGTTAGCGTACACCCGCCCCTCGGCAGTCACTGTATCGCCCAATCTACGCACCACAACACTAGCTAGCGCATCTCACCTTGACTTTGCCGCCGAGCTCGAGCGTTACGTGAACACCGTCGGCGTACCCGCCGGTCCTAAGCACGCCCAACCGTCACCCCAGTCATCGAAAGCTAAATCGCCGGTTGCCGCCGCAGATCCCATCTACCAGTCGGAGCTGGTGTACGATCCCTCAACCGGTCAGTACAATACCCAACTATATCAGACGCTACCCCAAACCGTGGGTGACTTCAGCTTAAGTCACAAACTCCAACCGTTCGTAGCCCAGCCCCAGTCCTATCTCGGACTCCAGCAGTTGCAGCAGCTACAGCCCCAGCAGCCCCAGCGTCAGTCTCCGCTTTATAAGCAACCGGTTGCCCAGCAGGCCCAATCCGTTCCCACTGCTGCTGCTGCTGCTGCTGTGAACCAGCCGCAGGAAGTCCTATACAGGAAGCAGCAGGCGCAACTCTTTCAGCAATCCCAGCAGCTGTATGCGCAACAACAACGTCGCCAGCAGCAGCAACAACAGCAACAACAACAGCAGCCGGTACAGTCGCACAGGCTCCAGTTGCTCGAATCCCAGACGCAACCCCAGTCCTTCTACTATGTTGCACCCGCGAGGTCCTCCAACGCTGCTGCCAGCACACCCCTAACCGCAAGTCAAATCGATCACTACCTCCGGGCTACCGCCGCCGGTTACTGATCGAATTTCCAATCGTGAGTCTTTTCTCAATATCTGAAATTCACAGGGATACCCTGCTCCTGTCTTCTTATACCATTCGAACGCTGGACCCCTGGCGGCAATATACCTAGCGAGACTGTGCCGCCAGCACGAGTGCCAGGTGCGCTTTCGGTATTCAAGCGTGCACCTGAAAATTTCGTTGAATCTTCCTCGAGAACGATCGAAATGCTTTTAACGCGTCGCGGTATAAATTATTATTTCAAGTGATCCCTTGAGAAACCGGCCGACGGTTCGCCGAATTCAACGAAAGGTTTCTTGGTTTTTGCGTATGGTGTTTTAGCGCATATCTAACGTAATTATATTTATGTATTCTGATATTACGAGGTTGGAGAATGGTGCCGCTCGTTTCATTTCCAACACCACCCTCGAATCGTGTCGTGTTTTCGATAAAGTAATTGGCTGCTTATAAAATAACGATACCGATTTACGCTCGTGGAATGAATCGACCGCAGTATTTTGTGCGGTTGCACAGTTATGACAATTCCCGGCAGTATTGACACGCAAATCGTGTGAAATTTGAAAGTACGTAGTCGTGGTCGAGGCTCGCTGAATTTCTCACGTTTTTCCGAGGGGAAGCTCGTATTTGCTTCTCGGATAATTGTATTTATTTTCTAACGACGCTTGTTAGGGTAACGAAGATTTGCAAGAATAAGGAGAGCAACAATTTTGAATTGCGATTCCTAGACCATTTTTCTAGGGTTTACGTTGAAAACGATTATCGTCGAGAGTGAAAGTCAATGATTTGACGCAACACTCACGTACACGAGATACATTACCACGGCAATTTCTCATCGCGTCGATCCGCACGGTAACATGCTATACCGTACAGATTCCACAGGCACACACACACACACACACACACGACACACGAACACACACCGTTGCACAGCCCCGAGAGGATATTCACCGTGTACACGCGAACGTTTCAGACACGATCCCGGCCCACGTACTCGACTTATTTGATTACAAAACACAAATACGTAGGATCGAACCGGATAAACATTTGCTGTCGTAACGATGACGGTACTTTTTAATCGCACGGTGATAACTTTTCCCAGGACAAGCAAACAATTAACAACGAACTACCGAGAAATTAATTACAAAATACGTGTCTTGAAATCGAAGGAAATCGTTAGCGAAATGTCAGACCGATTGCAATTACAAAATTCTCTTGATCTCAAATTTTTTAAATTTTTGTGCACTTTGGTATTTTCATATCGACATAGCATAATTCTATCATTGCAAAATATTCGACGAATTGAAATTTACTTAGTTCGTACGTTTGTTTTCAACATCTCATACATTTTCAACAAACCGGTGCCATTATATCAGGATGGCGTAACGCTTGCTGCTATAAATATTCTATAAAAAGCGTAAGACAATATTGACAATACGTAACCGGGCACATTGATTACCGGTAGTAAAATTGTTTTTAAGAATACGCGAAAAAGATATAGTGTCCAAGTAAACTTTTTTATAGTTATTATCCCTTCCGGTTATTCGCGGTAATTCGCGCGCGAATTCGAATTTCTACAAACATGAAATATCTCAAGTGTTTCGTACCAAAAAGGCGACACTTTCCGGACTTTTCGATCGAGTTTCTAGCGTAGTCTGATACTAAAGCCTTCGCAATCCTCCTCTCAGAATTCGAATCTGGGCGTGATATCAGGTACGGTATCGATGTTTTGCAACGGAAACTTTTGCAAGCCCGCCCGAAGTGCGATCGGTCCTGGGCCGTCTGCAGAAAAGTGACTGTAACTTTCATTGGCGTGGTCTCGGTGCGCAGGGACATTCTATTCGACTCCGAGGAACTTTCTATTTGCATTCCCTGTCGCGAGTATGAGAATCGATTCGAATCTAATGCATCCTACGACTCGATCCCGTGGCGAACCAATGCGCACGTATGCCCGCGGAGATCCGTGGCGCGATCGTAAATCGAAAGGCGTGGACCGGCGATCACACGAAACAGATTTCACACGCACCGAAAGGTTCGCTCTATAGCGGGTACTATTAACGAGCGTTTTCTCTCGGCGCAGAACGGTACACGCTCCGCCTGCAATTGTCAAGTTCGTTCTGTTTATTCTGTCCATTAATTAACACGTCTCCTGACAGCCCGTTTTCAGGAGCCGTTCTCAGACCACGTGGGACGTGTTCACCGAAAATGGTACACGTTTCATAACAACATTATCAAAATTACGTATTTAACGAAACGAAGAATATTCTTATAATTGTTTTTGTTTCAAATATCGCTTATATTAAGAATGAATTTCAAAGTATACTGAAAATGATACGTGCGACAGGAAACGTTTTAATACGTTACTATTCACTTGATTGAAATAAGAAAAATATTGTTAACGGAGTATTTGTAAAAGGTACGAGTAATCTGATTAATCATAAAAATGTGCCGAAGTATTCATGATTTTTATTACAGCAAAGCTTTTAGAAAAGTTAAAAATTGTAATGCGCTATATTTGACACATTTCGAACGAATGTAGAATCGAAAATCATTAGGAATATCATTCTGTGATTGCAAGATATTAAAAAAAAAATTAGACGCATACAGCATGCAATTATAGAGATCAATTAACTGACGACGATTACGAAATTTTTAAATAATATTAATAATGAAGCACGTGTTTATCAGCAACTATTTTGTCACAGTGTTCTCAAAAATAGTTATTTGTCAGAGATTCCAAAATTGTAGTAAGGTTAAGCGCATTACTCAACGTTTGATCGTTATTTATGATAATTTTTAGCATTAAAACCTCTTTCATGGCAAGAAGTAACATGTAAAATTTTCATGGCAGTCGACGTGTTAATAACGAGTTTGAACAAAGCCGAGTGAAATCGTGGATTCCGTGTAAAAATTGATATCTTGGCGAAATTCGAATTACAATCAGTATACCTGTGAATCTCGAGCGAAAGTCAATATAAAAATTGTGAATCTATAGCATACATTGGCATAACTATGAATAACTATTTGTAGTAATGACAATCTAGATTTGTTATTTCTTATAATCGAGAATAATCTGAAGGAAAAACGATGGGAATCTGGAGCGAGGATCGGTACAACTGCGAAACTAGATTGAAGATTGGCATAATTACGGATCTGAAACAATTTAGTAATGATAGAATTCGCAAGTTTTTGTTAGCGGTACCACGCAGACGTGTCGATATGCTCTTTGTCTACTCACATTGTAAATATTTCTTCGTTAGCATTATTGTTTAGCTATTTAGCAATTTATAACGTTCATTACTGTGCCGGTAAGGAAAACGTTTCTTACGTTTAGAGTTGTTTTTATATTATTTGTAAACGTGATCAAAGAAAGATATATCGTAACAAACGCCGACGTGTCATTTATTTCATTGTTGAACACCTGGATCGTTTACAGTGGTGAACTCTGTGAGGAAAAAGAAAGGAAGGAAGTAAAAGCACCCGCAGAGCCGTAAGTACAACAAAAAGATACTGTCGACGCCCTTCTTCCGCGATTTTTCAGCAGATCAATTGTGTGGTAATTATTTGACAACAGAGTTTTCAGATGGTAAATATTCCATTTTGTAGAACTTTCTCTTCCTAACACTCGAGGTGAAACATTTCACGAATCCATAATCCGGCAGGTGTGTACCGTGCAAATAAAAGCCTAAATATACATTTCCAAAGTCCGATTTAGACATGAACCTGCATAGAATTAATTACTGTATTGGATTAGATAGTTCAATCTACAACAACATTCGCGCATGTAAGTATTTCATCGATTGTTTAGTAACTATAAAGATTTTAATTAGTCGATATATTGTGTGGTTGTAATAGTTGTAGAGCTATCTCAAGTATTAATCGGTAGTTGCACTAATTATCTCGGTGATTATGTTTCGTTCTAACGAATGATCTCCTGCCATCTTGTGGGTAAAACTACTATTCCGTCGGCATAGAATTCCTGCGGTTTCCAATTATAAAAATAATTGAAACAAGTTTTCAGAAATGTTGCAAATCGTTTGACAATTAAATGGAATTTGCATCTCTTTACGAACTTTTGTTCACATTACAAATTAGAACAAGTTCTTTATTGGACACTTTCAGCAATTATATTTTGAGATGTATTATACTCGAAGAAAATGCAAAAGTGAACTTGATTTTCTATATTACCCAATAACCATTCAATAATAATTCACCAATAATTTCACTACCAATTCAGATTCTAGGACAGTTTGAATGCACTCGTGTGCTTAGCATTTAAATTTTTCAGAATAGGACTTAGTAATCGAGCAAACATTTCGTTTCCGAATATTTAAAAATGTTCAACCGAATACAGTTTTTTATTCTCAATTCATATATTAATTTAAAGTACTTTGGAATGAAATGTTTGCTTGAATATTAAACATCAAAAATAAATTATTATTATATTGTTAATATTGAACTAAAAAAAAACTGCGCAGCTTGGATTGTATTTTCAATGAATTGAAGAATGCTTAATACCATAATTTTCGTAAAAAATGATATTGTAAAAAGAAATTAAACTATTAATATAAAATTCGTTAGACATAAAAAAAGTTGACACAGTTGAGAGATACGTTTAACTAGTTTTTCCAGACAACACAATATTTTCTGGTCGTGTTTTACTACATGTAGTTAGGCGCGTACGAAAGTCACTTCCGTAAAAAGAAATTAGAAACGTAAGGAAGTCTACGTCTCTGGTGTGCAAGGCTCATTACATCACCAGAGATCTACGTTATACAGTCACTTTTCACTCATCGCTTCATAATCGGAGTACATATGTAACCGTTTCATCCAATTACGGATAAAATTCTCGAGGAGATTGAATTCCGCGATCGGATCGAACACGGTAATGTGTAATAAAATGGCGTTGGAACAAGTTTAAAATTCTATGATATTTTCCTAATAATATATACGCATTTCAAAGATGAAAGAATATTTCTTTGAATAACTTTAATTTTTTCTGTTTCCGAAATAAAATAAAGATAATCATTGAAATAGATGACGAAGTCTAGATATGCAAATACCTTTGGAATGTGTTTTTTTTTTTTAAGTTAAAAAAACCATTCGTTGATGTGATGTAATTTTAACATTAACATTTATCCAGCAAATTCAAGAATTTTAATTTCGACAACTTATAGAAGCTTCACGCTTTGTGTAATACAAATTTAGAACAAATCAGTAAATCTTTTCAAAATAATGGGAAACGAAGGCGGATGTTTAGTGAGAAACAATGATCAGAAAATAGTCGTTGAATGGGAGCGGATATATAATTCATTATAAATAATTTCGCTTTTGTGGTAAAAGTGGAATGTGCCTGCATCGGTGAAAGCGATTGAAAACGGAAGGTTCTAGTTAAAGTATTAAATCAATCAGGCCAACTATACATAAGGCGGACCGTTACTCATACATAATTTTTTAAGTTTCAATTTGACACGCAATTGCGAAAGCCATCGAATGATCTATGTGTGAAGGAAAATTTCAACATGTTGAGAGTGATAAATGTTTCTCGAGCCGTCGTCGTTGAACTGTTCTGCATTGTCTGTTTATAGAAATGTCTATCAAAGAATGGAGTCTAGAGAACTGTTAATATATTTTTATTCGTGCGCTTTCTTATATTATATCTGTGACATTTAATTCTAAATCTAACAAGCCAACTATTATATAATCACACATTTCATGCTTGTTCAATTACTTATATTGTTCATTACTTATATGTAGTTTATATAATAGTTTACTTATAGCAAACAACTAATTTTCAAAATTATTGAATTACAGTGTTGATTGCATATTCAAATTCAGTCATATTTTATACTTGGAACTTTAATGTAATGAATAATAAAAATGTGTCGATGAAACATGTGATAAAGAAATTAATGTGTATTGTAGTAATTACTTTTGTTATCCATATGCATCCTGAGGATTCAAACATTATAATAGATTTTAATAATAATTGTTTTCAAGTAGAAAAATAAGTTTCATGCCAATTGAAATATTTTTAATGTGAAATTTATTTAAAGATAATATTATTATTTTGAATAAATAAATTGAATAACGTAAATAAGTAGTCTGTTTTATATGGAATGATTGTAATAATTAACATATGAACGATTATAACAATAATAAGAAATTATTATTATAATTATAGTAAACAATAAATTATAACATATTCATAAATGACAAAAAGTTGCTAAAATTATTAAACTATTAAAAAATAAAACCGATATAATATTGATATTATATGCTATGCAACTGTATTTAATAAAAACTTGTTTTACTATAGTGATATAAACAATCATACTTGAACTTCACTCACTTATGATAATGACCTCAAATTAGAAGGTGAAGCACTTACCAATCATTCTACAGAGTTAACGCTGCCCACAACATACTAGCGAAAGCTGTGACTCGCTCTTCAGTGCGCTATTTTACCGATTGTTGATTAATCAGAAATAAGAATTCTTATACTTTAATCAAGAAAAACATGTTGGATATATAAATTTTTTAATTCATGTTTACAGTGTTCATTTTATATTTAAATATTATTTTTGACGGTATAAACAAAAGTATACATTGTACTGAATATATTTTTACCAACACCTTACCATGATACCGGTTGCCAATACGTATACTTTTTAATAATCTACATACAGAAAATGATGCTTAAAATATTGTTACTATCATGCTCTATTTACAATCTTGACATCTCGAAATTATTATATAGAATTTTGAAAGTTTATTTTTGATATCATCTGCGGATATTAAATTATTCTAATAGACCAGCTAAAGAAATATTTCATATATACATATATACAAGTAACCAACATAATTTGAACGTTCTAAATGTTTTAATATGGATAATAAAAAAAAATATAAAATAAAAATGCCAAGGTTATATTTGTCGAAACTTCCAGATCATCCTTGTGTTATTTTGAAGAATATAACATTATAACCAGACTATGAATTTGTATGCAATATAGGATCTGTTTGCATTAATTGTAGTGCAAACAGGAACTTCATAAACATGTACTTTCGTTTTTAATTATTTTTGTGAGTAAAAAATAATTAAACAGTGTTAAATTTTTTAGACGTTTCTGCTGCTTTGCATTTGATGCATTCATTCTTATATTAAATGCATAAAATTCACTATGTAATTATAATTTAACTTCGATCAAAACAGAAGCGATCAATTTGTCGTTGACGACAAATTTCGTCGTCGAATTTGAAAATGTGTAAAATTTACGCCTGCTACTCTTAAAGTATTAGATTTATCGGAAAATTCTGTCCGTTTGTGAGGTGAAAGAACATAATAAATTTATACTAATATTTAAATTAACTTTAATAAATAAAATTAATGTTCATATTTAATAATCTTAACACTTGTTGTAAATTTAGAACAATATTTAATATATATTAAATAACAATATAATTATTTAATATTTAATATTTAATATTTAATATTTAATATAAGAATATAATAATATTTATTGTACGACATAATTTCCGCGATGACTTCTATTCAACGTGATGACAATTTATAGATACCATTTTTGAAAAATATATGTCTCAAATAAATATGTGTATAGTTATTGAAAAAAATGACATTATGTCTATCATTGATATCTATTCAATAGTACGCATGTTCGCTGAATTCAAAAATTTTTAAATTCGACATGAATTCGAAAAAAAAGACATCGAACAAGAAATACATTATTCTTTTTATTCAACTTCTACACGAATATCTGTTCACATGAATTAAGCTGTTTTGAAATTTGAAATTTTTGATTTGACAAGACATTGTCAAAAAGTTTATAAAGATAAGTACTTGTAATTGTTTCATGTAGAACTTCTTTCAGACAAACGCTTATCTACTCTGTAGGTATGCCCAATTATAAATTTCTAAGAGAGTTAATTAACGATGCTTCCCTATCAAACTCAGTCACGCGATACAGGATGAACTTGTGAGAATGCATGATGTTCTATGCAACATCCTGCTGTTTAGTTAAAGATTAAAACAACGACGTTCATTTCCACTTTAACTATGTGACAAACGTATGTAACGCGTGCTGACATAATTCACTGTTGTTAATGCCATCCGTAAGAATAAGTCTGACGAGACATTGATTATGTACACGCAAAGAAGTTGATGCACGCTGGTGACATTACAAGATGATTTGCTAAAATGATTCAAAACTAGATTTATAGTGACAATGAGTAGAGAACTCAATTACGTAGCCTTCTATTAATTTGGGTCGATCATGTAATGCATAGTTCACTCTTCTTTTTTGACTTTACATACACGATTTATTTGCAAATATTAACTTGAAGGAAATGATTAATTCTAGATTTTTGCTACCCTACTGATTTAATAAACTTGTCCGTCTATTTAAAGCAAAAAATTTTAGATATTGTAAAATATAATTAACATTTAGACTTGTTTTGAAATTGGTGAACGACTGTTTCGTTTGATAATAGAGATAGCTGACATTAAAACATATAAGTATAAGATACGTGTAAGATTTCGTTCACCTTGAGTTGCCTTCGTAGACTGAATTATCGTTTACAGGTTACACTGTCCCACACCGGTCAGTAGCGTGGAATCAATGACGTTTGAACGGTGGTATAGTCAAGGCGTTTCAAGCCATCAATGAGTCATTAAACGTTCGATAATTCATTGGAAATGATAAAATATGTATCTAGTGTGGGAAACACTTTGTGCAGCGTAAATGGAGTTACTGTTGAATTGTATTCGTCACTTGTTTCTCGTAACATGTTTAAATTAATTTAGTACATTTTACTAAATTCTTCCTTAAAGAGTTGCACAAATACAAATATGGTATATTCACACATGAGAGCGTTACTTATTTCTTCAATAGTTCCCGTGTTTGTAATATTTTATTAAATACACATTTTAATGGAATAATTTTGTTGATACAAGACTAATATACATATATTTCAATGAATATATCTCCTCCGATTATTTTGATTTTAGTTCACACGATGCACCTAATGTAATGGTCTATAAAAGAATACGTACTAAATACTTTTACGAGCTTAAAATCGACCAATTTCATCAGTGCCACTAGAGCATTAGGAGATTGTGCCATACAGAGAACTTTTTCGGGATTTCGAAATGCTGAAAATGAAATAGGTATGTTAAACTCGCCCAGAAGAAGAATGCAATTCGCTCCACGAGTAATGACGTAGGCGTGCCAACTGTGTACACACGTGATAACGTTGGGCCTGTAGTTGTGTTACAATTAACACCATCACTAACTTCTTCCGGAAAGTCGGATTCAACGTTGCGCGTCCTTAAATATACATATCTCACTCTCGCGGCTGATAGAAACACACTGTTATTATCCTAACCGAATAAATTGCACAACGAACGATATCTTCGCGCCCCGTGATTTGAGTATAGCATCTACTATCGATTCGAATAAAAAAAGTTTCTTCTTTATGTTTTAAAGCAAAATAAAATGTGATAAAAAATAAAACAAAAGAATACAATATAAAACACGATTAAATCTAATAGAATTTTTGTTTCGACTGATTACATCACTTATCCGCTTTAAATATAATGCAAGTATTGGTACAAGTACATGTATGCATACATAAACCTAACCAAGTTAAAATCTAATGATTTTCGTAAACTGGAGCAACGAGATGTTGTTTAGCGTAATGATCTTCTGTCTAGCTGTAACTGCAAAGTTGAGCAATACGCCTACCTTAAAATTATAAGTAACGTGTCGGAATCACTGAAGAAAAACACCACACGACTATTGCCAACGAGTATTTGCGAGAAACGCAAGAACGTGGTATGCTGCGAAAGATATACAACCGATAGGTCCAACAGAAGGCATATCAAGGTGGCATCAAAAAACTATGTACGAAACTCCAAGGAAATTGCATGATGTAATAATTGTCCTGTGGGAGTGTCTAGAATAGAACGAATACCACAATAAGAGTGTTGCACACTATGGGAACTATTGTTACAGATTTTACAGTCTACTACTGTTCTTACCTGGCCGCGAACTCCCACGTGGCTTTCACTTGTGTCCCCGCAAGTCCAAAACTTCGTGTTCCATTCTGTCGTCGCTACTTCCTCTTCATCTCTGCCAAGGAGACTTCCGTTCTTTCTCGTGACGACCGTTTTGCGTACACTTTCATCGTGATCCACAACTGCTAAACAACTTTTAACATGTCCTTTACTCATTTTCATTTCGTGTACAGCACGCAAAATTCAAAGAACCGCTAATTCTTCCTGCAACTTTTCTCTTATTGTACGGGAAATTCACACGGTAAGAGTATCCTTTTCTTGTTGGCTATTAGGTACTGTACTTGTAATTTTTATTCTCTTTATTTCTTTCCGTTCAGTAAAAAGTAATTCATGAAGTTAATAGGATTTACTTAGACCTCGAGAATTTAAAAAAAAAATAGGATTGTAATGATTTCCATTACAAATATTGTGACCTATGCCATGAAATAATTATTAAAAGGCCTGAAATGGGCTTAAATAAATAAATAAATAATATCCTATTTTATATAGAACATTTACTTGTAGTTACTCATATGAAATTTTTACGGGAACTTCATAAACTAGAATAGATAAATACTAAAGCATTATCAGATTAGTTTTGGATATTGAATGCATCATGTTCAGATACAGATTGCAGATTTTATACATTTATAGCAGAAATGGGTAAACGAAATACAGTGCGGCAAAGATGTCAAAAAAATTCAAAAATATTTTGTTCACCATTTTCATTTTATTAATCACATTTTTATTAAACTCTTGTTTCATGCAATTAACACAGAAAACTGTAATTTTGCACAAGGAGCCACAATTGATTACTAGACGGCGGATCTTAACAGTGTTCATGCAGTCTTTTAATCTTTTCACTAGTTTCTGGTCATCTATCATAGTTCAAGATCGAAAATCATATCTGCCATACTACATAAAATCTGAAATAACATAGAATTAACACAAATATGTACGAAACTATGTGACAAAAACTTGCTACAGTAACTTAATGTTCATGTAGAAACTAGTTCAAGAAACACCGAGATCTATACGTAGTTTCCATTTCCGCAGACTGAGGAACTTTCTTGCCGTCCATTATACCTTTCCATAATGAACGTTTAGGGGCCATCACGGTTGAATGTGTGACAGGAGTGTGTTCGCAGGACATGGTGGAAAGGGTGGTGGTTGTCTAGAGTGTCACTCTATATATAACGGCGAGCAGCACCCCACGCGATGTTAAGAACGTTCACCGCATCCGCGGTAACATGGTTTCCAGTTACAAGGTACTTACTCTTCCCAGCTCTTACAACTCAACCAGTTCACCAACGTGTATGCCGCGCGATTGAAAATCTCTCTAATGAATCATTTCGTGGCCAGATTCTCAAACCATAACTTTCAATTGCAAAGCAAACCACTGGTCCGGTACGCAGTGCGTCCGCGGGAACAGTGATTTTATCAGTGTATCGGCGGTTCGTGACAGTGTTCTTGATTGATCACTAGTGTCGACGCCGCACGTACGAGGAAAATTATGTAAAATTTAGTGCAAAGTGGTTCGTAGTGCTTGACACGTTATTATTCTTGCTGTTATTTAAATCTTGTTGGCCAATCATGAGTTAGCTAGACGGAAATATCGTTCGTAGTATATAGTAATTAAACTAAGGGTGACAAGTATGCTGCGGATTTTTATGCAAACTAGAATTTTCAAGATATTCGTAACGTTAAATTGCAAATGGTATTAACAAACAATATATGCAATTGATAAAAATCTGCAAACTAGTAATAACAATTAGACATGGTGTCAAACAAAATTAGCAAGTTATAATTTATCTGACAAATTGCAAATCAATTTACGTCTTTCATTAATGAGAAATAAATTAATTCGAGGAAAATATCGAGAGGGTTGTAATGTTGATAATAGTAGAAATTGAGGAACAGTTTATCAATTTTCATAATTCAATTCTCAGTGAATGTATATTAAATTTTTCCACCAGTTCGGTATCTTTCGTTTTGATTGAGCAAGAGTGGGACAAAGCTCTTCGAGTCAGTGAAAAGATTTAATTTCAGGCTTAAAACACTTTCAATGTTGCATGAGTAAAAAGCGATACATTTAATGGAAAATTGCAATTGTCGAGAGACAAATGGGATAGCCCGTTTATTCAGATTTTGTGTAATTTGCCTATAGATAGTATCACCACCAACTCTGAAGATGACGACATGGTTAATGGCAATTTTCTGTCTGGCAACTGCTGGTTGCTCAAACGTCACGGATCAGCAAACATCTGAGACACATCACGACCAGCAGGTAGCGATCTTGAAACAGATCAGGAAAGTGAATGAAGACGGCTCTTACACGTACGGTTATGAAGCTGGCGATGGATCTTTCAAGGTAACAGTTTGCGGCTGCTGCACTGTTTCATGCAGAAGGCATGAAATGGGCGTATGCCCATTACTTAATACTCTTACGAACGACTCATATTATACGTAACCTACTCTAAACATAGAATCAAGCACTTTGCGAACAATAACAAATAAATCGGGTATACTGGCTCCCACGATTATTCTAACGGCTCTCATTCCTTATAAAACACAATTTCCGAAACACGAAGAATATTTTGCTTCATCGAGTATGCGTTAATCGTATTGCGCAAACTAGTCAGGAAAAACGAAGACCGAATAAGAATTAATTTCTCTTTTTCAATAAAGTTAGTAACTTGGAGATCGTGTGACAATATATTTAAATTCTGCTAATTCTCTGACAGTTTTATCATAAATAAACTCTATTCATCTTTGTCATAAATGCATAAAATCCGTAGATTATCGATTAAGGATTATGACGCATTAGTTAGCTGTCATTAGTTACAGTCAACGTATTGCTTTTATAACAACATATAATCATTTAAATATTCAAAAGACAGAATATTACCGAGTGTTGTATTGACATCGCACAGACTATATTTGACTAATATGCTTGTTTACACCTTATTGCATGCATTGTATAATTCTTTTTCATGTAGAAGGTATAGTTTTCTCTTTACTATTTCATCAATTATTCAGTAATGTTTTAATACGGCAATTGAAACTAAAACAATGTACAATTATATAACAAAGAACATTTAAGTTATTCTTCTTTGCAATCTTCAAACATTCAATCAATAAATTATACATTTATATAACAACACGTTTGCAAATTAAACAGGCATTAAAAAACCAATTGCTTCATTACAGGAAAATAACTGAAGAAGCATGTTAACTCAATTCAATGCATGTTTTAACACTTTAGCCGTGAACAATGTCGTCGTGGAAAAATATTAATTTCTAGAATTACAAGTTCACTAGTCTTACTACTTCAATAAAAAATCTCACAACACGTATTCGTAGAATTGACACATTTTAAAATAATTATAAATGAAATTGCTGGAAGAATCTGCATATATTGTTATAAATGTATAGAATGTGATTGCTAAAATATGTAAGAAAGATTAAAGATTGGGTCTCACAACTAAGAAATTAAAGTAATTTTACGTAAGACAAGGAAACTGTAGAATAGTAAAGGAAGATGTGCGAACTATGTCTGAACGTAGGAAATGATTGTCAGGTCGAGAGTCGCGACGTTCTAGGCAACATCAAGGGTACGTTCGGTTTCGTCGACGCAGACGGCGAAATAAAAAGGGTGTCGTACTCCTCCTCTAACGGGACAGGGTTTAAAGCAACCACCGTGTCACCATTGCAGGAACACGTGTCCGTCGTGCAGAGCATTCCGCGTGTAAATCGCACAACTACGACTAAGAAGCCAACCATCGTCTATTCATCATCCACCGAACCTACCACAAAATCATCGGTGGTACAATCGATACCGCGAAACAGAAAAGCAACGACCACATCGACCACGACGACGACCACCACTACAATCGAGCCGCCAAAGTCGATATTCGGTCACTACTTGAAGGGAACCGGCAAAAGTAGACCACGTTTCGTAATCAACGGTCAGCAAAGACCTCTGGTGATTGAGGAGGAGAGTGCGGAGGACGAAGATTCACAGATCAACAGGCCGAGCACGGAGGACAAGACCTCCACTTACAGGCGGATCATATTTGCTAAAAGACCGATTGAGCAGACTCTGCGTCCGATCTCGGAGGACTTTGTGGAGAAGGACGATGAAGCTAAGGTCACAACTGGGAACACGCTGAGAAGGCAGCTGCACGAGGACACTACCAAATCAAATCCCATCGTGGAGGCCAACAACGACGACCACTCCGATGTATACGGCGGCTCCCTGTCTACAACGCGTCCCCTATTCACCACATCGACGCCACCAAGGGTTCTCCAACGCGTCTCGCCTAATCGCATCGAGAGACCAAAGGTGTACGTCAACAGAGAGAATCTTGGGCCCGCGAGATTCGAAAACGTCAAATACGATAGCTCCCGAGCTTACGAAGCAGAAGCGAAGGCAACCCGGGATGAAACTCGAGTGCCGGTGTCCCGGGTACCCGAGACCAGAGACTTCATCCGACAGAGCACGGAGCCTGTATTCGTCAGACAACAGCCGGACCAGTTCCTGCGGGAATTGCCAGGAGGTCGGATTCTTCTGCCGACTCAGCCTAACATCGACGAGGATCCGGCTTATAGGCAGGTCCCAATCAACAGAGTATTGCTGCGTCCTTTGCCAGGCCAGCAGCCGATCTACTCAACCACTACGGACGCGAACATACATTACCTGACGGAGAATCCTTTACCTGAACAAGAGGAGGACCCTAGAGTCGCTGTGACACCGGGTTACATACGACCTAGACCGTTTCCGCGACCAATGGTTTACTCAGAGCCCGACCAGAGACCTAGGCCAATTCTGAGACCAGTGCCACAGGCGGTGACCCCAACGATGGATGACAGAGAGTACTCGTCGACCCCCGAGTATCCGTACAGAGGCAGCACCATCGCTCTACCGCCTGAGCCACCAAATCCAATCGCTCCTCCTCTCAGTCGTCGTGACTTCCAAATGCTGCTAAGAAGGCTGCTGGTCAGCCAATACGGCGTTCAGGCTTTGTCTTATCCGAAGACTTACCTAGAAGACGCATTGTACGATCAGCAACCGTATCCGTCCTACCAACCTGGCTACCAAGCACCAGCCCCGAGACCCGACATCGGCTACGACCAACAGCTAGCCGTTCAGTATGGCGACCGGGTGCCAGTTCGTCGACCTGTCTACACCAGAGCGTTGACCCCTGTTTATCAACCACAACAATACGAGGAATACAACGACGGCAGGTATGCGAAGCGAGTTTACAGACAGAAGTTCTACACGCAGGAGGTCACCGATGACGGAGACGAGATCTTGCCGGCTCCTATTAGAGAGGCTCTACTGCTGAGGATGCTGCAGCTGGCCATCAATGCCGAGCGCACTCCCATGATGACCACTCCGATGATGACCACGACTACGCCGGCGTCCAGATACAGGAAGACCGGGCCTGTCAGAAGCGTACAAATTATCACCAGTGACGACGAAGAGAAGGACGAACTGAAGAAGAAGATGTAACGGTCAGACTTTGGTGCTTTTGTTATCTCTTTTTCTTGAAATTGATGAAAGTACATTCCGTTCGCGTCACGACGTTCGATGAAGTAACTGGAGACTACTATATTTATATTTCAGCTTTATAGAGGAGAGAAGGCACAATAAAAGTATAGTACAGGATGTCTAGTTATAAAATCATACAAATCACGCGTTGTCTGCAATATAATTGTTCCATAAAAAGACGGTGTCAGTTAAACTACTCCACAGAGAAAGTAGTGTATTACGTAGGAGTATCGCAGCATGCGTATCGACATTATTAAACTAAATGAGTTAGCATTTCACGTTTATAGGTATTTAATGAACGATTTTCAAACTTCTTATTTATTGTAGTTCGTTTCGTGTATTTTACTCACCGGTCTACTGTATAGAAAAATAACAGTTCACATCTTATATATGAAGTACTTACGTCAGATATGCAAAAACGGAACTCACACGGAGGGAATTTTAGTCTGCACATTTTCCAAATTCATCGGCACAGCGAATTGATGAATTAAGAGGACACTCAAACGATAAGCCCATTACGATATATTTTCTTCACATTGAGATTATTTTCACATTAGATATAATGTCTCTTCAATTCTTCTTTTCGAGAAGAAATGATCGACGGAGACAATTCAAACGTTGATGAACAGCTCGTTAGGATGACTACTATAGTACAAACCTGAGACCATCGTTTCCACTCAGTGGGAAACATCGCACGGAATATCGTGGGAAGAAAGGAAATACAAAGTTGATTGAAGACAATCGTGGCGACACAGTTTTCGCGAAATCCGCTGGAATCGTCAGCGAAACGAATCGCCTTCTCCGAAAGGGAAATGTCCTATGTATTCGTGCAACGATTTTCCGCACGACAACTTTCAGTATCTCGCAACGCCAGCTTTTTACTTTCAAGACAGATCGTCGCTACCTTTGAGTCGTTCCAACGCGAGAGCAATTAAAAGTAGTAATATATGGTCAAGCGAGTGTAAGCGTTGCCGTGCGTTGTTCTTGCATATAAATAACCGCGTTATGTCGTGTCACGTTACTTTATACAGAATAGAGTAGACTTTCCAAAGATGATCGGTAGAGTTATCAATAGAACACTGAAAAATGGTCCATTAGCTTAGTATCAAAGTGGCGTCATGCATTTAATATTATCGTCGATCATTTTTGTTCCAAAGTTTTTATGGGATTGTTCGAGTCAACCATGATTTTTTGGAAGGTAGACCTTTTCCCTTATTTTGACAGCTTTATGCATTTATGGCAAAAATGTGTAGTAAAATCATTGTAAGAATCGTAAAATATTTTCGTATTATTTTGAATTCGTTGAAGTTGTTACAAACGAAAATTAAATGTCTATGCAGGTGTAGTATCTAGCTATTAATGCAGAAAAATTTTATTTTGCATAAAAATACGCAGTGTAGTGATGCATCTGCAGAATTTTCTACACACGGGCAGCAAGTCTGTCGCAGTTTCACTAAAAATTCTGAACTAAACTTTATGAACTTCTATTAAATGGAAAATTGTACTAAGCGGTGGAAAACAGGTGTACTATTGTTACACAAACCACCTAATTATGCGATCCAATTTGTCTTTCGACAGGTTCATAGAAATACAGTTCTACTGTTCTATGTTATTTGAAATGGATCCAATTAGTATATACTTTTAGTTATCACAGCTATCAAATGTCAAGATTTATAAATAAAAAAAATACCTACTTTAGGACTCGGGGCGTTGAAAATATAAAGAGTTCGCTTTAGGGTTGTTAAATTAACAGAATGATACAACATCCGTTACATCGATTGAATAAAAAAAAAACTAAATAAAAATAGAGAAAGACTGACGCGATGAAAAATTGAGATTATTAGAAATGAAAAAAATGTAAAGTACCTAAAAAATCTGAAAGCTTCGACGATAGCATTGAATGGATCTAGCCAAGTCACAATGTCGTCCACTAGCCTCTGATTCATTGTAAATAGAACTTCATACAAACTAGTGTAACATATGTATCGAAATAAAGCGAGATCGATGGTAGACAGTGTGGTGTGAGAATTCATTTCGTAAGCCTATGAGAGCCAGCTTGCTGAGAAAGAATAATAACATATCTACCGCGAGTAATTAGCATCGCTGGTTGCCACACTTCGCAGTCGGATATTACGGACTTGTTAGGTGCCTTGTGTTTGTTAGGTGCTGCAGCTTGGCGACGGTTGCCACTTCGAGGGTGTAGATCCATGGGATTTTCAGCGTAATTTCCATGTATTCAGCACTTAGCTACCTCTTGCCAAATCTCCGGATAGAGGCAGTATCTACTTGAGAAAGTTCTGCTACTGTACCTATGCGAAAAACAATTATCAACAAGTAACGTAAATATTTTAGATTTTAAAGTGGATAGTAAAACCATTTGTAATTGGACTAAACTTTTATATCAGAACAAATTGCAAAAAACGAGAACCAAACGGAAGGTTCTTTTTCCATTTTATTAATTTTTTTAAATTAAATTTCATCTACGTAATTTTGTTATAAATGCTTAAATTTCACAATTCATTTATATATTTATATTCATTTATCATCTTAAATTTAGGAGGTAAGTAAATATGTATCATATTATTATCTTGCGTGATTCTTTGTTAAGGTAATCATCATTATTACTATTAAATGGTAGATCTTTACACATTTATAGCATATAGAAAACTCTGAGAATCTAGTGACTCAAAAATAATTGAATAATGCATTTTCACGCATTTATAATTTAATGATGAAGCGATATTGTTAGAAAAATTCATCCAAGTTTTGCATGTAAAAGAAGCACAGAGATTTTTATTCTCCAGTTGTTTCTATTGACATAGTCACAGCGGAAATCGAAGTTTCAGCTCTAAAGGCGCTGAATAATTTGTTCTGTTTGAAAGTAGAAGTCGAACCGGACGATAGAATATTATTTCAGCACAAGCAACCTTTCAATTTTTCGCCAAGAGCCGGATGTACACGTGAATGGTTCTTATTACTAGATAGAAGTATTTGCCAACCAAACGTTATCCGTATGTTTTTCAAGCCGTAACTTCCGGTACACGGCAAACGCGCCAATGGCAATATAGTCACACAATATAGGAATAGCTTGTCTAATTAGAACAGTCGTTATTTTCGACGACTTTCCTCGTCGGTGATGGAAAGTCGTCGCAAAAGACAGGAGTTCATTGTCTTACAGAATATACAAGTCGCACAGCACTATGCGAAGGAATACGAAAGACAGCAAAAGAAAGTAGATTCGCGATCTTGATAAGAATCCCGTTCCCTAGTTAATACGAATGCAGGAAAGTATTATACGTCTACCATAATGTAAAAGTGATTCTTCGATGTAAAAGTACGCTTTTGGGTTTCCTATAATTTTGTAAACAAAATTTTAATGGTTGGAAAACAATTAAATTTGTTAAGGGTGCGCTTAAGATAATGACGCCATATTATTAATCATTAGCAATATTACATTATCCCTTGACATTAGTTGTTCCACATTTTGTCGATATATTAATGTGTGTATTCTGTACGTAATATCGGAACAAGAGTTCCTAATTAATGGCCATACAGTGTCGATTCAGACTACCCCATCAATCAGTGCTTCTTTGGACATTGAAAAGAGGATTATGATTAGAAGAAAACAGACGCGATTTATATTAATAAGTTAATGATACGTTTATTCTTATTTCTCTAGTTATGTGTTAACCAGTTTTCCTAGTATGGGATTGTAACAAATACTTGTGCCGTCTGCGTGGAGGAGTACCTATCCATTTAATTAAAAAAGAAAATACATATAATGAACTTTTGAATTAAATACTTTGTGCAATTTCCAACCGTACCGTTCTCTCTGCAATATTTTCTCACAGTGAAGTGTCTGATTACACCTACTTGATAAATTAAAGAATTTCTCGAGAATAAGTATGAATTTAATTAGATGTCAACGAGATTTTCGAGTGGACCGAGGCAGAACGAGGTACGTTTTTTACGCTCTCGACGTCGTCTTCTATTGGGTAAGGACCAAAAGGTTCCGTCTGCACACCTACGTCCTCGTAATCGAGTTCTGAGGATTCTTGTTCATAAATTGCGTCGTGGCTCCGCGGTCGAGCGACAGAAGGAATCCATGGTTGCGGAGTACCTTTGCCAAGTGCCAAGAAAACTGCAGCAGTGCTTAATAAAACGACAGACGCGACGCCAAAAACCAGTCTCCATGAGCCTGCGATCTGAAATTAAAATCCATGTATTAAACGCTTACACACCTTCCAACGGTTGAAAAGTAAGGAACATTATCTTTCATTGAAAAATCAATGTATGAACATTGTATCATATGTTACTTAAGTAGTATCCTAAAAATTGTTAGCCAGACAACTGAAAATAAGACATAGAAGCCATATTTGAAAACAATCTCATCAAAACGCTATCTGAATTTTGTATGAAAAAAATTAGTGTTTTAAAAATGGCAATTGCTTCAACACAGATGTGAAATTTTTGACGTAAATATTCAACTTCATTTCAAAAATAAAATATTCTGTCAAATACTAATTGACAATGAATATTACTGAAAAATTTAAACCAAAGTATTCCAACGTTTTTTAATTGAAGATAAGAGTATTAAGTTTAACTTCATGAAACGTGCAATATATGCTGTACCAAACGAAATGCTATGTGCTACGTGTTCCTTGATCTTGATTACAGTCATTTTACGTTTATCGCGATGACCACTGTGTAGGAGGAAAGTGTGTCAAGTTGACATAAGAAAGCGGATGAGGTTTGACAGATTATCTTACAGAACCGTGAAGTGCCTGTGTAACAAAGTAATTCGCAGCTAACAACCCAGCTGCCCCTAGTGTTGAGCACAATGCACATGCCGCTGCTGCACAGGCTGGTGACTCTACAGGTGCAAGGTCCGCTATTGCAGCTAGTGCACCGGCAGGTGCTGTCCCAGAAACCAGGAGAGCTGCTATGCCTAACCACGCTGCCCCCAGTGCTTGACAACCAGCGTAACCAGCAACGAAAAGTAAAGCCGCCGGGATAAAGTGAGCTAGCAATGATTTAAGAGTCATTAGGCAATTGTTAGCGAGTAGCTAACACATTAAACTCAAACAATCCTAAAAATTTCCAAGGAATTAAGTACTTAATTTGATTAATAAAACTAAAATTAGGAAGTTAAAATTTATTATAGTGCACGGTTCTTTAACTCTTTTGCATCCTAAATTTCCTACTAAAATGCAATTTGTTCGAATGTATTTCAATAAAAAGATTTTTTAAATAATGCAAAAGTTTCTGGTACATATATGTGACCAATGCGGCATTCATCCTATTAAAAAGCTTACTTGTACATTGTTAGTCAACGAGTAATCATACATGATATACTTTTAACAAAGCAGAACAAATGTTTATTTTCTCCAACTTTTTTTAGCTAAAACTCAATGTCAAAATGAAATTGATTTTTTGATCATTTGTTATGATCTAGATTACTACAAAGAAAGCTACAAAGCAACTGAATTAAAAAGGATAAAAATTGATAATTCAAATACACACCTGTATAAACAACTAACTTTCTCGCTGTAGTCGTAGAAACAATTTTAGACTCGCGAACATGGTCTACAAGAAGACCGCATGTTAATGCAGCCATAAAATGACCAATATGGGGTAACGTCGTCAAAACGGAATCCTAAAGATATTAAACGTATTAAAATCCTTATTTTATTATGTATTCTTTATTCAAAACGAAAAAGAAATAAAAATTCTCTTTCGCTTTTAATAGCATACTCTCAACTTTTGAAATAGAAATCATGTCGAGATTACTTGCATTAGCTGTAGAAAATCCGTAGATAAGTTTTAGGTATTTCGTCATACCAAGAGCAAGGGTTGCATCGCCCCATTGATTACCCATGGTTGCAACTGCGGACGCCCAAACAGGTACCGAACGCAGCAACTTTCCCCATGGAATAACGGCAGCCTGTTTCATTATTAATTTTATGCAGAAATTGAAAGATTGAATTTTTGAATTCTCATCGACAAATTTAACATCGATACGTTCCTTATTAGATACTAACCACGAAAGATGTAAAGCTAAGTCGCTCATTTTTAACTTGGCAATCTAATCATTAATTTCATAGCTTAAAAGAATACATGCAACAACACAAGCAGAAAGAAATTAAATTCTGTATGATAACGTGACCTGTCCAGTGAATGAATTCCTACTGAAGCTGCATGTTTACTAAAATGATCGTTATTTAATTCCCAAAATAATATTAACGTGTGTTGTTTTATTAGTATGTTTGCAAACCCCTGGACACAATTATTTTTCATTAATCCTAGCTTTCTTTAAGTTTTGTATGCAGAATGTAGTTATTTTGATCCTCGATCGATAAGACACCAGTTTTAAAAAAGTATTTATGAAAAATTTATAATAATAATGATATGAAAAGTCGGTATTTCTTCTATTATCCATGTGTATTATGCTTGCACTGTACCTTCTCGAATTAGTTAGTACTGAAATGGTTAAGGTGAAAAGGATAATCGTTATTTTTTCATATAATGCAGCAAATGGTCATTCACTGGGGGGGTATTCATTCATTGAACAGATCACCCCATCTAGAATGAGTGAATTTGTAGCCATATGTAGAACATATGGGATTTTTGTTAAATTAACTGTATTTACATTTGTGTCGTGCTGATATGATTTCGGTGTGTCTTTAACGAATCGTCCAAAAGCGAAGTACCAACATAATGCGATGATGACGAGGCCATAGCAAAGAGAATCTCTGCCAAAGCTTCGAACCACAGCTGTTCCTAGCCACCCAGTTAGGCAGTATCCAACACTAACAGCTAGTGAAAAATATAAAGTACCATTCACAGATGATTTCAATAATAGCACCGAATAGTAATGAGAATCATAGTCCTACCATGTACCATCATACTCTATTTCTTGGTTGTTTGTAAAGTCAGAATTAAAACCCTTAGATTTTTAGATCAAAAAGAGTAAGCTAAATATTTGCATTTACATTGAAATGATGTCAGAAGTGCACTATACTCATTAAGTTACTTTGAAACTATACCGGCGTAGCAACTGAAGTACCAGCTTCTGTGAGTGCTCTTAAACCAGGTCATTGCTAGCATGTGAGCAGCTGGCATCGTCGCACCCTATAAAATAAATACCGGCAGTCATTACTTCAATTCTAAACGGAACTTTTCGAATGAAAATGAAATATTTCCGATGTGAATTTGTATGTATAGTAACGTAGATATATTTTATGATAAGCATGTGTAATTCTTACTGTACACAATCCCTGAAACAGACGAAGTGCTACATGAGACGGACCTCTCCATGCGGCTGGTACCAGCAAGGAAGCCAAACAGGCACTGAGAACTGCACGCGAAAACACCATCGATGGTCCTGACCTCCCCCATACTAAGCATCCCCCTAAAATTGGTCCGGCGACTTGACCCCACAAAAATGCTTCTCGCATTATGGACTCGGTGCGTTCTTCTGGAGGTAACTGCAATTACCATCGAAATAATTACGTCAATTCTTTTATATCTGGTACACATACTTGTGCATCATTTTATTTCTCCATCGTCACTACTGACCTGTCAGTAATTTAAAGTGAATTTAGTTTTATTAAACCTAATAAAAAGATCTGCGAAAAATAATTATGATGCGCATCGTAACGCAAGTATTGATTTATATTTTTATATATTAATTTCGATTTAATTGGCAATACCTCCAATAGTATGACTTCAAAATCTTCCGTTCGGTTTCGACTGCTGACATTAACCAGCATATCGCAGTGCCACGACGTGTCGATGATAGCATGATTATCCTTTTGATTGGCAAGCAATGCAACCGATGAGCTTACTTCTACTGCACCGCAAAGTGCAAATCCGACTGCAACAAGCGCAGCAACAACGTGACGCGCTCGCACAGCGGCTACGGGATAAACAAAGATATATTATTATTTACAAGTTCAATAAGTTCGAGCTCATATAAACTCTCGAACCATGTAATTGCACTTGTAACGTTGGCACTTCTCAACAACTTCTTACTGTAAACATCGCGTTTCATATTATCGCATTGGGATTCTGTGATTAACATTCCCATTTTAAAAAATGTATGCAATCCTGTATCTCCTAATTACCTTCAGTTAGTTAAAAGATACGAAGAAATAGCGACATATTTACAATGTCCGTCATTATACATAGAACATACTTGATAAGCTGCGCAAATAATAGAACGAGGTTTCTTATTTAATTTAGAGCTACAATACCGTTTCCTAATAATCAGCGATGGTATGCTAAAACTACTATCAACGAATAAAACGTTAGGATAATATATCTTATCTTTTACTGGAATTGTTTTTAAAAAATGATGTTTTGAAGCTACTGTTTGATATCACGCGGTAAGATATTTACTCAAAATCTATTTAACTGATATTAATGGTAAATATAATACATGATCTGCATTAAACACGAAATAACTGCTTTCTGCAAGGTGTAAAAGTAATAAATACGTTATTAATATTGAAAGTGTGTAACATTAGTAGTGTATTATCTAAATAAGTTCAGATGAAACATTCGCACTACAAACTTTTGATTCGTAGAACGGAACATTAACAATGCTCGTTACAGAATATTGCACACGCACACAATTATTTTTGAAAACAATGCATACAGCTTATTATATTTATTAATACAACGCACCTCGAACTTCTTTCGCAGCTTGTTTTATCTGTTCACTCTTGAGTTTTACTAGCTGTACGCTGCCTCTCTTAACGAAGTCTGCCATTTCACGAAACACGAAAGAGGCAAAATCAACGAATGCATGTCTCTCTTATCAGTGTTCTCGCTTGATTCTATGCCTATTATCTCTTTCAAACCCCGTACAATACAGGTGACCTCGACTTTGGTTTTCTCAGACGTTGCACAAATAATGATACTTGAAACAGGCTAGACGATAAGATTTTTCATAAATTTTCACTACAAAATTTTCTTGTACGATGTAACTGTTTTTAATCAAGCACACTTTTGAATAAACACACGATTTAAATTACAATTTTTGACTCGCAAATACCTTTTCTTTATAACTGTTTACCGATACAAAAGGTGGGGAATCTAACAGGAGTCAAATAACACGTTTTACATTAATCTGACCGCTGTGTACAGGAAATTGTTTATTTATCTATTTTAGTAGACTGCGTATTTTATAAATTAGCGACAAAAGATTAGCGACTTAAGATTGCCGCTTGTATAATTTTCAATCGTTTAAAACGATTACGTTAAGAAACATCTTTATATTTGGTTTTCATTTCTTCCAATTGATGCAGTAATCTATAGTTGTCAGATGAAACTCAGTTGAAGTATGTTTTCATAATATGTAAATAACAGTGAATGAGGAAACGTATGAAACTAACGAATCACAATAAATATTTTTAATCGCTGTGCATTGATTTTTTTTTATTTACCGTATTTCGTATCGGTGGATATGGAAATCATGACTTCAAAACAAGAGCTTACCTTTCATTTCTAGCGCCGCATGTCTCAACTGGACACTGCTGCGTTTAAGACGAACGAGCGCTGCCATTGCATCAAACCTGACAGTACAGGAATCGACGTTTCATTGCATAGAACCAATACGTTACACACATTTTGCGGTAAGTTCTGCCGGTTGTTCACTGGCACCTCTACACCGAGATATGGGGCCAATCTGACCGCTGTGAGCTACACGAACCATACTGGTCATCTGCCAGTACGAGTGAATGGACATCTCTTAACGAGACTTGATACAATAAGTACCTATGCCGGGTCAGCCTTGAAGCACCGTTTCAGGTCTACCCGCGATATTTTGTAACTCGTGTTACAAAACGATATCATGGATTTTACAAGCGATAAGAATTCTTTCCGATTGCTCTGCTATCTAACGCCACGTTGTCGCGATTCCAAAATATACTCAATTACGACGCTTAAATTTAATTTCGCTTTACCATTGACATATGTGGCGTTTATTGATTTTCGTTCTATATTCCTTCAATTTTGTTAAATTCTTCTTCGATGGTTGTGATTTATTGCAACAGTTTTGTTTAAATTGTTTCGTAAATCACGTATTTGGATAAAAAGATGCTAAATGTGTATTGATTATCTAAATTGTATAGTAACGAACACGATATTTCGAAATTGTAAAATTGGCTAAGCCGTATAATCATTACGTTGCAGTATGCTGAACAACAGAATTTTACAAAAGAATTTTATACCCAAATTAAATTTCAATTAAAGTTTATAGTCCCATCTACTTTAGTATCATCAAAATTTATAAGAATTTAATTGAGTTCCTTCATCGTTTCAAATGTAAGTCAAAGGGAGCGTTACTCTCTGACAGATCACAGGAGATGTAATCCTCGTGGCATTGACTTTGCCTGCAATCTTGTTTCGACCCTTTCTTATTAAACAATTATGTGGCCATTTTTTGACTTGTTCAAAGATCTATATTTAATTTGGTTGGAAATAACACTAATTTAATTGACATTTAGAATGTGCTAGAAAGTTTATTAACGTAATTCAAAATAGACAAAATAGAAAACGTTTATTATCTACATCCGTCACAAACCTGTGGAAGTTACATATAAATAAAGTATATGATTTAAATATTATTACTCAACGCTTGTAATTTAATTAAGTATTTCATAAAAAATTGTCAAACTAATAAATACCTTATTCCTGTTTGGTATATACGTGTTCCCCTTAAGAAGATTTATTATCATTTGAATTACTCGTTGGTAGAAATCAGTAAGAATTAAATTCATAGATAGTACAAGGTGGCCAAAAGTATGGTACAAAGTGGCTAAAATTAAAAGCACGACCAGTACAAGCCAAAATATCTGGTACTGTTGTCGTGGCGCGTACATTTAAAAAAACGGCGAAGTTGCAGGGATGAAATCTGAAACGAAACTATAACATGGTGTAAGGATATTTTGGGTGTTTGTGCAATACTTACGTGGAGGCATAATTCGTGATCAGTGTGGAATAATAGTGCAGTGAAAGTGAACGTTAATGTAATCTGTGTCGTTTTACATACATGGATTACAACATTTACAACCGAATGGGCGAGTTTTCCATTAATAGTATTTGCGATATTTTTGAAATTAATAGAAAATTCATAAAATCCTTGTTCGTTACTCTGATCGTGGTTCAAAGCAGTCGCGACCCGGCTTCAGTCAGCTGGCTCGCGCCCGTAGCAGCAGGTTGAATGCTCGTGCGCGCGCAGCCAATTTTATTCATTAATAACTCGTTAACGAAGCCGCGGATTGCATTCCGACAAAGGAAAGATTACTTGAAATGGCCTCAGGAACACCCCATTTCCCGGAGTATGTATAATTTCGAATCACCCTGTATATTCCTCTGAATTATTTAAATATATTACTCCAAGGTTTCTGTAGAACATAAGTATGATTTCAAATATTAAGACACCAGAAATAATAAATTTATTTCTACAGGAAGTTCGATTTCATACACACACTAATGGATGTGCGTGATCTCGAATGAATATCTCTCTTTGCTGTTGACTTGAGTTCGGTCGGTACCCTAATTAACTCGGCGCGGAGATAATCCGCAACCGTTAATTTAACTTTTCTGAACTTATTTACTCGACTTACAACGGATGTGTTACCGATATTTTCCATCGATCAGCGTTCGGTAAGAAAGTATCCCCTTGCTAATAAATATTTAATATTTTCAGAATTATTCTAATCCTGACGACAATTTGACAAGTTTGTTTCAGATTTTTTAGCAAACAAAAAGGAAACAATGACGATAAAAAATGTCACAAGCTTGACCAGGAATAATATTTTCCGGAATATCATCAAGGGATACGTTATTTATTAAGGAGTTACTTTTGAACGCATTATTTATTAACATATTATTTATTACATATTTATTACATATTAAGGCATTGCGTTATTTATTAAGAGGTTGTGTTACATATTAAGGTGTTGCATTAAGTGTTATGGCCCTGCATTATATATTAAAACGTTATTTATTAAGGCGTTAACAAGTAAGCAAAACTTGTTGTTTTAAGAAAGGAAACCATAACAAATTCTGGTTTCATTCTGACTCCCTTTCGAGTTTCCAGTCACAGCAACCTCCACGTGGTAAGACTCGGACAATCGATGAAATTTATAATTTCCAATCAGTTATAGATCGGAAGAAACTTCTATCGTTCTATAACTAATTCGATAACGATAATTACATAGAGTTAATAATTGTGAAGTAGTAGTGGGGTAAAATGGATTTTTGAAATAGTAAATAGACGCAAAAATAGATTTCGCAAATACATTTTCGAGAATCCTAAGAAGATTCTTTAAAAATCGAATTTTGCGCTGCTTGCTTCTCTTGGAGCTAATCGAAAGGATACGCGAAAAGAGTAAGCCCGCAGGCATGGTAGAGTGAGACAACTACATCGTTTGTCGGTATGACTTGTTCCGCGTGTAGTTGTATTTATTTCATGCTCTCATGCTCATTCGCTGTTTTCCGTCTTTTTCTGTGATTGTGACGGCAGCACTGTCTCACCAGTAAAGTTCAAACCAATCAGAGCAAGGAAAATTTCTATATTGACCCTCGCTAACGGATCCAGCTGCTGCTTGAAGGTGTGCAGAAGTAGGAAGAGCCATTACTATATTTTAGAATATTTGAGGTGAGACTCCATATGGTGTCCGGTCTACTCTGATATCTCGTCTGTGATTTCAGTTTCTTCATAAGGTTGTGGCGATTTTTATATAAATAAACTATATGATTTAGATATCACTCAATACTTATAATTTAATTAATTATTTGATCTGAAATTATCAAACTAATAAATAAATTCTACCTGTTTGGTATGTACGTGTTCTTTGTAAGAAGATTTATTATCAATTGAATTACTCGTTGGTAGGAAACAATAATAATTCAAGGTGGGAAAAACTTCATTAACATAACTCATAGACGTAATTAATGTTAAGAATTGTCGAAAGAGTAGGAAACATTAATTAATATCTGCATCCGCCACTGGTTCGTTACTCGTATGCCACCTAGTAACTGAACTGTGAACTACATCATTTGATGCATCAAAATTATTCGCGAAAACCAGAGTAAACCACCTACCATATACCACCGTAATTCTTATGCCCGGTCTGTATTAAAAGTCACGAAATTTTTAAACACAAAATTTCATTAAAATAAATATTAGTATATGCTTAAATCTGTTTTCGTATTTAAGTAGAGTATATGAACCTAACAGGACATTTCTGATATTATCGATAATCCAGAGTCATAAACGGAAAACCCAATTGCATCATACGCATGTGCGAATTTTAAATATATAGTGTACATACATGCTATAGTTCGTGACTACTGTACTCCGTTAGTACGAGATATCGATACTGTGGTGCTATTGTTGCAATGTTAAAGATTTGCTTGTCGGACGGGTGGAATAGATGATGTAGAAATCAGCGATTATAACGGTTTTTAGTACTCAAATTTGTGAAGTACACAAGGTAAATATCTCATAAGTATTTATGCAAAATTGAATACTCTTAAAACGGATTCTTCAAACTAGTATCTTTGAATGACAGTTGTAAGTTACATGTTATTCGACGGGTTCATTTCTGACCATGCTAACGTGAATTTTTATTAATTCTAGTGTAGTTTGTACCTATTTAACGTAACTAAGTTATTGATTTAACAGACGTGAAAATTCGTCTTTTGCATGTGCGTTTGTCGATATAGTTTTCACAGATTCGGTAGAAACTGACGTCATCGGAGAGAAATCAATAATCGCACCAAACTCGATTCAAGTTCCATTAATAAATTTCATGAACCAGTAAGACTTTTATAATTTTTATGTTATCCTTTGAAATAACTATTACCTTTTTCAATTTGTTTAATATTGTTATAAATATTATATAGATAATAACAAGCCAGCACAATGATGTCAGATCGAAAAGCTGAACTGGAGAGGAAGAAGGCAAAGCTTCAAGCTATTAGAGAAGAAAAGGAAAGACGCAAGAGAGAAAAAGAACAGAAAGATGTAAAATATCTTATTTATATGCAATTAATCTTGGGTGTTTAAACTATAAGAAGGTTCAAATAGCTTGTACGTATGCTTAGCTAGAATCATTGCGATTGACAGACCTCTTGGCTTGGAATTTATTCCAAGTCATTCATGTATCCAAGCAGAATTTTTGAAACAAGGCAGAAAAGTATGTTTTGTGTCTATACATTTCAAAAATAATATCCTTCCTCTTTTAGTTAATACTTTTTTGAATACTTTTCTGAAACATTCCTGAACAATTTCTTGTATGTTCAATTTCGTACTGTCTTTTCTACCTTTGTCCAAATTTGGCTTAAGTTGATTTGATTCCCAATCAAATTCCATGCCCATGACTCATCTGCATATAAGTATGAGTATATTAAGTGAACCAAAGGCTTAAATACCCACCACTACATATAATATATTTATTTTGTTATAATTTAATTTATACCAACTTATACATATATCTCATTACAAGGTTGAAGAAGCTACAGTTCGTGCCGCAGGAACGGATAAAGATCATCGTAAAGAACTGGATGCTATGCTATCATCGTTAGGTGTAGCTCCAGTGTCAGGTAAGCATGTTATTTTCAGATTTAAATGTTCTTTCTTTCATAATTTAATGTATTTGCAGATGTATTATCCAGTTTATCTAGTATGAATTCATTAACTCCAGAACAAAGCGCTAATGCTACTCCTGATGCTAGTTTACAACCATCTAGTATAAATTCTGCTCAAAGGTAATTAATCATTTCGTGAATATTTTGTTTTTAGTGCATTCATATATTTATTATCTTGACATGTTTCACGTACAGCAGTGCTGGTAGAAGGAAAAATCGTGAGCTTACTATTGTCTCCGTGGCTCATACCAATATTCCACCAAAGGAACCAGTGGTTTATAATAAACAAACTCAGACAATTCAGACAACACATACATCTCATGACGGTGAGTGATTGTATTTATCTTATAATCTATTTACTAGTCTATACGTTAATTTTTGCAAATTTAAGAGTATGTTTAAATACTAGTAAACAACATTTATAATGTATATTGCACTAATACTGATTAAAGGAAACAATCATGACATATACAGGGTGTCCCATTTTAATCACTACATAAAAGTATCTCTAGAACTACTTATTATTTGAAAAAAATGGTTCATACAAATCATTTTCTATTTCAAGGTGGATGTAATACAGTGCCCATATTTTGTGTGCACTTGAAGAACAAACAAAGGTTATCTGTAAAGTTATCATTTCTTTAGTGGAATCATTAATTTTCTGCGTTCGGTTCGATGTTTCAAATAAAAATATATCTACTTATGTCAAAAGATAATTAAAGATATTGTCTACTACTTTAATAGATATTTTGATTTTATAGTAAATTTTGGAAATATCATTAAATACTAAGTATAAGAATTCATAATATTAAAATTAAAATATTTTCTAAAGTAATACTTTTTTTCACATAAATAATTGAATATATTTTTATTCAGAATTCCGAAATGTGTCAGATCATGTATAAAAAAATGATATGAATCTATTAGAAAAAGTGAAGATGACCTTCGTGTGTCCTTCTAGCGTATACTTATAAACAAAATAGCGACATTGGATTACATTCTCCTCAAAAATGAAAAATTATTTTAAATAACGAATAGTTCTGAAAATAATGGCATGTACTGATTCAAGTGGGACAACTTGTATACATACAGAGTGTCACTAAAACTGGGATGCATTTTTTAAAGACTAATTTTATATCCTAAAATATTGTTTTGTAAAATAAAAGGTGCAAATGCAAAAGCAATCATTTTGTAGTGTGTCTATCCAAAATGATTGTTTTTTCCTTTATAAACATTTGTGCACACATTTTTATATTGAAAATGATCATATAAGTGAAAGTCTAAACAGATATAGATACAGTCTGATTTTGACATGTAAAATCAGTTTTTGAAAAGCTTAAAACACCCAAACATTTATAGTAGTTTGAATAAATTGAGCAATTTTTGTATATAGCTGTAAATGGAAATGTTTAGATGTTTTTACTTTATTATATCACTCTGTATGTATATAATGGGTGTCCCATTGTAATCTGCAAATGTATCTAAACTATTAAACTTATTTAAGTGAAAAAACCGAGTAGAAAAGAATGGAAATTTTGCTCTTTATTACTTACAGCTTCAGAAAGATATTTAATGGTATATTCTAATGGTGTACGGTTCTATCATACTACTTATTTTTATAATCCCTTTGATTAGTTTTGAAATCTATATATCTAAACAGTTAGATACATTCATTTACGGATTCATATGGAATACACTGTATACAATGGTACAATACATGGTTTATATAATTAGCTGCACAATGATATAGTTATATTCCATACTTTTACGATTTTAAACCTTTGTAGTCTGATGTCAATTATGTTACATTTAAAAAGTTAATATCTTCTTATATTTTTAAACATAAAAGTAATTGTAATAATATATTGAATTATTAGTTGGAAATAGGACTAATTTTCTACATAATGAATATATTTATATTTACCGTATACCTAGAACTTCCAAAAGTTAATAACACATTATATATAATTTGTTTTTATAATCCTTAAAGTTCTTTCTTGTTGCATTGTATAGCATACAATTGCAGCGTGATTATTACAACAGTGGCTACTAATTCTAATAATCACATTTTTAAAGTATTTTTTCTCAATTTTCAAAATTTGTAGTGGAAGTCCTAATTATAAAAAAGAAGTTCATAAATTAAATTTTTGTCAAAGATATTACAAAGGATTAAAATGTATTAAAATTAAAATTAACCAATTCATGGCATATTTATGTTTTAAAAAATGTTTCCTTTTTAATGTAACTAAATATTTTATGTTGATAATGACCTGTTAATGTATTCATTGAATATGGTAAAGTGGGTGGTGTATATGAAAATAAATAATTCAAAACTATATGCCATTGGAGACATTATACTGTTTTTACAATACATGTACCAAGAATTTAACATTCTTATAATACATGTTCCAAGAATTAACATTATTGTATAACATTTGAATCAATGAGACATATTAATTGTAATGTACAGTTAGGCACATTATTACAATTTGATTTCCTTACTATAATTATATAATGATAATAGTAAGAAATGAATTTATCTTTATATTGGTTTTTACAATTAATTGTAGTTTATGAGGAAACTTACATATTCTTATAATATTCATGTATGAGAATGGCATGTTATTTATTTGTGAAGTTATTGTCATTTTATTTTTCTATTGTGTGCATTAACCTTTGTTGAATTATCAACAATTTTCAACACTTTTAATCAGTCTAAATTACTATGGAAAAATTTGAGTTTACCACCATAAGAATAATATATTAATACAATATTGTAATGAAAAGTTTACAAAAAGGATTTTTTTATGTTATTGTCAGTAGATAATATTTCAATTATAATATTACTAAAAGAAACAATAAGTTCTTCTATCGCTGTAAAGAAAAAACATTAAGTCTTCCCAAGTAACCATCAAACATTATATACATATTTCTATACTACAATATTATGTTATGAAATCTGGTTATAGTTTAACTTATTAAAACTATGTGTATAGAAAATAGCAGGAACTATAACAGTAGACACAAATAACGCTCACTCGACACATAATCAGGTTATGGATATATATATATATTGTCTTTCCTGGTGGTGGCAACTGTGTTTTTTATATTTCATACCTCTATTCGCAATTTCAGTTAGTTTTATTGCAGTTTTCAATTTTTAACTCACATGGTAATGTTTTATACTATGAACATATAGTACAAAATAAGAATTTGTGTGATACCTGCTGTAATATTCCCTTTCTCATACCACCTACTTTACTAAGAACTTTTTGTAAAAACAGAAAGTCTAGATAAAACACATTTAAAAACAGTTTACTAATTTAACTGTGATACATGTCGTATAAATCCTGAATTCAAAGTTTTCACCATAAATATGGGATGTGTTCTATGTTACATACGTGTCCTATTACCTAACTGATTTTGCGGTATTATTAAATATACGCGTATCCCATTGTCTTGCAATACAATCGATCAATTCAACTGGTGTTGGACACAAGGACTGTCCGCATCTTCTTCTGCATACACCATCTACTCCTCCTGTTCAACATCAACACCAACTCACTCTTACTCCGCAGGCTACTTTGAGATTGACTGGTGGCGTCCCAGGAAAGGTGGGTCTGCACCAAACTACCTATGTATGTTCTGTCATCTTTTTTATTACCCTTTCTTTTAATTGTTGTACGACATATATGATAGAGGTAGATACATTGCTATCCATGTTCAAATCACAGATTGTAGAATGAAATATGAAATTACCCTCCATCTTTATTTAGTTACACATATATTTTCATTATATTATCGTATATCATCATTTGTCATAAAGAACAGGACAATTTCTGGTCAAATCATATTAATTCTACAATCCTAATTTCGATCAAAATCGTGTACATGGAAATACATGTGTATGTACTGACTATATCTTCGATTAATGGTTTTTCTCAGCAAAAGAGTATAGTTATATATATTCTTAAACATACAAGGAAAGTTCGTTACATGTTCATTTAGTTTTGTAAGTAAGCTAACTTAATAATTGGATATTTAAGACTTGATCTTTTAACAAATAAAGTAAGTGTTTTTTCACATAAAATTTAGTTCAGGTCAGAAAACTAGCGTTAATATTCATGTTTAGTAACTTTGAAAGTAATACATGTAAAAAATATAAATGACCCTCAATATAGTTTATTTAACTTTGTAGGTGTCTTAGATAACTGGAGCAAAAACAAAAAAAGAAATTCAAAACTTATTAAACTTCCGTTAAGATTAGTAGCAATTATAATCACTTTTGAAGTTATTTTTATAACAGATTTAAATGCTACTTTTATAGTTAACTTATATTTTCTAGATAAATAATGATTATTTAATTTTTTAAGACTTGGTCTGATAATTTCCAATTATTATTGTTATAAAATTTCTTAAACATTTGACGAATATTTCACTAAAACTTCAATTAACTCAATTAACCCATGACCTGTGTTCCATAATTTTATTTGTAAGTATATTTCCATGTGCAATGTGTATTTGTTTGCATAAAAAATGAGCTTTTAATTCGCTTTACATAATTTAATTATATACTAACAGTTTATGAAATGTATGTAATACATTAACTTTAGGCGTCCTGTTTGTTGGGAAAATTTGGAAATTATCACAACAAAAATCAATATACCTTGACTCATGCGTGCTAGTTTTAAATTTATCGAACGAATAATTTAATTATCATTGATGCTTTTTTAATTTATATGAATATAAATATGTATAGACATACTTGGTATTTTAACGGTAGTAGTTATTGCATAACACATTAGAAATTTAGTTTGTCAATATTTTTTACCATTTTCTAAACAAAAATTTAACATTAACAAATGTCATTGCGACGATTGTTGTTTTTTCTTTGCTGTAGTGCACTAAGTGCTGTTACTGGATGTTTGAGAAAGTTTACTTGCAAAAGTCGTAGTAAACTTTACTTATGAGAATCTTATGGGGGTGGGCATAAGTGTGACAAGGGATGTAAGTGAGATATTAATTAATATTATTTACATTTAAGCATCCATTAGTAATTACCATTAGTCATTTTTAAGTGTTTCATTACTCTACATTAGGCAGTAAATAACATATCAATTAAACCGAGTGGTAAAACATATAAATGAAAGTGTTGAATTATGTTAAAGACTATATTAACTAAAATATGTTTCAATAATATAAGAAGCATCGAATATGTATGTTTCCTCTTACATGTAGGAATCACAGCACCGCACGATATACAAATTAAAACATCTATATTCACCTAACTACATTCAGCAAAGCAATTTTTTTTCTTTTTTTTTAAATATTACAAACAAATCTAACCCTTTATTCGTTGCAATAAAATTTTGCAAGGAATATGTAATTTTATAAATGCAAAAATATTTTTTTGAAAATTGCTTGGAGTAATATAAGCTCCGAAAAGACAACTGCTTTAAATGCTTTAACACATGTTTGATTTTAATTTTTTTTTACTTTATTTTACAAATTTTTTTCATGTCTAATAAAACAATACTATGTATTGTATGTTTTCTTTGATTTTTTATAAATATTTAATTATTACTTTATTTCTTTTGAAAGATGTATGGTCTGAGTGTAGAGAGGTGCAACTAGTGTAGTGCATTCTTACGAGATTGTAACTAAGTAAAATTTTTTTCCCTCCCTTTCTCAGCTCATGCATTCGACTATTACGGTAAGTTATGATTTCTCTTGGTTTTCAACAAGTTTAAGGTTCGCAATTTAGGTTTAGCTTCAATCTGTTTATTCATCGTAATTAATATTACAAAACTCTATACAAATAATTATGAAACGTAAAAGTAGTCGGAGAATGCACTCTCTGTTCTTTTTATGGCGCAAATTTATAGTATCGATAATAATGAGAGCAAAATTATTAGCTTTGAATTTTATAAGAGACTCAGTTAGACATGTAGAAGTACAAAATGACTCTCCACCCAGAACCTAATATATCTTTGCTATCTTGTGAATTGCTTTATACCTTTTGGTTCTTTTACTTCTTTTATTGATTTACTTTCATTGGGTGTATTTATCTTAATCGTTAATTTTTAAGTGCTTGTCTGACAACCCCACTCTCAAACAGAAGTATTTCGGCATTTGTACATTTACACAGACTTGTTAACATTGTTAATTTTGATAGTACATCCCGACTCTACCAATTTTATGGTATGAACATCAAATATTGCTGTTTCAATAGAAACATGATTTGCAACTTGAAAGCAGTAATAGCTCTCTTATAGTATATTTCAAAATATGGATAAGTATCTGTAATATAGGAGTTTCGTGTGACACATGCACGTTGTTATAAGGCAGCATTAAATAAATATTATATTTGCAACATTTACAAACTATCTTTAAAGTATTAAACACATCGGAAGCACATAATTAAATGCGTGATACTTTCCAATGATCGTGTATCATTCATTTTAAATATTATTATATAAGTCAATAAAATTATTTAGTAAAAATTGTCCATCATTAATATTCAATATTTTTGCTAAATTGATGACTATTGTTTGAAACAGGGATTGTCTGAAATTAGATATTTAATGAATATCCATTGGCAAATCTTGTCACAACTTAACGCACCTTCCAAAGTTCTCGACGCGACATCATGGTTCTTTGGTAAAATTTTGAATATTACGCAATACTAACATGGGAAACGGTATTATGGTACTGGGACAAGTGATCTTTGTGTCCAAACTTTGTGTTAAAACGGAATTAAATATTTGGTAAAAGGTTCTGTAGCTTCTGCTTTTAGTGTGTTAAAGATTAATTCACTGTCGCTCATGAAGACTTCTAATCAAAACAATAATGCACTTTAAAAATAGACATGATTTAACATCACGATTTTCATGGAAGTCATGCTATAAGAAGATTCATTAACGAAATTTTGAAAACTGTTTTCACTTTGAACATATTTATTTCGAATTCAATTTACCATTTTTATACATTATCTATTAGTATATTTTTCCGATACTGTATCTCAGAGAATTCTTCAAATATATTATATATGAAGATACAAAGAATGTGAAATTTTGGTCGGAGATGTCAGTTCGATTATTTCAAATGTTTTAATTTCAAAAATTCATCCTTATCTTAATTTTTGTTCATTCTTATAAAGTCTTGTTTAAACAATTTTCAAACATTACGTTTAACCATGAATTTATTTTTATTTTTATAAAATAATAACATCGTTAATTCTATATACAACAAATAGTGGCAAGCTTAAAGGGATTGAAATTTTAAGAAGAATATATTTATTATTCAGGTGTAACATTGAAATCGTCATGAAAAGTTCGAATATTCTTCGTAAATCCCTTTAGAGCATCTTGTTGAAAAATGTACAAGCGTAAATGGGGCATATTACAATATATGCATGTTTATAGATGCATTTACAATTATTTATTAAATATTATTATTTCATTCTTTCTAGTTAATTGTTGATGTATTTAGTATAGCAAGTGAGAAATTATTGAGGGCTATATGTTCTGCATTATTTTTAACATATGTGACATGCATAAAATTTAGGTATTATATTTTAATATTGATTGTTGATGTTTGAATGAATGTATGTAACATACATCAATAATTTCCTATGAAAGACGTGGAATTAGAAAGAAACACAACTAACATAATGAGAAACACAAAATTGATTGACATTTTCTTTTCCCTCCTTCAAGACGAGTACAATCTAAATCCTGGTTTAGAATGGGAGGACGAATTTGCAGGTAGGTAATCCTCTCCAGAGATGATTTACTCTGCCTATTTATAATCACTTATATGTGAATTTGATTCATTTAATGAAAATGCATTTTGAAAGTAATTTATGTTCAACTTTTTTTTCTCTCTTTAAATCGTTGTCTCCACATGCACTGAAAGGAGGGAACCTATACTTTTAATTTATATGAAATATTGCTTGACAAACTGTTGGGTAGTTTCTATAATTTGTTATGTAACTGTAAAAATTTTAGCTTTACTTTTTATGCATGCTTAGGTAGTACATATTTATAGTTTTTACATATACCATTCAACTCTTCTTACTGCAACGCATGAATGAAGCCGTACGATGAGTTACTGCCAACATTTTCGTTTCCTTTCTTATTTAAATACTAGCTCTTCGATCGAGAAATGTAGACTCTAATTATAACTTTGCACTGTTTCTTTAGTATTTATTACTCTTACATAAATTATACATCCACCTGATGCTGCATGAGACTTGGGAAGTTGCGTTAATTTATTATCTCCACTCCTTTTTACATTTTGTATTTTAATGTTTTTTCTATTCGCGGCAAATTTCAATGGTTTGAATTTATCAATGTTTCTTTTTATTTTTATGTCGATACCGGAAAAGTAATTTCAATGAAGTTCATTCTAATACAACTTGTACTTACGTCTGTCAACGCAATAATTGATTCGTTGGGTTTTTCTTCAGCTCATTCTTTCATTTCAATTATATTTAATGCTACGTTTAAGGGTGGAGAGAGATACTGTTTTAGAACATTTTTATGATAATTGCAATCGTTCCAAATTAATTTTATTTACACACATATATATATATATATAATCCACCAACAAGCAGTCCACCTTCTTCTGTTACTAATATCAATGCATGCGATCCAATTTGATGATTGCTTTCCCAGTTTTCTGTGTGATTATTTATTTTCCACTGAATTATCTTCTTATTATTTGTACCAAGTTTTACAAAAGCTTCCAAAAGAGAGTTGCATCCCCTATATTTGAATTTAGCGCTTGAGCAATTTGTTTACTTACTAAATCCCTTTGTTCTGTTTACGTTTACATTGTATTGAGATAATTGTTTGTTACACTTTATTATGCAGATTTTATTACATAAATTCCGAAGTTGATTATTTTCGATGAAATGTTGCAGGCTCTACTATAATACTTACAGAAATTGACCGCGTTAATATTTGTTTGCCCTTTTTTTCTCTGTATACATATTTATGCCATTGGTTCGTAGGATGATTACGTTGTATAAACAATTTTGTACCAGTTAGTAAATATAGCAATGTTACGAATTGATATAATTTTCATAAGATGATGTAGGGATTCGAGTGATTCAGTAGGATTCTTGCTAGTGGTAGATGTATTGAAGTTAGGGTATATTTGCGGCGAAACCAGCTTATTCACCACAGTTTTGACATTTGATGATGGCCAAGCTGAAGATGAAGAGAACAGTTTGCCGCATATGGATGGTTTCCAAAGTAAACTTCCTCCTGGGATTCTTCCTCATGGTTTGCCACAAGTGAAAGAAGTACAGCCCGCAGTTACCCAAGTGGAACAAGAAAAAGAAAAGGAAAAACCGAAAGAAGGTAAATTTTTGGATATACATTGGCGAACATTCACTTCGAAACACTGCCTGTATTTCAATCAGTCGAACTTTGAATATGGCAATGGCGGCTCTATACAAAACTGTAATGTTATTTATCACGGCTATACTGCTTTATAGTTCGAGAACTTAGTGAAGAGGAAAAACAAATGATTATATTGTCCGAAGACTTCCAACGATTTTTTGATCGCACTAGTCGCCTTGTAGAAAGAGCACTAGGCGAATCAGTTGATATTTATACTGATTACGCTGGAAATATGGATGGAGAAGACGAAATGTGAGTACATACAAAACACAATGATATAACGGAGTATAGAAGAAAGCTTTTATTAATAGGATAGTAGAAATAAGAGGATCATTTTTAAGTGACACTTGCTACGGTAATATGATTTTTAGGGATGAGAAGAGCCATCAACGTTTATGGTTGAACCGATCATTCTTCTGCGAGCGATGGTCTCGTAATCGTTGTGTAACATCAATGGATTGGTCACCTCAATTTCCAGAACTTCTCGTGGCTTCTTACAACAATAACGATGATATTCCAAACGATCCGGATGGCGTCTGTTTAGTTTGGAATACAAAGTTCAAAAAAACAACGCCAGAATTTATTTTTCATTGTCAGTCCCCAGTTTTATCGGTCACATTTGCGAAATTTCATCCAAATCTAATCTTAGGAGGCACTTACTCTGGACAAATTGTTCTGTGGGATAATAGAGTGCAGAAGAGAACCCCTATTCAACGAACTCCGTTATCGGCAAATGCGCACACAGTAGGCTAATTTGTCATTTTTATAGTGATTTTAAAATCATATCTTAATTAACAAAGATGTTTTAATGGTTGTATTATTTAGCATCCTGTGTATTGTCTAAACGTTGTTGGAGCACAAAACGCACACAATCTGATAAGCATTTCAACTGATGGGAAAATGTGTTCCTGGAGTTTAGACATGCTGTCACAGCCTCTAGAGAGACTAGAATTAACCACTAAGCAGTCAAAACCGATTGCCTCTACTTGCTTAGCGTTTCCACAAGGAGACGTTAACAATTTTGTTGTGGGTAGTGAAGATGGAACTGTTTACTCCGGTAAATAATGTTATTAAACTTTCTACACGTAATTTATCTATAATGTAATTTTTTGGATTATCTTGATTTGATAAGTTGATTGACAATTGTTGATATCAGTCGTTGGTAACAGTTATTTCTATCCGCAAAGTAAATAAAGTTTAAGGTACCTAATAGAGTTAAAGTTCGATTTACTTTTGTTTAGCTTGTCGTCATGGTACGAAAGCAGGAGTATTAGAAACGTATGAAGGCCATCAAGGACCAGTTACTGGAGTTAGTGCACACGCCGAACAAGTTGGAATAGACTTCTCACACTTGTTCTTAACGTCGTCCATTGATTGGACAATTAAGTTGTGGAGTCTCAAAGAAAATAAACCTTTGTACTCTTTCGAACATAATGGTGACTACGTCTATGACGTTGCATGGTCTCCAACTCATCCAGCGCTGTTTGCTGCTGTAGACGACTCAGGAAGATTGGATTTATGGAATCTTAATCAAGATACAGAAGTACCTACCGCCAGTATCATGATCGATGGATGCCCAGCTCTTAACAGGGTTTCGTGGACCCCAAGTGGTTTACACGTAACTGTAGGTGATGACACGGGAAAAATTTGGGTATACGATGTTACTGAGGTATGTTAGTTTTTATTTAAGTAATTGCAATTATTCTCGTAATTGAGAAACATTCAATTTTGTGAAAAATCCAGAGTGGTTTAGTAAAGCCAAATGGATTTTACTAAAATGCATATCTTTATTAATCTAGCATTTAGCGCATCCGAGAATTGATGAGTGGACTAAGTTTTTGTATACGCAGCAAGAGTTGAGGAACAACAAAGTAGACGAAGAATTACACAAACTTAATCTTAGGGAACCAGCATCCTTAAGTTCTATATCTCCTTTTTCAGGGCCACAATGTCCTCCTAGATAAAATAACAATTTTGTTCAGAATTTATTTTTAAGTTCAGGTTGAATACTTTAAACCATTAAATCAAATAAATATAAAGCATTATTATAAAAATTCGTCAAAACACTAAGATGGAAGTGCTAAGCAGCAGAACAAATGGTATTAGCGCTTTATATATACGCAATTGTTCTATACTCTAACGGCTATAAATTCTACACAACTCATGGAAATTGTTACTAAACAACTTCGGTGTAGTACACAATATTTAATTGTGTACAACATATCTTTGCATGTACATAATGAAATTATAAACACCTCTTAAAATGGTAATATAAAGGAAATAAGATGATGAGAAACAAGCATAATGATAATTATAAAATTCGATACACAATCCTAATTTTTTTAATTTTAGAATTATTTCACAAGGAAATATTAACATTTTTCAACTAACGTATTAATTTATTATACTTATTTATAATCTTTCTGAAAGATATAGTTTTCGTTACGTGTTTTCTGTAATTTGTAATTTATAATATCAGAGATAAAAAATCTGCAAAAATTCATTTTAATAAAGATTATTACTTAAAAATGTAAATATAACATTCTTTCGTTAATATAAACAGCTGGGCTTTATCTAAAATGTGATATTGTTAAGTATAGCATTATGTTTTTATGCATATCTTTGCTCAAGTCAAGCAAATACACTGTCCTTTTTTTAATGCAAAACTTATTTGTTCTACAGTGTATTGTACACAAGAATATTTGATTAAATCTGTGGAATTATCAGTTTAAGTGGTTTTGTATCATGCATGTAGGATTGTGGAAACTGTACTGCTAGTAAATATCTTCATAACGATCATTCAGACTCGCGTTCCTTATAGGTGAGTTCCTTCATTTCCGTGTTTGTGTACATAGTGTCATTTCACTTCGTCATTTTCAACGCCATTTTTACCAATCTTCTCCTAGCAGATATTTTTATGCTGTGCTTTCGCACCTGCTGGAGTATGCATTGTGTGCGCGAACACGAGAAACGCTGTAACATACATTCGAGGACAATATTGTTGTTGAATTAGGGTTGCGGTATTAAAGCTCTCCAGATCTTTAGGAAGTGTTAGCAAAAATTAAAACAAGTTGGAATACTCTAGACCGTGGTCGTTGAAATATTGTAAGATCGGTGGTTTCCGCTTATTAAAATCCTACATGCAATTTTTAATTGAAATTGCTACGTGCAATTGTAATTCAATATGTTAGCATAAAGATGTATTATTGTCTCTAATGCTCTAATTAAAATTTTATTTTAAAACTCCAAAAGTTTATTGATTTTGCCTTATAAAATATAAGAACTAATGTTGCAATTACTGTTCCCAAGTTATTGTGCCTTATGTATCATCAGAATAGTCGCTCGATAAGTTGTGAGCCTTTAAAAAGGATACAATCTTTGACTTTGTAGCTAGTGAATGTTACTATATGTAACATAGGTTACTAAAAACATAAACGGCTATAGTTATTGAACGTAACACTTAATATTTCAGTTTCGAATTTTATTGTCATTCATAATTGCTTTATTATATTACAATGAACATTAAAATCTATGGAAACGCAAAACGACCGTATTATCATCGCCTGCAAGGCGTCACATTGTGCTCGATTCATTCATTTTCTTGTTATAAAATAGCCCTTCAGAATACATTTTTATGTATAATGATTTTTTTTATTATAGATTTCATACATGCAAACATTAAATGGTATTCTAATTTAACTATAAATGATTATCTCAAATAATGCATTTTATCGGTATAAAAATTTAAATCAGCATTTTTTTTCTACAAAATACATATTATTTACTAAAGTAATAGATTGCTCAGTTTGCTTCTATGTTTAATATTAAATATCCTGAGTAGAGTTCAGCGGTCACTAAACTGTGAGTACTCGATATGATATCAGATAGTATAAATACGACATTTAGATGCAAAATGCGAACATTAGATTCTAGTTAACATTTCGCTCAGGAATCGTTTGTGTTAATATTTAATACATAGGATCAACATTGCACTAGATTTCGATCGCGCATGAACCCTTATAATATTTTTGCACCGTGCGTGCCGTACGCTGTAAGATTCATCGGAATAAGTTTTTTTAAGTTCCTTTGATCATTCATTACCCGTTTCTGTTCGTCCAAGCACGATCTATTTCGCACTGCAGTCACCGTCGACAATAATTAGTCCTTAAAGGTGAAATCACAGTTGAGAGATGAAATTCAGCCCTATCGAACGTAATTCGTGTAGAAAACAATTGTAATTTTGCCGGATCCATACAATTGTTCAGATTCATACAATTGGTCCAGAAACTGTTACGCATGTCATCATCCCCCTTCAGGTAATTGAAAAAAAAGACTTTGGTCTACAGTATTAAAAAGCGAGTAAACGCTGAGCGAGATGATCCATCGTCTCGTAACGCAGCGTACATACTCAGCGTATGTATCTCGGGTGTATTATTTATAAAAAAAAGTATAGTTACTAAGATACACCTAAACCCTTATCCTTGTTTCACTGTTATTGTCATTGAGTAACACGTATGAGTCTCGCGTCACTAGCAATCTGTGTTGTCCGTTCACCAGCAACATGGAACCTCTTCTGATCGTTCGTTTACCTAATTCTATTGCTTCGTGGGTGAAGACAGCGTTGTTGTAGACTTTCGCAGAAACGGTGATTATGATTATTATACCGACTAGAATTAATCCATACGAGGTACAGGGCACAGCGATATCGCAGAACGTCGTCGCTAAGTAGATCCACCTGCGGATCGGAGGCGTCAGTTCTTCGACACCTTCTTCCAACCACATAATCGGAAACACTATGTCGGGAAATCTCGACACGACACCGATGTTCGGCTGATGCTCGACTTTCAAGTTCAATTGTAGGCGAACTTTCCCTTCTAACGGGACACCAAGTTTCTATGGAGTAAAAAAAAATAAATATAAACGATTATAAATGTAGTTTAATTTCAAGAAATGAGCTACTTTACAAATTTAACCTTTTGCTGTGTAAAGTATAATCATATCAAATGATTTTTCACATATGACTTTAGAACATATACATATGAAACAATTGGAAATACTACTAAAACTGTACTATAAACAAACAGTTTTTAGTGCAGAAGACACTGTCTAAAGTGGATTGATATAGAACCGCTCAAAAAACTACATTATGATTAAAATATTGTTGAACTCTGAACTACTATAATGTTCTGGCTGTACTCATTTTAAAGAGTAAAATCTATTCTCACGAACTGAACATAAGATATTTTCAGATGGTTCGTCCGCAAAATACAACAGTACAAACATCAACTACTTTTCCATCATTATTCAGGGTTCCTTTAATTTTATGAACTAAAATTATGTGTAAATAATTGGAATAAAATACATTAAATCTATTTAGATAGTATATTAGTATAATAACTAATCTACAATGTTTGCAAGAGCTGTGGCTTATCTTAGCGTACATCGTGTTAATAATGCATACCGATTGAATCTTGAAGTATGTTCCATGGACTTCTTGGTTTGGTTTCAAACCTTCAACCGCATCCAGCAGTTTTGGGTCTGCTTTATAGAAATGTGGGAAGGAAAGATAAACTGGCGCAGCTAAAGCATAAAAGAGATTTCTTTTAAACATCATTTTGTTATAATGAATAAAATTTGTTTAATGGTATGCGATACTTTCCATTACATATTAGAATTAATACATTGAAAATTGTTGTATTAAAAGTATCTAAAAACATAAACCTATTTGCCCGAAAGAATTGTTGTACGTTCGAAATATTACATTTAATAGTACAGTAATGATACAAACAATTATTAAAGGTGCTACTTGTACGTAAAATCTTATAAAATGCGCCGATTGCAATTCGGTGATCAGTTGATGTTCTTTCGGTTTGTTTTCGGGTGTAATTAACTTTAACTTAATTGATGAAGACATAGTAAATTTTATTATTCTTTTATTGTGTTCACTTTTGAATAAAAAAATATAATACGCCTTATTCGATAAATATAAAGATGATTAGGCCCGAAAAAAACTAAAGGCACAGCAATTGGCGAGCCCACAGTAATCGGCTTCATTACTCGATGTTCTTTAAAAATAGATTATCATGAATATTTCCGTATGAATGGAAATCATATAATACTTACTATATTGACAGGGACTAATATTTTGCAGTCCGTCCAATGGACATGTTGACATGTCATCGGAACAAAAACACTCATTCTCTGGAGATGTTTCGTTTGGTCGGTCGAACACAACTTCAAGGGGGGTATAATAATCCGCTTTAATACCTGACTTTTCTGTGGGGCCGCGATATTTTAAGGGCAAAGTGCGACAAATATCTTTATCCCAAAGATGGATGATGTCGTCGCCCGTTAATTCACGTGGTGGAAAGAAAGACCCTATAATTTAATGTTTCATCACTAATAGCACATTAACCAATACATATTTAATTTTTCTTAAATAGTATTTATATTGTCTAAATAAAGAATTTGAACAAACTTTCAAGTAAACTAATGGTTAAAACTATGGATCATAACAATTCAATATTTTACCAATTAAACTTTTGTGGTTTGGTTCATGTTAATATTATTAATAATATCTGTAATACTATTTGAGTTATATCAAACCTCAATATAATTTAAATGAAGGTTATGCAAAAAACAGGATCAAGGTAAAGGGAAATTTCTCAAATTTAATATTTAAATAACTAATAATTGATTTCTTGAATAAAAATAATTATCTATAGTTGTCTTTGAACATGGAAGAGAAGTTTGAAGTAGATCGTAATTATTTATAGAAATTATAAATTTTTATAAAATACTAATACTTACTACACAATAATAATAATACTACACAAGCTATTAATATTTACCTTCCGAAGCTCGAATAGAGTTACAAGGCGCATTTGGCCAGTAGGGTAAACGATCCAATCCGTTTAATCGATTTATCAAACCAAATTCCTTCATATCAGTATGGCCTGTATAAATGGTAGATACTTCGTTTATTGTACCGTTTCTCTGCAATTATACATAGTTTTATTATAATTCATTATTAGACTAAAAAATAATTTTGTACATGCATCATGAATGAAATTTTAACAGTTACTATTTAAGGTAAAATTATTAAAATACGACTGAAAAAAACGTCCACGATTCACTTGTTATTCACAAATATTAACCAGTAGTCATAACACATAATCATGCTTGTCAAACTCGATAACAAGATATTTTTTTTTAAGTAACATTTAATTCGTTCGATCATAAAAAATCATGTTCGGATATTTGTAGCATTCTTTTTTCTGCAAAGGTTCTCCTTCTCAATTGTATTTATTGTAAAACGTCACATTCAACGAACTGTGAATTAATTGTGAATTAATTACTTACTCCAAGCAGAAGTCCCATTTGACTCATAGGCCGTCTTGTTTTTGGAAAGAATTTGTGCGCTATACTAATTAATGGATCATCGTATCCGAAAACAAGTTGTTGAGCAGTTACAGGAACAAAAGATTGCATTTGCAAACCGCTTAAAAACATAGATAAGCCTAGAGTAATAAATCGAGGTAGACTTTTACTCTGCGTTGAGAGAGTCTGGAACGTATAAAACAATTATGGAATACAATACTTCCATCCAAAAAATTAAGGGAAGAGACTTGAATGCACAAATTAAGCAGTGAATTGTTATTTACCAATAGTGGAATATTGGGTACCATTAATTTCATCTCTTTATCCTTTGACAATTCTGGTACAAAGTTTAATATCTTCTTGTGTTGATAACTTACAGTACCATTATTGTGAAACACAATGTTTACTTTCTCCATGTCTTCTCTATAGAATGTTAAAATAATACACAATTCATAAGTTAAACAAAGATGTATGAGTATCAGTGTACACATATATGTGCATATGTATAATATATGATATAAACAATGGCGACACTTAGTCATCTTAAAAGATAGATATCATTAATATATTATCTAATGGACTTTTAATTTTGAAAAAAATATAACATACATTGAAGTATATTTTATCGTAACAATAAAAAAATCATCAAAATAATAAGACATTGACATATCTAGTGGTTAGTAGCGTATAATTACAAACAAAATTACAAGATTGAATTTACTCAGAGCTTTTGCAGTTCTTATAATAATGTGTGCTTGAATGATAATATTTCTTTAATAACATCTAGTGAAAATAAGCATACCTATATACGAATGGTCCAACTTCTTGCAATTTTGGTTTCTCATGAAATTGCAAAAAATTGTCAGTATTCGTTACGTTGAATATGTACACTTTGGTTAACCGTACCACGCCTGGTTTCTGCCAATATTGGAAAGAAAGCGATCCATTCCATAGCCGTAATTGCTGGAAAAGAATAACAGCTATCGTATCGATTCTACTTGATTTAATTTAATCCATTGATAACTATTATCGTTAACTGTAATTGTATTGTCTTTATTCTGTACATTTTTGATATAGTTCATTTATTCACGATTACTGCAATTTATTATTAACGCAACGAAGGTAAGAGATTTGACTTACCTTCAAAATAATATAGTCCACCCACGGTATGCTGCTTAAGATAATGCCAATTACAAGTGTCAGAATTCCTATAAGTATTGCCGAAACTCTTCCTGTAACAGAAAAAAAATCGATTCGAATGCTGTATTAAATATTTCATTGAATAATGTAATAAACATGTAAGTATATGTCTGAGAAGAATATCTATTTCGTTCACTTTAGGTAATACACAGTTGAGGCTAATTAAATCAACTGAAAATAGGTCGCGAACCTCAGACAACCTTGAAACGTTTAATATTTAACCTCTGTTACGATGCGAAATCCTTGGCACAAATAATTTTTTGCATCTAAATTTCGTATGCTGTAATTTTATAATTTTTTGAAGTAATTTCACTGATTACGCGATTGATAATTAGTTTCCAGAAATTAAAGTCAGTATAAAAGAAGTCTACTACAGTTAATTTCAGAAACGTAAATGTATATATGCCTCATTGTGAAGAAAAAAGTTTACTTTGGGTCAAAGATCATGCTCATTCAACTCTTTCGAGTAATTGTGTCACGATTTTTTGTTACATTGTCTATCTATAGTATCTTCTTGAAATGCGAATTGGATATAATGTCAAGGCAATAAAAGTAGGTAATATGCATCGTTATCGTTTTTCACTTCACCGCCCCAACTTTTATTATCCTTGAAGTTTTCAAGAGTAACTACTCACGGGCATGCCATTTTTAGTCAAGCTGTATTTAAAATACCATAATTTTTTACATTTATCGTCATTATTGAATTAAAAATATTTCATTTTGACTTATCGTGCCAATTATTTCGTGGTAAGAGTAAAAGTGTAGCTCCACTGAAATATATGTCGCACACAACACGCGAAACGAAGAAAAAGCAGCAGCAATAAATTATGATGTGAAGCTAATAGCTTTGCATGTTACTAACTACATAACTTGACTTACATATATGGCATAAAAAAAGAGGACTCCAGTTTTTCAGATAAACTGCTTATCCGATCCTAACATCGTTCCACATAGTGAATGGTATGCCAGTAACGTATTTTAAGCTTCGTAAGCATGATTTATACTAGTTAATTCGGTATACTAATTAATTTGGAGTTCTCTGGAGACAGTTTACAACCGTCATCGTGACTGGTTTGATGAAGTCAAAAACACGTGTAGCACTCTTTAATTGTGATCTTTACTACCAGATAAAAGTGTATATTATGATATAAAAACAATTTAGTGTTTCAATTTTATTATGTGTTTTATATGGATATCCGCGTAATTAAGAACATCGTACAATATATGGCATGAATGTATTGTTTTCCGTATTTGGGAACAAGAAACTGCAATGTGCGTTACTGCGACTGAAATGTTCATGTAAAAATTGGCATTGACTGAGAATAAATAAAAATTAGTAGTTGACCTTCGAATAAAAAGTGTACCGGTAACTTCGCAAGGGCCACATGTGGATCTTGCGCAATCTGGGTTTCTCGTGTCCTGTTCGATAAAACAGCTATAAAAAAACGCACACCAAGTTTGGAGGGTTGTGTGAAGAGAAAGCTAAATTAATGGTAGATTTTCGGGACTAATCGTACCTTCAGTTATTAATCCATTACAATGTGAAGACATTTTAGAAGAAATAAATGAAGGATTGTAAAAATAGAGTTTTCAGCTTTAAATATTAATACATTTTTTATGCAATGAAAACTCTTTAAATTGTCAACAATTGTTCGACAATCAGAAACAGAATGTCCCAATACTCTTTACAGTCGTCGTATCTATGATTTTCACAAAATCAAATTGAAGTGGACAATGAATTAATCATTCGTGTAACCGATAATTGTAGACATAATTTCATAAGTAAACGACTGCTGTTGGCATTGAGAAATGTCTTTATTCGATACAGCAGTACTTAACATTGAAAACGACGGAGTATGCTCAAAGGAGTTAATTTAAAATTGATGTAGCATGTACAGGAAGTAGGATGATACGAAGAAAGTACGCAATGAGGATCCATTGATGTAATTACGTTGACCTCGTGTTCTCATTTAAAATTTAAAGTGGAAATATAGGACAGATAATACAGTAGAGACTCTTTCCAAACATTTATTCTTAAAATATTCTAATATTATGGCCTAGTATAGAACTGAAACGAAATTTTTGGATAATATAACGTTTTAGTATCGGTCTATTACAAAAATAAACCTTCTGATTAAAGTGTCTCTACGTACTTACAAAAACAAAACATCTTTTCAACTAATTGTAAATTAAACTTCTAATTTTCACCTAACAGATAGATAATATGTATTAGCAAATGAAAAATGTATTGATGAATTGAAGGAAATGTGATAATTAAACCAGAAATTGGGATGCACTTATGCCACGTGAAAGTTCATAAAATATAAGAAAAATAATAGTTTTATGTTGTCGAAAAACAAGTTACCTTAATTTGAAATTCCATAAGGTTAGAAATTAAATTGTAAATTTGCACAAAGTACTGTAATCAAGTGATGAGTTTAGGATAAGAGATGGATCGTTGTATATAAATTCTAAATACATATACTTTTTAAAAAATTTATTTTTGATAAAAAAGATTTTAATTACGAAACGTCACAATTGTCAAAAAAATTCGTGGAAGGTATTGAAAATCGAAAGGTTTTGTACAAGTAACACGTACAGGATATTTTAATATCTAAAAAACATTTGTTACTTTAACATTGAGTTATAAATAAACTTATATATTTATATATGTAGCAGTTTTTACATTGTATAATGCGAAGCGTATTTGTTTTAAATGTGTAAGGCTCTAAGACGTGAAATCCGGGTTGTAAACGTTCGTTTTTTAAAATATCTTTCGAGAGTTTCACTCTCTATTCAAGGTTGAACGACAGAATTCTAAGAACAGATAATATAAGGTTTAGTCACTCGATACACTTCTTAGGTGATGCTGTAGGGCTTGTCTTTCCACTGAATACATTAGTTTTATAGGACCTTGGATTTTGGAAGAACTTGTTCATCGACCTCACCGAAATATTTCATAACTGACAATTTATATTGATATTAGAGAGCTATTATTCGTTTGCGTAATCATTTTTAATAACACCGTAAAACAAATTTGATCTATAACGTTTGTTATTTTAGAATTTTGAACTCATTTTATATATTTATATATCTTTAATATTAGATAAACATTAGTCAGACACTATAATTTGTTTTATAGTGTCCTTCTTCCTATTAAAATGATTTAATTGAAGATTGTAAGATTGATTTGATCTTATTGTTTTAATTATTTTTACACCTTCACGAACTTTCTCCATTAAAATATATTTGCCATACCTTTGTGCAAGAATCGAGAATAATGTTATCTTTATACAACTTTACTTTGACGATCTTCAGTATTTGACTTATGTGGAAATTTTCAGAATTTAAACATCAAGGCGTATTTCGTCGAAGTTATAGGGATGAATACTTTTAAATAAACGTCATAGCAGTTAGTGTCAGTGCCAAGAACGTCAATATTACATTTCACCACGCGGGAATTCCCCCGACTTTTATATCTCAGAGTCAGAATTTTGTGCAAATGATGTAAGTTTGCACAATCCTGACTCATTCGTGCGTATCGTCATCTCTATTCGGTCAAATGCAAGAGTATTATGTTACAATTGTCCAGCTAGAATTTTTACGGTAACGAAAATTATGGTGCATTCGAAATGAAAATGGTTTCTACCAGCCCGACAAAAGAATACCAAATCACTTGCTGCTGAATAAGAAGCGGTTCAATGGTGTTCGATAATCATCGCTAACCATTACATAATTTTACGATCTCTCCTTTCTCGGAGATCAGCTCTGACCACCTCCGTTAAAATTCGCTTTCTTCATGTGACCTCGGGTAGCTGAGAATATCGAAAATCTGTCAGCGACTTACAGTGAAATTCGTCTTAGTTCATGCATAAGATCAAATCTTCGGGATTTCGTTCATCGATAATTTAACCGCCTGCATTGAATTTTTAATTTCTTGTTGCATACATCTCGGGCATTCTATTAATTACATGCAATCTTTTTAAGGACTTGAGAGAAATTGAGTTTTTATGTAGGCCAATAGACCGTTATTATGAGGATCAGAATGACAGATATCTAAGTGGTATGCAACCGCTATAGATATAGTGTTCGAATACATACATATACATATGTGTACTTCATTACCATGCTTTCTCTCACACTGGTAATTTCATTATCAATTCGATATTATGTCACTAAAGTGATGTTACGTGTATGCATAATTTAACTACAAACACACGTACACGCGGGAAATGTGTTCGAATTCACGAGTTTTAGTAGTTCTGTTATAACTGTTATATCAGTTAAGTATGTAATATTACATTTTAATATCTGATATTAACGTTTCTAGGGATACTGTCACGTATGTGTACGTTTAGTTTTCTTAAAATTATGATTATTCTAAGCGTAAAGAAAATGAGTATCAGTTGAAAAACTATTAATTACAAAATCCTTAAACAATACGGAACAAAAGGTTAAATAAAAAAGAAACAATTAAATAGATTCTTCCCTGAAGAGGTTAATAATTTCAAGACATTAAATTTAAGGTGTCAATATCCTCAGATTTTTTAAATTTTATTCCCATTTATTTTTATTATAAATACATAAAATAGAAATCAATATTTATTTATATGTTCACAATAAATGTGAATCGTGTCGTAATAACTAAAGACAATAATATAAATATTCCAAAATTAAGGAAAGTAATGAAAAATTTGATACTTTTAATCCTAAATGATTGTTATTTTGATAAATGCATTTGTTTAATGCAACAACGAATCTTGATTATTTTTTAAGCTATCAAGCAAATAATATAAATGTATGTCTACGAAAAGTTGGTGCACAGTATGGAATTTGATGAGGATAATCGCGTTGTTTCATAAAAACTGTTCACTCGTCAAGGTTCGCTGAGCGGAAGCTACGTTTGCAATCATGTTTCTTATAATGCAAGGGGAATGATCTCCAAGGAATGGAACGTATAGTTCACTCGATCTTCATTATATCAACCTTAATTACACTAGGAGTACCCATGTAGCAACTGCTTCAATTAGTAATTCTATTCGGGGAAAATTTTGTCAGGCATAACCCAGAATTTAATTAGGTAAGTTGGTCTAAAAATATTTAAAGATAATGTTTAAAAAAGAAATTATAGGTTTTAAAATACTTATATCCACATTTACTTGTATTGTAATAGATATTAAATTAATTTAACATTCATGCATTTAAATTACTTTATGAATAAAAGCGAATAGTATGGAAACAAGAGTATAATATATCTATGTGTATAATATTTAATAATTTCTGAAAATATAAATATACATGCTATATTATCCAACATTTCCATTTGGATCACGTAACTTGATTAGTATAATGTTACAGCTAATGTAAGGGCAAACTCAACAATGTACTCTACGTCGACCTTCAAGACCTTTAATGACCTTCCAAGGTGTTCCTCGAAAAGTATAACTAACATAGAGAATGATGTTCCTGCTTCCCATAGGGCCTCGTTGATGTAATAAAAAGAGTGAAGATATTTCAGGTGAAACTGTTAGGTGACTCACCATCCGTACATATTAGTGTTAACGCAAATCCCTAATAGTGACCAAGGTGGCTGACGTAGCACTATTCAGTCTGCAGAGGCTTTTATGGTAGGGCTCTAGTTGATGTGTTTGGTCATTTGACCATTGGTTGACGTAGGTACGTTTCTGAGAGAGTGTCGAGAAAAAATTGGGTATGATAGGCAACCAGATGTTACGATTACTCGGGAACGAGGTCATTGTTCCTAGCGATCCTGTCTACGGAATGGGAAAGACTAATGATCTATGAATGTTTAATAACTTTTCTGTGTCACCTTATTTCCCTAAAAAGTAATCAATCAAAAGATTTTTGTATTTTCCATTATGTTTTAAAATGTTTCAAGTTGGGGGAAAGACTATGTTTACTTCGTAAATATAATGAACAGCTGCGGAAGAAGTCCATCAAAATCGATGCAGAATTGCTAAAGTAAATAATTATCAAGGTGTTACAATCGAAACCATCGAGTTTGGCGTTGTTCCTTATAAGTTCTGGTAAAAGGACTTATGTTCAACTACATTGTACCTACCCCGAAATGCCAATAAGTCTACCGTGATATTTCTTTCGATTTCAATTTTTAACATACAGTATTTTATTCCGAAAGTTATGGAACTCGAAAGACAGGATGAGACGCTTTGGAGCAGTAAACATTTTGCTGTTTACATTGATTGACAACTCGTTACTGCGTTCCAGTTCGAAACAAAGTATGATAGCCCCGAGTGAGCAAAATGATACGGCATAAGCACGCATATTTATGTTTCTGATCTCATCACAGACGTATTGCGTATACACTACTTTGGTTCTATTCTTTCCCTTCGTGGGAAAAAGGTTGCAAAATCACGCTCTTTATTTAACGATAACGAATGTAAGCAAAGCAATTGTAATGAATGTTGAATGCCATTTTGAAGAATCTAACATATTAATATATCGGTGATACGGTTACGTATTTTCTCACATGCTCGCTTGAGATCATGCACACAGCTGCTCATCAATCGATTGAATACTAGAGTAATTTCTGTTTGCCATTGTTAAAAAACTTTTCAAGGTATGTAAACAAATCTGATATTGCAACGAAAGAATTTAATTAATTAATTAAATAATATAATTAATTTTAGTTTTAATTTATAACTTACCAAAGAATAAATAGTTAATTTTATTAATAAATGGAAAAATGATTTCTCTTACTATTTAAATAAATATTTATTTATTAAATATTTATTATTTATTTATTTATTAAATATTTATTATTTATTTATTTATTAAATGTAAATAACTAATAAATCCTAAGAGTGGCCAGAAACAAAAACTTTTATGTCTTTGATTGAGTGTGCCACTCGAAAATGTATCGTTTTATGTGTTTCCTTCGTAAGATATGTATATAATCTGACTTTCTTAACGGTCTTGCTGCTATCGTGCTATTGAACGTTTGCCTCAAAGCTGGGTTTAGCGCGAGTCATTGTCATTAAGCAAAAACACACAGCACATATTTTAAATATTTTCTACCGTATACTTACAGTCATTTAGGTATTTCTACACGGATTCTCAGAATTGCATTATGACGGTATTCATGTAATATCGATAAAATCTAGTTACTTGTTTTTGTGTCTTCCCCTACAAATATCCCCCTTGTTATAATTTTTTCGAACACATAAGTGCTTTAAGCAAATGTTATTTAATTCGCGTGTTGAAAATGTGCAGCAATGAATCGTTATGTTCGGAATCCTTTCAACACAACTGGATTTGTGCGTACACTAACATTTCAACACTGCCTAGTGTATTATCCCAAATGTGACGAAAAAGGAACAAATATTTACATAATACCTTTCGATTCTTTAAGAAATTATAACGATACAAGAGCAAAAATTAATTCGGAAGGATCGAAGTATTTGCAATAGTTTCGGCAACATTTCCGTCTTATCCTAATAGGGTGTTCCGTACATGCAACTTTTGAAGGTGCATAAACGTATACTATCACGTCTACATATCAAATGACTTCTGGTAGTATCAGCTGATTCTGAGATAGTCATTAATGTGAACTTTCACCAATGGTATTCCGTTACTCTAAAATGTTTTTTATACATTCTTTTCCTATAGCCGTTAAAGAAATGTTGTCTTTATACAAGATCAGTTACTCTCTCTTTATTAACATACACTACGTTAAAAATAATTACTTTATATATTAAACTAAATGTATTAGACTTTCTAATTTGATTTAATAAAAATCATATGCTGTTCATAAATTTCAGTTTAAAAATTATTATTCTCATCGGATAAGGAATAGCTTAAAATTTATCATGCACTTCTTCGCTGTCACGTAAACTCTAAAGAAAACATATTTTAGGCAATTTTATACATGCACAGTAAGATAAAACCATTAAGATTTATTGTTTTTATTCGAATTAATATCTTAATCAACATTGGCTGTCCGTTATCTTTCTATAATTTCCATGTGATAATAACACGTAAACAACTTTCAACGAGGAAAAATGTAAATTATGAAAATGCATGAAAAAAGTAATAAATATATGCACTGCGGCATGTGCATTGTTATGAAACTTTGATGATTCCCTGATGACCACTGCGGCGGTAGTTCCCCACAAAACAAGTGTAATGAGAAATATCCTCAAAGTAGTCATGTGTCATTTCCTGTTTGTCTAGGTAGAAGTACAGTTATCCTTCAATTGTCAGTAAGAAGGTACAAATGCATAATATGCTCGTAGTACTGTTTATATGATTCTTATACTCATAAGGACACAGATTTTTCATTTCAGAGACATATCACTGAAACCATTTTAATCACGTGCTGAGATAATTAAATTATTCCTATCTAATGGATATTAAAAAGTTTATTTTATTTGGAAATCCATTACGGTAAAAATTCGGAACTGACACAACATGCAACGTTTACGACAGAACACAGAATATTGACGAAAAAATAATGACATTTTGACATTCTAAAACACTATACCTACGTTTGGACAAAATAGCTGAAAATAATTTACTGCACGTGACGCCAGTATTTTTCCATCGTTGATGAATAAATTAAGTTTTTTAGAATCTTGCGGAGTTGGGTAACAAATAAAAGCAGAAACTCTCCCGTGTTCTTTGTTCCTTTTCGGACGGAAAAGAATTTATTTCCGCTTCTCCTTGTTTTACTACAAGTCAGTTATTTACACACAACAAACTTTGAGTCATCAAATTATTTTTATAGTATGATCACGTTATTATCTTAATCGAAGTGTAATTTTATTGTTTATTTTATTGTGTTTTGTCGCACTTTATTGTACTTTATTCCACTTGTTACACTTACTCTTCTTATTATTGTCTCTTTATTCGCTCTATCTACTATTTACTTATGTATTATTGTTTATATGATATTGTCAAGATAAATTAATTAGACAATCTTTTTATGTGATCTTAGCGCGTATTATGTATATTACTAATTTAATATTTTATTTGATATCTATTCTATTTACTTCATTTACCGTATTTATTCTATTTATTATTAGCCAATGTTGTCGTTATCTTACTTATTCCAATTTATCCTATTTTATTTATTACTTATGATATTTTAGCGTGAGCTCAATGTAATATATTTATGGCTATCTATAACTAAATAATATCAAGGTCAATATATTTATTAACTAAGTTGTTACTGTTTAGACAAATTGGTATAATTTATTGCAGTGAATAGATGAATCGTAAAAGTTCGTATAACAAGAATTGCTTTCGATAATGACGATGCATTGTCATCATACTATCTGTAGCAGAACGTAACTCGTACAGTTTCCGTTGTTAACAATTAAATACTGTTTTATTATGCTGCGATTATATAAGTGGAGATTATAACATTGACAATTAAGTAACGTTTATACATTTTTCTTTCCGATTATGTACGTGCGTAAAAATATTCATGCATGCAACGTTTGTTATGAGTCTTTGGAGACTCTTGTGCGATAATTGTCTCAACACAGTGCGAAGTATTTTATGGATAGATAAGAGGTTATTCGCCAAATACTTTAATTGGAGCTAATAAAAGTCAACCGGTTTAAAACGATAGAGAAGTTGGGTAAACGCATATGATGGCTCTAGGCGGTTAGTTCCTGCGCAAGGCTGCACTGTTGCGTTAGTTTTTCTTCATGGTCTGAAAACTGCTATTCTGACAACGATAAGCAGGAAATATACCATGTTTTATTCTAGTTTATTTATTATTTGACGAACTGCGGCGAGATGCAAGGATATATATTCGATTCGACCAAATTCATGTGATCGTCACATTTTATTCGTCAATTAATATTTATGTACTTGATAAGTTTGGAAAGTTTGAACATTATATTTAAAGGGAAATGATTGATCGCATTCTCTTAAGTTGGAAAATATACGATGAATTTCAATTACTTCACCATTCGTTTTATACCCCGATAAATACGTCACTATTTGCCAGCATTGAACTATTTTTTTACGTTATCTTACTTGAATTTATGAGACTGAAACCGTGAAACGATTTGATCTAGACAGTGCAACGTGCGTAATAAATGATGTACACGCAATCTACTTTTACAAGAATTTCTTAAACGCTTGAACCCTCGAAACTTTCTATGGTTGATTTCTTAATATTTCCCGTCTAAAGTTTCCGTTTCAGTGAAAATGAATGAGCGGAGGAAATGCGAATATTATTTAAACGATATTAGTGCGCTAGTGATAATGGCTTTTCAATACAGGCTTTTACTAAAGCTTTTTTAAATTAAATTAAGCTATAGTCAATGTTTCACAATAATTTTACATATATTTGTACAGAAAGACAAGTTAAAGCATGAACTAGTGATCTTTTAAGTAAATACATACTCGGTTTCGTATGTATAAAGGATGAAGCATTTACCAGAAATAAAAATAAATTGCCAGATCAATATATCATATAAATTGCCTATATCTGGCATAAATTGCCAGAAATAAATTGCCTTATAAACGTTTGAAATACGTATGCACATAAGCAGTAGGTATTTACAGAAAACTTTGAGTAAAAGGAGGAAGATTTATACGTGCTTCGAAAGGAAACCAAAGTAAAAAAAACTTTGACTAACTACTGCAAGGTCATCTATGCAGTTAGTTATGATATAAAAGGTCGTTTAATTTGTGTTGACGCGAGCTACAGTAATATGAAGTAAAAATTCTTCCGTGCAATTTAATAAAAATGAAGATGGCCTTGATTTTTTGGACTAAAACGTTTTTCCTGAAATTTTTGACGATGCCATCTGTAATTGATCAGAAACTGATTAACTTCAGTTAGGAACATGTCACTTTGGAAATGCCACACACTGTTACGTTCCAACTCATGTTCGTTGTAGCAACGTATACATTTTTTCGTATACTTCGTGTCTCTCGAAATATTTTAGCATTGCACTTTCAATCCGTCACACTGTATATTGCCAACCAGAAGTTGCAATAAATTTTACTTCAAAATTGCACGTTCTGTACGTGAGGTTTCCTTAAAAATTTATCTTACTGCCTCGTTCGCGATACTGTCGATGCCCAATTGGAAGTGAAACCATAACTGGCAATCATCGCTACGTTCCATTCTAGAGGGTACTATCGACTACGATGACTACCATCACAGGTAACAAACACTTTAAGTAACGGTTCCATGGGAATGAGCCGAGGAAAATAACTATATCGGCATTGTGAAATTTGTTGAAGTACAGAAGATGCCTATATCATCTATTTGCAAATATACATTGTATGATGTTTTACTATCCAAAATATGAAATAAAAAGAAGATTAAGTGGCACCATATCTCCGCGGTAAACAGTTAAAATCCACTTTAGTAAAGTAGAATTTAGTAGTTCACCGAAGTAAACTAATCGGATCGTGACGATATGCGCTCTTGGTTATCCAGAGTGTAAAAATGGAACGTGTTTAGTCACAATGAGCATTTGATAAGTGCAACTTGTTTTGTATACTTGGATAATTGATATATGCATTGATACGAGAACCATGCGATCAATGCCGTATGATTAATATGGCAAGACGCTTTCAAATAATTTAACGAAACTATGTGAAGAACAAAAGAAGTTGTATGTATACAGCAATCTAACAAACTATTTGTACGGCATATGCTAGTTATACATTTTGTTTCCACTTTGTAAGTACATATATCTTCAGTAGTTCCCTCTAAAATAACGATTTATCCTTATAAGTAAAGTTCTATAAAAGTATTGGTAACAGTTCTATATGCATGCTTAAGACGTACATTGCTTAGAATATAGAATCAAAATAGATTTAATTAACGAACAACCGTCGAACAATTGTTTCGCTTATAAATATTTTTGTTATTCTATTTCTTTGTATTTCGATTGTTCCGGTACAATCACACATTTGAATTTTGAAGTTAATAAAAAGATTAACAAGTTTCTTGCGGCATCGACCTTATGTAACCTGTTATTCACGCTGTGTTGACTGCCGGTGGCCCATGAACGTGCACCTCCTTATTTAACAAAGTACGAAATATGTAGTCTGAAGGCGAAGTCTAGAGTGGGTCATCGATGATTGGCAAAAAACCTGAGAGCCGAGAAACTTGCAAATAGAGTAATAACATTCCAGTTTGACCCTAATCTCTGTGAAATAGAAATCTCCTTTTACTTAACAGTGAACAGCACAATCTAAGACGATCCATATGCAACGGTATATCTCAGTAATCCTTCTATTATTTGGAAAGCTATTTTCCTAACTGATTCTAACAACGTGGAGGTTCTACCGTCTTCTAACTTGGATGGACAACATGCGAGATAAAATGTGATTTCTAAACGTTTTTAAAATAAATGTACCACAGTATAATATGTAATACAATATTTACATATATTTATATAAATATGTATTATATATTATATATTTATTATTTAAATATATACAATATTTATCTTTTAATACCCGACGAATTAACGAAATCATGAGGTCGGTAGGATAATGTAATAACTCGGGGCGGTTGATGTTGCATATTCCAATATTATCTCATCGGTACGATTACCCAATGGCCGTTGAAATACGTAATATCGAAAACGTGACAGAGCCAGTCAAACGGACCAAAAATGCTGCGCTACACTGGACCGTGGACCGTGCTTCTGCCAACGTTTTTCTGAACGGTGCTGTGAGTGAAAGTGATCTGGAAATTGTATTGGTGCGTGCACGTACGCGTGAACCCCTCGGTTTCGGCGTATGCGCAACTTTATACATCATAAATAACGGCGTCCACGTTTTGCAACCCACCACTGGTAAAAATGTTTGGACAGGTGCGGTTTTGTAACCCTGACTGCATTCCGATGGAAGGGTCCAATGACGGTCAGGTACGAGAGCTTCGCGAGAGACCTGAGATTAACGAGGTGGAATTTTTGCTCCACGGGAAAAAAACGATCATTATTGTCATTACACTTTTCCCGTACCTTGATGGATATAAAATCATTTCCATGTGGTGCAGCAACTTCAGTTTTCTTTGAATGCATAATGAACTTTGCGTTTAGGCAAACAGTTTGTGGCAATAAATTCTACACAATTGTTATTTAAACTATTTTTTCATGCACGTATGCGTATAAATACGCGTAGTACATTCATATGTAATTAGCATAATCCAAGATGAGCAAAACACAACGCGATTTATCGTGATAATTCGTTGGTAGATGAACGATAAATGAAGTGAAAGTATGGTATGATAAAAAGATAACAGTAGCATTCAAATATGCACATGCAATCATAAAACTTGTTATGTTAAATTGTTATTATAAAAATTGTTATTATGTTAAATACGGGATAAGAATACAGTGTATTCTAATCAAAGCAAATCAGTGTCTCGTAACATCAATTTTATCAGTACACGATAAATCTTAATTTACTATATAAATATTATGTTCCGGCAAAAGTTTTTCAAACTTTTCATGTTGTAATCATTTAAAATAATAATGCTGTGCGCATGCTGCATACATCACGTTAAAGCAAAGAGTGTCTCTTTTGGCAGAGCACATGTTGTTTTTCTAAAAAAATGCTTTTAAATTGGTTGAAATGATTTGAGTGTTACTTTGTAAGTAAAACAATGCTGAATGAAACCATGTAAACGCGCTAATTACACTAATGCTGCCATTGGACAAGGTCTCTAAGCGATGAAAGTTGTACACATAACGAGCAATTTTAATGAAACCAATTATATTTACGTAATTCTTCCATCATAGAGGACACCTTACAGTGCTCTGTAGTTACTATAATGCATCTCCTATATATGTAATAAAGAAATACAGAAGACGCGGCAGGGTCAGTGCTTTTTTCTAACATAATTACTGTCATTTTATTAGGGAAGGACATCTAATGAAAAAATAAGAAATTAGAATAATGCCCTTGATTCAGTTAATGACTTTGTTTGAGTTTTTGAATGCCGTGTTATATAATTATTTACTTTGTAATTTTCAACAGATAAATTTTTCAATTCTTAAATGTTAATAATATTATCAATCAGATGATCTTCAAGAATATTTAAGTTTTAATATTTAACCCTATAAAAATTACTGGCCATGATCTACAAAAGGATTCAGTCCATCGATTTTAGTGATCTTGAAATACATTGCCAAGGTCAATATTCTTATGGAATTTTCTTTCCTTTCTTTATTCCTTCGATGTACATATAATATATGATTCTCATTACACCACCTATCGAAGGCATCTCATAGCAGCCAAATATCTCGGAAAACGCGAAAAATATCCTAAACTATTTGAAAAAAATTGTAGCGTATCAAAAAGGACTTATTGTACCGTTATGAATATGAAATTGCGATGACGTTGGAAAATCTCTCAGAAGTTAACTGTAAATACAACTGAAGTTTGATCAAATTAATGGAAGCGTCTCAGAAAATATAAAAATATGCACAGCGTCAGATTATCAAATATCTGGTAGATCAAAGCAAGGCAATCCATCTTATAAAGAAAAAAGTTGTTCATAAGATCCACTTCGGGAACCTGTATCAGTGTTATTTTTTTTTGTAATATGCATACTCTTTGCACCTTTTTGCATACTACATGTGAAATGAAATTAAAAAATAAAATCAGATTTTTTCATTTGACAATTTGTCTTCCAGAAAATCGTGTTTGAAAATCTGGTGAATGCACATGCTACTAATTAGAAATCGGTTGACACACGTCTGGCAATACATGATGGCTATTCAAAATGATTGAAAACCTTTGAAACGAGACGTGAAACGAATAAAATGTTATCCACTATTTAGCTCATTCTAAGATAAAGATTTATCTCATACTGACAACATTTTCCTCCTCGATTAGGTCCGTACTACTAATTTAGTAAGGAGCATTTAGCATCCGTGCGTACGGGACAAACGACTTTCAATACATTTTTTAGTTTCAAATGATCGAATTTACCAATTATTTTTATATTCCAATGCATTTCTGAGGTATAAATGTTGCAATAGTGAAACCGAATAAAGTTTATCCATTACAACGTCAGAAAAAACTGGATAAGTGACTTGCAGGGAACGTGTTTGTATCCTTCAAGAATTAAGTTTAGGTTACGAAAACAGGTAGGCGATCTAGCAGGTGCCAGGTCAAAACCTGCATCCTTGAGGTGATTAAAACCTTGCATTTAAACGTAGAATAACATAGTATTTCCATTCAATGCATCAAACTGTACATTTGATATGCACAAAAGATTCCCGTATTTCCTTTTTTTACTTGGGAGATTGCAATAGCTTCCAATGCGGCCTTTACGCTATAATCGATCAGTGCTAATATACACATTCGCGCCTTCTCACCCGAACGTGATAAATCATTCTTGAAAGAGAACGTATTTTCTAAACGCGTACAGAGAAGCAAAAGTGTATCAGTGACTATACGCACATTAGAGAAAGTAACGATCTACGCGTGTAGTTTATAGTTTCGAATCGAACGTTGTAAAACTAACTTTCTGAGATCAATTCACGTGGTGGTCTCACTTTTCTTGTAGGATCTAAGTTTTTTTTTTATTTAACTGGAAGTAACTTTCACCATGGATGGTGAAAATTTAGCAGACACACACTGAATTCCAATAGAGATGTTAATTGTTTTCTATAAAAACGGAAAAGATAGAGAGAAATTCCGACTGTTTACAAGCTAATTTACTAATGAAACGTAATTAGCGGATCCGCTTAGTACTTCGTGCGCTCGCGTGTGATACCAGTCCATTTTACTCGTTGTTAGCGAGGTTCATTCATTACGATCTTGATTATTCGCATTATGCAATCATCGGAATGCAGAGGAATAATCATGTATGCATCATTCATAAACTAATTTTGAGCTACGGTTGCACTCGAGCCGCAATGATAACGGGATTGAGTGATGAAAGATGAGAGACGTGCGGCTTTCCACTTCCTACGTTCACAGAGCGTTCTTCAACGCTGGCAGGCTGCTGTCAACTAAGCATATACGTAGATGAAGACAAATATAATCTGTTTCTCTCTACGTTAGATTAATTATCAATACCGTTGTTTTCATCCGTGTTATTTGAACCTTCGCAACAGATACCCAAGAAGATACATGAATGTAATCTTAATGAATCGCAAAATCAAATCGTCGTTCTAACATCATGTTGAATAATTTCAATGAAAATAAGAACAATATTTGAGACACTTTCACTGTATAAATACATTTTTAATGGTAAATCCAGTTAAAAATCTATGTATCTCAAATCGGGTGAAGCAAAGTTATCCGAACACTAAATTATTTTACTTAAATTACCGTTATTGAAAACTGACTTTAGAGCCCATTATAAACAAACCTAAAAATCGATAAAATAATTTTTGTTTTCAGATGAAATCTGTTTCTAAAATAACTGATATTTATAAGAAAAATTGTGGTTACTTGCTCGTCGATTAACGATTATATGATTACGAAGTGTTAATAACATTCATTTTCTACTTTCTACTATCTTTAACAGTCTATCAAATTCAATCCTCTTATTATTTCATCCAGACTTCTCTTTTTCTGTATTCAGATATAACCAGTAATTTAGTCGAGTGGCGAGTGTATGGACATAACATCTTAGTCGAGTAATTTATTAATACAATTTAGTCGAGTAGACTCCCCCGCTACTTACTGATAACAAATGTAATAAAAACAATGAAATAAATAATAATACTATATAAGTATTAAATACTATATAAATAATATTAACAATATTGGACGCATTTGTTTAGTGAAATTCATTATTTATTTATTTAGCCAATCTTTGCTTCTAGTAAAATTTAAACCATGTTTTTACTGGTATTGTTCATTGGTAATTCCAGAGCTCATCAAGGACACCTTTTTGCGTAGATGCCGTTTACTAGTAAGTAGTTGCTCCACTAAATTACTGGACTTGCCTGAACAAGGTATTATGGACATTTGAAGCGAAGTAGCACTCGTCGATAGGCGCAAACTGTTGTAAAGTATGTTGCCAACGGCAAGCTCTATCGAAAGAGATAGGTGTGTAATTGGAATTGTTGTCTGCAATCTCTCTTCCGTTTATTTTCTTCTTAACACATTCGAATCGGGTAACGAGAATTCTCGTTTTAAAAAGAAAAACTTTGTCGCCGGGAAACGAGAATTCTCGTTTTAAAAAGAAAAACTTTGTCGCCGGGAAACGAGAATTCTCGTTTTAAAAAGAAAAACTTAGTCGCCGGGAAACGAGAATACTCGTTTACCTATATGTTAGAATATCTTGACATTACTAAAATACCCCGATTTATATGAAAATTTAAAGAAAAATATCCCGATGCAAACGTGTTAAGAGCATGGAAATAAAAAAAAGATCTGAGTAATTTTAATGAGATCTTAATGCAAAATAAAAATGTTGTTGAGTTATTGTATAAAGCAAGAATGAAATAACAATGTATTTTTTCACTTAATAGTTTTTATCAATTAAAAGTAATGTAATAATACTCTTGAATTCTTCTAATGTTTTCATTATTTTGTATTTCTCTTGTCAATTTTTACAATAAATGCATAAAATGCGCAGTCCAGTGGCAACTGTTTAAATGCTATAGCTTGAACAATTCAAAAGGGTTTTGCATTAAAGACAAAAGACATGATGATTTGGAATAAAAATAAGTCTACTTTTTAATATAGCATCGCTTATCAGTTGATTACGCTCGCGTGTGTAATTTTTAGTCTACAGGAAAACATTTTCGAAAGTCTAGGTTATACTTATCATATTACGTCGCGCTCAAGAAAGTCTTGTATAGATACATACACATGTAGCCTATTTGCGAACCTGTACTGTATCTCTTTCAAGTTCACACGACCGCCGGGTATGATTAAATTTTCTTCTACGTGGTTGGTTTATCGAATTAATTGTAAAGTAACCATTAAACTTGGTGTCTCCTAGATGTCCTTTCACTTCAGCCATGGTTCAAGTATACATAACTTTACAAGAAATTGAAGAATTCGCATTCTTCTTTTAAATAAATTGTGTCGAAAACTATACGTATGGAATATTTATTTCAATTTAAAAATCCAAATTGCTTGTGTTATAAAATACCCAAATAATTATTTCACAAAATGCTTTTCATAGATAAGCTCTCGGTATGAATGTAGTTCCATTTAAACGCATTCATTCATCAAAGCTGAAGAAATACAACTTTACTATTATGACTTAGAGGAGTCGATTATGTACGCTTTCCTGCATTTGCAGTAGGTGAAATGCGAAATGTTCATCAATCAAACGATACTTTAATGAACGGTAATATACGATAACGTGGGTTGGAGTGCAGTGGGTCAGTGGAACAAGTGTTAGAACGCAGGTCACCCCACTATTATGGTCTGCGCGTCTTTCCTGTTGGTCCCTTACTATCGCAAACATCCTGAACGGTTACAATCCGCTGATCCCACCATTCGCGGGGTACGGTGTCACAGGTGGTAACGGAGATTGGATCCGTTCTCTCGAAACTTTTCGATCGAGCCGAGAGAAACTCGCGGCGATGGCCGCGACTCGCAACTAATCAGTCTGGTATGGTAAAATTGAGAAGAAGTAGAAAGGTACCAGCGACATTGAAGGTGCCGTTTGAACTGCTACTTTTTAATGAGGCTAAATTACTGTACGGTAATTTCTCTCGAATATATCATTAACATTAAGGTTAACACCTGGCGACGGGATCTAAGATATCCTTTTCCAAAATAGTTTTAAAACTAATAATTATTTACATAGATAACTTAGTAAAATAATTTGCAGACTTTTTTTATTTGACATTAATTACTTGTGGAACTTTGTTCGAGTACTATGATATAATTTAGTAGCAAACGCGCACCTTGCTAATTCATAAACATAGTGTCTTTGCATTATAACTTTGATTGTGCAAACTTATTACTTTGATTGTGCATTTAAAAACAATATTTTGTCGAACATATGCATTTATATTTGCATATAAAACACATAGATATTTTACATTAACACTATTCTCCTTTGCATACAATTTGTATACCTCGATAAAGAATTGTGTCGTTTCTCTAGATACCGAAAGCAGTAATAAACACTTAAATACCGTTTAGTTTTTTCTTTTGCTTCACCTTTGTTATGATGTCAACTACTCCATGGGCTGTGCAATACCGCAAAACATTAAGCGTAAGGAAACTATTATTTCAAGTTCACTGAAAGAATGTTCTATATCGGCAATCAAGCTTGCTAGTTGAAACGGCACTTGAGCTGAAACGAGGTAACAAGTGCATTCCTTACGATGGAGAAAACGAGAAGTTCTTACGATAATTCAAGTTTCTCTAGAAGAGTTAAGAATTTCTTCCTGATCTCGATGCAGGAAGAAGGAAGGAAGTATGATTATTCCGGGGTAAAAGGAAGCAGATATGTATAGCTTCGTAGAAAGTTTTCTACAAACGTTCCCTATATGTATACGCATTTCACATTGATCGTGACTGTATTTTCTAAATTTTAGATTTTATCTTTTGAGCAGTTCAATTTCATAGAAGGGTTCTCAAAGGTCCGTAACTTAGCCTCGTGTTTTCATTTCTGTCATTAAAATCGTGTATCGCGCGAGGTCGTTGAACTCGTCTCGTCACGTCCTGTCTTTTGCGTAGAAAACGTACGTGCACCGCGAGCGGTTTGAAAAAATTCAGCTGATCTTGAAATCGCCTTAACGCCTTCACTTGGGTGAGTTTCACCGGCACATTCCGACGAGCCCCACCATTTCCTTTAATCCCCCGGTAGCAGGCTTTCCAATTCGCTGTATTCTTTGAAATACGAACATACATGATTACTCGTTCCTATAATTTATGTCTTTTCGGTGCGTACAATTGTAGTATAAATCATAATTTCTATTTAACGTTGCGGAAAATTCTAATTTTCATGTTTCCATAATTTTTCATTTTTAAGTGATTGCGTCGCTTATCAACTGGACGGAAGCTAACGACACGAGACCGACCTATTTTTCTTTGACACAGTGTACACAGCGCGATGGTAGTAGAGTAGTTTACATTTGCTAACACACTTTCATCTCTATTTCCTGTAGAAAATAGAAAAAGGAAATCTACCAGACATCGGTGATATATATGTTATGTCTCTTAAAGATTGCATGTACAACAGGTCAAACCAAACTTCACCTTCTATGGAAAAAGAATAAAGACACTCTGTAGGAAACGATACCAACTGTATTACACATGATGTTGACACATTTTTCCAGGGCTTTAATGCTGCTGCAAAGATATTATTAACGTGTGTAACGAAATATTACATTTTTTATAAAATAATATACTATAGTTTATCTACATTAGTAATACTCCATTGTCAGTCTCGACTTTTCTTCACTGTTTGCATAATATTCCAAAGACGAAATGTCACCAAGAAATTTTAATGAGCTATTTCAAGAAGCACAAAACAGACTTCAAAATTACACGTCGTTACAAAACTGGTTTTTTTTTTTTAAACTCTGGTGAGAAATAAATACACGTTGTCCAAAAAGGATACTCGTGGATCGAATGTAGGATAAATTAAATGTTACGAAATATTTCAGGTGTTTATCATACCGGAGTAAAACTGGAGTATATAGGAATTTATGTACCGGTAACAGTGTTACGTAAATGTTGGTCACTACTGTTCTGATATTCTTTGAACTGAGAGTGAAGGTTGTTAATTACACGTGCACACATTCCTCCTAATATCAGTGTCAGTTTAAAGGCTATATTATCTTCCAATGAATCTTATTCTGCAGATAACTCCGCCCCGAAAATGATAGTGCGGTTTAATCCGGACACACAGTTGGGTTTTCCCTTCGCGAAACGACCTTACGTTACGAACTGCTTCAATAGCTTGTTCTAATGTGCAACAACATCTTGCTAAAACCATGCCTCTACTGTAAACTCTGAACTACTGTGGACTCCAAACTACTGTAGACTGAAGATACGCTTTTTCCACGAAGATTGTCTTTCTGAATATTACATGTGTACATCCCTACGCGAATTTCAATCCCACCCCCAGTAGCTGGTGACCGCGTTGGGTCATCCTCCAACTATCGGTTGTCACACGAATATTTACAAGAGACTGGTAAGTGAAAGTTGGGAATGATAAGTAGCTCGACGCTATATTGCTTAACACGTATGGAAGGTCTGGTTAGCGAGTGTCGCAGACGAGGGTGCCTAGAAACCTTTGTTAACCATCTTTAGCCCTAGATCAGTACTCCCCCATATACCATAAAAAGGTAAATCTATCATTTTGTTATAAATAAACTGACAATTTTAGTATGTCTCCGGTTTTTAATAAGAATTTTTGGAGTTGTAGAAGTCGATGTACCAATGAAAATTTCGTAATTCGTTTTCCCTATATTGTTCGAAGTTCTTCAGTTATTATGGTCATAACATTATGACATAAAACGTTTTAGAAAACCATGACACGAATAGTATCACAAATATCAACATAAAACAACCCGCATTACGTGCACTTAGTGAAAACAAATCATGTTATACTTTTTAAACAGTTGTAAACAATACTTTTAATACGGTAGTACATTGTGCATTGTTGTTTAAGGTCGTGTACGATTGTAACTCATTTAATCTACCACGTCACGAAGAATTACGAGATTTTCATTTGCGCATCGAATTCATAATGCAGACATAACTTCTATGTCACTATTAGAATTGTGATGCCAGTGCGCCTTTTACGTCGCACCATCATTCCGTTTTCCCTCACTATTTCTCTTTACGGCCAGGAGAGTTCGGAGTTCGTCCTGCGCCTTAACAGTGATTGACATAATCATGAGTCGCTAGCATCCAGCCGTATAGACACGGACGACGAAGTACCGTTTTGTAATTTCATCCCGAAGAGACGTTTGTTTTTCTCAGAACTAAAACGTTCAATGTTCTATGGATTTTTATGGATTTCTACGATTCGTTGAGACATTAAATGTCGAAAAATATTACAGAAATTAAAACATGAAAAGGGGAAAAGAAGAATACGAGAAAATTGCAAATACTCGGGAAATGTGTTAGTATCGGAGGACAAGTAGCTAAATTAAACAGATTTAAAAATTATGTGAAACACAGTATAAAAAAAACGCAGTATTTTATGTGCTTAACTATTGTCAAAGGTATATTGTAACAAAATCTTTCTATTGTAATTATTCGAAACACTCGCATTATTACCCCATTTTTAACATTACGATTATGATATTGGGGCGACTTTTAATGCGACTTGTAAGGCGACTGTAAACACAGCTCCTTTGACTTTAGTACATCTTATATTTAAGTTGAGTATAGTATACTTTATATTTGACTTGAATTTTAATACATTTTATATTTGATTTAAATTTTAGTAGACCCAATAACAGATACTCAGTTCTAGTTAATATTATTCAATAAGAAAAGACTTACCGTGTTTAAGTTTCCCGGAGTGGGTAAGTAGAAATGACAGAGGCTTAGGGACTTTGTCCGTGCACAGGCTATCTTGCTGATCTGTCCTTACACCGAAAAGAGCGTTCCTTCCTACTTTCATGTACTGTCTGCCCATCGTTTTGGGCGACCTGATCCCAAACAACGACCCTATTAACTTCATGTTGAAATTTTTTGAGAAATCAGTCGTCAAACAAGTCTTGAAATTTGCTCCAGACGTGTACACCAACTAATTGGCTCGTAAACGTATTTTTGTGAAAGTCCTATGATACCATTCACACTGCAATGATTTAAGATAATTGGTAGTATTCAAGATCATGAGAACGATAATCCGAATGGGTTTCTTTAATTGTTCCCCTGGCAAAATAGGATACGTAGAATAACTGGATATTCTGTGCTCTGTTTGTCGTCACTGCACCGTAGAAATCTTGTCATAGGTAATCTACGATGTGTTACGTGTGGAAAGTGTTATCTCACGGCACTTCTCAGAACATTGTTTTTGGAAATACACATGACTCGTCCTTGAAACGTTGTCGAAAGGCATGTGTTGTTCTTTGTGTCGTAACAGATCAGTAGCTTATTTCACTAGTTTTATTTCAATTGTATAGACTTCTGTTTTTATTTTGGATGGTTCCCTCCGTTCTCTTATGCAATTATTCATAAAAATTCGTTATGATCCACCTTTACTCACTGTGCGCCACTTTGAAAAATCGTCTTGTCCTTTTCTGAAACACAAAAAGAAATAACTGTCAAATTAGATAATAAACTTCTAGCAAATAAGCAACGAAAATGTATATATAAATGTTAGAATGTTCTAACAATTTATTTTCAAAACATAGATATATTCGACATGCAGCTAAATGCGTTGATTAGAGTAGAGGGTGAGATTATACATGAAGAAAAAAACAAACAAATGTGGTATAATATTTTTTTATCGGGAGCACCGTTTTCAAGAAAATCAACTTTAAAGTTCGTTTATCTGTGTGTTTATTTATTTATCAAAGTTAGTGTTTACAGAGATCGCTAATGCTGAAAACATTCCGTCTAATACATAGTACACAACGATTAATGTTTGTAAATACTATATCGAATGAAGGCAACTGCGGTAGGAAAATAGACAACTAAATCCTTTACAAAGATGAATAAATTTTAATTCTAATAATCTTAATTTCTATCCTTCTTTATGTGATTTTCTTAAAGAATTATACAGGAAAATTACGAAATGCATTGAAACACGAATTTTTAACAGATTTCCAGTCATAGAATGATCCAGTGTACATACGAAAATAATTAGAAAATATTGTTTTAGCATTTCGGAAAAAGAGGTATCTGGGAAATACACCATTTAATAGTCAAATACCGTATTGACGAATGGACTTAAGCATTCATTCATATGTTAAAGAAGCAATTACAACATATTTCTTTCTTTGGGCTTCTATTTCGTACTTTCTAGCAACATGGTTTACTTTATGACTAAAGAATACTTCGTAACTGAGAAATTGGAGAAACTCTGTAGAGAAACGAGCACAATTATTTTATCGAAATTTCATTCTTTCAATCCATGTCAAAATTATGTTAGGAAACAAAATATTTACTTTAAATTATGTTATACTTCATTAAATATTTTTGCTGAGTTTCAATAATACAACAAATAAAAAAAAAATAGTATTGAAATGAAGCAGATTGAAAATTAGCTAGGGTTTGATCGTATTAATTACAATAAATCTTGAATTTATTGTTCTCCAGTTAATAACAGTATAAGTTAAATCTTCTGAGTCTAACTATTATTTCGGGATCATAGTAACACATGTGCACAGCTATCCTTCGTTATGTAAAAGAAAGTTGTTTGTCTTTTATATTACGTAATTAGCTTAAACGTTTAACGATTCTCTGCCACTTACATCATTTCTGTCATTAAGATTATTCCATAAACGATCGACCAAACTGACTTGCATAAAGAAATGTCTTCGCTCACGTCATACAATTTCATATTTTTTATATTGTTTTCCTTCAAGGACCTGTGTTTGTAACAAAATTTTAAATATCATTCAAGAAACATCTCTTTTAATATGTTGATTTGACAGATCATTCCAAGGTGAAAAAGCAATAAATAGAGGAAACTAACTTTTTAATACATATCTATTGACTGACGTATGTAGAAGCTTGATAATTAAGCAGGTGTTATACCACTCTAAGATAGGATTAAAGAGGCTAATTTAAGAGGAAATGTTTAACTAAAGAAAATTTTAATAAGATAATAAACGACGATCTTAGTAATTCTTGTAAATCCAGAATCACATGGATTATAAGGACATTTGTATGTCTAATATGCATACAGTACGTCAATACAGTATGTTATTCTTACAATTAGATAATACTCTAGCGTGACCAGGAAATTAGTGTGATCAAAATAAGATTCTTTAAATCGTACAGGGTATAATTGAGGTTACATAATCAATAAAGAAAAAAAAATAAAATAAAGGTATATATAACTAAAAAGTTTTTAAATACAAGTATTTAAAATGGCTTATTACAATAAAGGAAACCGTCTGGCCTTATCACAATCAATAACGAATAAAGTATGTGCCTAAAAATGCGTAGGCTCGCAGAACTTGGTGCTTTACTCAGAAAACAATAAATACCTCTGTGGTATTACTTAAACCCTTTATTATTCGAAAGTCTAGTGACAACTTTCATTTAAGAAATTGCAGTGTCTTGACAAAAGTGTTGGTTTTTAAATTTTTCTATGGTGGTCGACAAATTAAAAATTTGTATTCCCATAAATAAAGGTCAGTGTAAAATTATCTAAAATAGTTTTGCAATTTTTCAATGTAAAGATAAAGCAGACTTTAAAGGCAAAATAGAGATAAACAGCTTTAGAAATCTACTACCTACAGTCAGTCCCATAAGTATTCGTACCCTCATAGCTTATAAGAGAAATTTGTTGAAATCAAGGGACGCATGTAAGATTTTGCAATAAAATTTTCATTATGAATAAACACATGTATAAAGTTTATTTATACCAAATTATAACAAAATTGATTAACTAGTAACAAAATTATATTGATTTTAATTCTCGTAGTACGTAATAACAGTCCACAAAAGTATTCCATTCTTAGCAGAGTCGATTTTGTTTTGTTACACCGTCATTTTACATCGGAAATAATTTCCACAGTTGGTTGGGTGAATGCCAACAAAGTTATCTAATTCGAAACTTTGTCAGAATAACATCAATAATCAGAAATGAGTCGAAAAATGTCCGAGACTACTCTAGAAGAGCGTAAAATAATTTTAAATTACACCAGGAAGGCAAAAGTTATGTTGAGACAGCAAAAATAGTAGACAGAAGTAAATCGACGATTCAATTCATCATTAAACGGATAAAAACAAGTTATAGTTTGTTAAATAGCAAACGTACTGGAAGACCAAAGATTTGAACAGTTCGAGAAAGAAATACTGTTATACGTGCAGTGTAATAAAATCTTCGAATTAGTGCGCCTAAATTAGCTATAATATGTAATGACATGTTCAATAAGAAGGTTTCTGCTGAAACTTGTCAAAGAATATTGAGAAGTGAAAATTTTCATGGTCGAACACCGAGGAAGAAGCCCTTCATTAGCAGAATTAACAGGACAAAGAGATTAGCATTTGCGAAGGAGTACAGAAATCAAAGTAATACCTATTGGAAGAAAGTTGTTTTCTCAGATGAGTCGAAATTTAACATTTTTGGATGTGACGGAAGAAGAAAAGTTTGGAGAAAACCAAAATACAGTATTAGAATTAAAAAATGTACAACCAACTGTAAAGCACGGCGGAGGCTCCGTGATGGTGTGGGGCTGTATATAAGATAAAGTATAAAAATATACTCGAAGAAAATCTGCATTCAAGTGCAATTAAGCTTGGTCTGGAAGATGACTACTATTTTCAACACGACAACGACCCGAAGCATACTGCTCAGATTGTTCGTGTGTGGATACTTTAACACGTTCCCCATTTTTTATATACACCTCCTCAGAGTCCAGATGCAAATCCTATAGAAAAATGGGCGCAAATAGATAAAAGACTACACGAGCATGAAATTTTCAATAAACAAATGCTAAAAAACAAAATTTTGGAAGTTTGAAATAGTATTGAACAAAATATCATATTAAAACTGATAGAAAGTATGCCAAATCGAGTAAACGATATAATAAGACATAAAGGTGAACCCACTAAATACTAGAAAATTAATATAAAGTAAAAAAGGTACTCTAATATGCGATTGTTTAAAAAAATCTACACTGGTACGAATACTTTTGTGGACTGTTATTACGTATTGCGAGGAGTAAAATCAATATATTTTTGTTATTAGTTAATCAATTATGTTATAATTTGATATAAATAAACTTTATACATAGTTATTCATTATACATATATGTTCATTCATAATATAAAGTATATTGCAAAATCTTACATGCGTCCCTTGATTTCAACTCTTATAAGCAACGAGGGTACGAATACTTATGGGACTGACTGTACAAGCGCAATAGTAATATGGTAAACAGAAAGACAATATTTTTGGAGAAGGATTTGTTTCAGCCAAAACATTTAGAAAAAGGCAAATGTGCTATTCACCGCTTGTTATGGGTATGCAATTATTAACATAAGTGTTAACATAAGCCAGTTATTTCGTGGTATTACTTTCACTAATAGAAAAAGCTATTATAGACGCTTAAATTAATGGACAAATACTTTCTACGAGTAGTATGGTTGAAGAATTGAATATACTAACTGTACGAAACTGCAACCGACGAGGTCACAGTTCGAGAAATTAACTAATTTGAAATTGGATGTCATAAAAAGTGAAATTGTTCTTTTTTTTTGGTAAGGACGTGTGAAAACAATTTTTGTTTCAGTCGAGGAACGTTATAGAAATAAAGGTCAAGTGAAACGATATAAACATGGAGAATTTGAAGCAAAAAAGAACCAACTACGAAAACTGGTAGCACTTACACTTTCACTACTTATTAGCACACGTACTTAGTGTTTACTCACGACGTACATGGTTCCGCGTCTGAGAAAGTCCCAAGACGCATTTCTCTGATTTAATTATAATATTGCAATATATCGAAAAATTAGTATACAGTCGAGAATAAATAGTGGAAATACAGTGACTAATATTCAGAAACTTTCAAAACAGAACAACTCTTTTCGAACTGAACGAAACGAATTTTTTGGAAATGTTAGGTGGACTAGTTCACTGAACAATTATTGAAATATTTTTCTTTCCAATTTTGCTTTTACTTAAAATAACAAAAAAAGATAAAGAAACGCACGTTTTTTAATTTTTCATCTGAACTAACAACAAAAACTCAAAAAATACCTATTTTATCCATAAAAGAGAATTAAATTTTTATAAAAAGCTGGTCTAATTTGTTATAAGCTCTGTCAGAAATAAGTACAATTTCAGCATAATTTCACTTTAGAGAAATGTTTTTCTTAATTTGTAGAGTCTGGCAACTGCTGAAATGTGGTTCGTCCATTGATCAATGAAATTTTTAGATAGTGGAAATAAATATACAAACGAAACAGTTATATATACATTCTAATTCAACACCCGATACTGTTTTTATCTAGTTTGCATACGGCCTTGCGGTGTCATGGAACAAGTTCAGACTCCTCTCACTCATTTATGCAGGCATTGATTTTTCTTTCGAATATAAATAGCCTTTCTCGATGTGTTAGCAGTACACATATTTGTACCAGCAATGTCAGTGGAATGAACTAATAATTAATTAAATAAAGGTTATGAAAGTAAAACGTTATACGATTGTAACTAAAACACCTAATTGCAATATCCTATTAAATCCCTGTTGTGTGCATCATTTTGAATAGTATCAATTACAGTGATGGTGATAGTCACTATTAAATATTGGAGAACGCAATTCATTGGTGAACATTCGTAACGTATTCTTGCTTCATATCATTTTTTACAATCCATCAAGTTGGACATTCTCTTTCCACACTGTCTATTGAAATAACAGAATTATGTTATTACCATAAGCACGTTATGCTTAATTTTGCAATTCCAATATGTCTGCACTAATTTACACTAGTTCTGTCGAATGCATTATTAGCATTCAGCATAGTAATTATTAGTCAGATTAACGACTGCCAGGTGAGACATAATGTGCCTAAACTATATTTATCCTGCTATAGCATTTGTAATTCTTGAACCGTATCATCTTTAAACTAATTAATGATTCTAACCTCGTCATGGATAAATCGGTTTTGTAATTTATGAAAATGTAATTTAGTACCTATGCTTAATGTAGGCACTAAGATAAAATAAAACAAAAATCGTATTTACGATTAGTTTAAAGACATTAGTGAATGAATTGCATTCTTCTAATTAAAAGACAATACCGTAAGTGAGTAATAGATCAACGTTCATTTCAAATAAAGCCATTAAAATGTTTAAACTTTAAACAAAAATTTTATTATCCTAAGAACTATTGCAATGTCCATTATTGCATGTCTTTGGTAGATGAGCAAAAAGATATATTTTCGTTTATATAAGTTATAAACGAAAGATATATACGTGTTATATAAAATATTAGATTTAGCCATATATCTTCTCTCTCATTCCTCTATCAAAACAAACATCGTATTTGATTTAAGAACACTCAGCTTTTTCTTCACACGATCATTTATATTATTTAGCCAAAATTCAACTTCTACCCTTTCGTTCGCCCATTAGAGATTCTTCTATTTTGGGTCGCAGCGATGTTTCTGCGGATTGCAGGATTATAGCTGGACAACACAATAAATTGTACCAGCTGCCACAAGGGGGGATCATTTCTTATACAGACAGGGGGAGAACCTGCGATGGTGTCCCATAGATTAGGGTATCTCGTCCAACACAGCAAAGCAATTATGGGAAATTCCTACGTCGTGTCGTAGAAAAATAGCGACATTAATTAACTAATAGGTGACAGCAGACGCAAATAGTAGTTAATTACGAACAGATGGACAACACGTATGTACATATAGAATGTAAAAAATTGAGACAAGTGAAAAAAAGTAATTATTGCACTAGACAGATAAACAACACATTCCAGTAGTAATTGTACCGTATACATTGGGATTCTTTGAATTTGCGTAAGTACGTATTAAACGGAAGAACGATTACTTTTATAGAAAACAACAACAGTTTTAATGAATTCGAGATAAATCGTAGACTGACATGGTAACTATACTTTAACAATTTTAAACGATAACATGTTACTATACTAATAGTGGTAGGTCATAACAAATGTTCGTAATTTATTTGTAATTATTTCTGACTTTAATAGAAAGTTATTAGACGTAAATGACACTAAGAACATCTTTTACTGCTCTTATTATCTATTCTATAAAGTATATTACATTAAAAATCGATCCTTTTTAACACTGATTATGACATTGAAAAAAAGTTTCGTATAAAAACTTGCAAATAAATAGGCATTTATGTTAAGATACATAATTCTGTTCGTAATTTCAGATGCAGCGCATGGATAGCATTTTTGCCATTTATTTATTGCCTGTAGAAGTTACAGAAAACAAAGTTTTTTGCGAATTACAATGTTACGTTCTTATGAGATTCAGTGACATTTATTTTCTTGCTGACAACTAGTTTACTTTTCAACGGAATAATTCTGACATTTTGCATTATTCTCCTAAGCATGCTATTATCTATGTGGTAATTATTTTTTAAATGTCACGCTTTAATTTTTAACATTCCTTTCAAGGACATTTGATTATGTACATTCCTATGAATTAGTATCGTTAGATTTGATAGACTTAGGAGAAAATAGAGTAGCTCCAGTTTGAAATATTAGAGCAATTTAAAGAATTATAGAGTATTACATACAGTTTACTGAATTGATTAAAGAAATTAACGAATATCAAAGCGGCATGATTCTGCCTGGAGATTCGTAATCTGATTATCATAAATCGTTACGAAATTTCGTCAGAATCATGTATTTTCAACACAGCACCAGTGATACAATGCAGAAATAGTCTACAAAATCATATTAGACTTAATATTACCAGTACGAAAGAAATAGGTTGAAAATTAGACTCTATACGACAAATTTTCTTAACTGTAAATCACAACATGAATGTTCCTCGAAACTTGTTCGTACGATGTTGTTGTAACCGTTCCAATATTCTCGTTGCGCAAGGACAATTTCATAAACTAGTGAAATCGTTAGCCAGTAGTACAAATGAACAAGCGAATAGTATGGTCACTTTTACAGTTTGTGGCCAGACATAGGTAGATTGCGTATTTTATGGCAAAAATGGCTAGGTATAATTTAAAACAGTGGACATATTAAAAGAAACTGAGAATCTCGAACTTTTTAAAATGATTAATAAACGATCAAAGCTTGTGTTTGACTCCTATGTTCTGCAATTGATGCAGACAATTTTTATACAGTGGTACAATAGGACAATAGGACAATGGTTTTCTATGAAACGGTATTGATACTATTTCACTTTGGTCGTATCGAATGTTTGAGAGAAAGTAGTAATGCATGGATGCGTTTGGTTTCTGTCATTTTTTCGGTATTTGGAGCGTAAACGATTTCTGAAATTTGGCAATCACTGTTATTTGGTGCAATCATTTTCGTTTACGTTTATTGATTTAAACGTGATGCGTATTGCATTCAATATTTTAGGAGTTCGGTAAACAACGGATTTCGACAAAATCAATCACACTAGACTAATATAAAATACAATAAAAATTAATCTTCTTCCACTTACCGTCTATACGGTTTGTTTCTTTCAAATGTTAATGAAATTATTTATTGAATAGAATCGTAAATATCTTTTGTTACAAACAAACAAAAACTATTAAATAACAATGAAACTATTATACTGTAGAATAGTCCATTTCTCAAAGTTTCGTAACTGAAACCAGGAGCATGCATTGTGTAATAGTTCAATAAGTTTTTATCTAATTTTGGTTGGATATACAGTTTTAGGTATTATAGTTGTCAGAAGGCATAAGAAACTATTTTCCATGGTTCATTTAATGCATAGAAACAGGAAATGAAATTCTGTAAAAACTGTAAACATTTATTTCGACATCAGGGCTACTGGATATCATATTGTTTTGTCCACGGTATAGCGAGTTTACGGAAACATAATAACCGCAAGGACGAATCGACGACTGCTCGACATAAAGTTCACAGGCAGCGTATTTACTGAGGAGGAACTGTGATTCTAGACTTTCCATTTGCGTGCACGCCCAGGTGGGATAGAAACAAGTATGACGCACATTTCTTACTGTTACTGCACCGAGAACTTAAACCAGATTGTGCTTTCACAACCTTTTGACGATTCCAAAAGAAGTGAAATCACGTGGGGCGACGCACACGAGCGGATGACTTGCTTCATGCCGCAATTTTAGTAAAATTTTAAAACTTCTTACGATTAGCAGAACGCTACGTTTAATGAACGTAATTCATAGCGTTCAATCTGCATAGTAATCTCTGCACCGTGCGAATAGAAAATTAAGCCATTAATGCTAAACTTACCACGAGTAAATGACCGGTTGCTCGATTCACAATTATAACAATTGTCAGAGACGTTTTTATAGAAAATGATAGAAAATGATTGACTAAAAAAATGTGTACAAAATCTAAATAAATTAGTAAATATACTTTTTATTATTTAATTAAACAATGACTTATGTTACTTTTTCCAAAATTCGACTAATGTCGCTCGCTCATCAGAGATATATTGGATTAGTGCATTTTATCTGCCAGAAGAGATAAACTACCTACCCGAAGATCAGCAATTAAGGATTTCTTAAATAATTGTTCAAAAACTACTATAGTCCATCCATAATACGTTCCGGTAAAAGAAGCGTTAATTGATATGTAATCTAAAAATCTATCCTTCGCTTATGGGAGTACTTATAACATAAATGCATTCACTCTTCCCGATATTGGCAAAAACACAGATCTTGTTTAAATTATAATAAATTAAGTGTAAATTACAAACGCGTCATGTGCATAGGGAGTTTTCATGTGCCTTAAAAACATATTTCTTGTATAAGTCTGGAGGAACGTGAGCGTCAAATGTCGGAAATCGATTATTTTACCTTGTTCTTCGAGTTAAAAACAAGGACAAATCTTCCTTGGTTAACATCAATAAAAAAAGGGAATAACCAACGTCCGTTGATTTGACGCTCGTGTATCGCTAACCTTAGAAACGTGTAAAACTGCTACAGGATAAATACGTCGCATTAAATGCTCATTAAGTGTTTACTAAATCTTTATTAAACGTTCTTCTCTTCGTCTTATTATTATCATTCGTTCTGAAGATTCAAGTTAAATTAGACATAAATACCACAATATATATATGTCGTTGATTATATATACTATACAAGTAAAAATGCTTCCTCATGTCCTCATTTTACAATTACCATCATTATCACTATCGTCAACAACGAAAAAATGGTAAGATCTTCCGTATGTCAAGTGTGACGTTTTCCTAGAAGTATGGAAATGCACTTAATAATTACTCTGCTTTCGAAGTACACTGCACGTGTTCGCTAACATTAATTAAAATTAAAAGAAATTATAAAGTAATTTAACACATTCTGAACAACTGGAGTGACTCGAACTGACATGGGAGATTCCTAACCCGTGGGGATTAGTACGATTTACAATACTGGAATGTAATTCATCATTTTTTAAATTTTGTGGCTGATGATCTTCATGTTTGAGTGTCAACCTAAAGAAAGTCGTAAATGCAATCTAAAGAATGGGTATTGATTAATGCTGCGTCGATGGTTTAATGTGTTTAACTTCTGAGGTTAGTTTCGATGTGAGGCACCTTTCTAAACTTCACGCTTGACATTCTTACGACCACTTTGGATCTAATATTTAATGCTACCCTGATCATTTGGTTTTAACTTCGATATCAATAGCAATTTGAACACCATCAATAAATTGGGAGGATTTGTATGCATAATAAGACTTGCCTGCATTAATTGCAAAACATAATAGCCAACTCACAATTTCTTTTCATTCTTGAGCTTTCTTACTGCTGAACGACGATATGTACATAGCTGCTTTCTAATTCAATTTCAAATTCTGGCAATAAAAATGGATCAATATTTGTTTTTCCTGTTTTACATTACACCTACTCAACTTCTGCTATAATTGGACAACATTCGCAGTCTAGTCGCAGGTTAGAAGATTTAATCCTTTTACGGTTGCGACTATTTTTTCTGCAGAGTTATTTGAGTTTTCTTTATACTGTGACTGCTATCGATGGATACGTGACTTCTGTCAACTGATTTTATAATATTGCTGACGCAACCGTTACATTTTTGTTGCCGTCAAAATTTCGCTGCTGCCGCTTCTTCACGTTTACGAAGAAACATGATGATGCAATAAAGCGTCTGATATAGTTCCTTGTTTGTGTCTGCCAATCCGCACAATTAAGTTCCCAACTGCATCGTTAATTAATGTTTTATCATTCTGTTAGATCATTAATATAAAATAATTTCTAGGCAAGAAACATAACTATTACTATTAGAATTTCAAGTGCTTTCAAAATTGAAACTTTATACTTTCTTGAATATATTTACAATACAGAAGTCTGTGAGAGACATTCACGTTAACAGAACACAGAGCCTACATTTTTCATTCATTCATGAACTGTAATAGCATTTGAAGATGATGTCTGAAGGTAAGAACTTGGACGAAATGTAAAGCTGATAACGACTCTTGAAGAGAGTTTGTGCCAACGATACGCAGTGCAATGAATGAACTCTTTCGCAGCACTGATAATAGAATACCTGAATTCTCAAATTTCGTACTTAGCTAGGATATCGTCACGCATTCCTCACCTAACTGTTAGCCCAATCGAACATCTAATTTGCATCGTGTATTAGCATCCGCTCGTGCTACCGTGCGGTAAATTACACGCTGGGTTGCAGTAACAATCTGGTCTGATGTACACATTACGGTACAATCTTTGATGCGTCTCGGAATTCTATTGCAAGCGATGGAAATGAAACGTTTTAAAGGAACGTTATAGATCGCTTGTCACGAAATTACATGTATCTTGTTACACGACGATGCCTTCAATGGCTTGATACCATGGCTGATCGCATTGTAGGAGTAATACAAACCGTCTCGCAATAGGTGACATCGATGTCATACCACATGCGAATCGGCGAAGTAAAAGACAACACGATGCAAGTTTCTTTTCTTCTCAAGACAATAACGGAAAGCAAAAATTAATTAAACATACTAATTTACACAGCAGGTGCAGAAAGTACAAAGATAGAACATTCAAGAATAATTGGTACATTAAAGTGGAGTGTTGACAAATTTTACATTAATATCAATATATAAATTTATTTCTTCACAATGATATTACTCGACGAAAATTACTCAAGTTGGGGAGATAGAAATTCCACGCATTGTAGGTAAGAGTAACAGTATTAGGAATATTATTATATAATAGGAAGTATTTAAAACTACGGTTTAGGTGCAAAACCGCGGTAAATTCTCGAACTGACAATTTTATGTATGCAATATTTTGAATAGTTAATGGTATCCCTCTAAATTTCGTCGCATAACGTCCTGCAGTAGAAAATGGCAACTTCAGTACAATAAATGAGGAATGTAAAATCAGATTCACATTATTGATATTACTTTTATTACCGTACTTTATTGTAGCTAACATGTTAATGAAAGATAATCAGTAATGAAAGATAGGTTTACGGATACAGATGGTTCCTATTTTCTTAGGAGGCAAATCGCTGCGTAGCCGTAAAAGGTTCCACAGAGCTGAAGAAATAGCTACCTATGTTTGTACGATTTGTCAATTAAAATGTTCACATTTCACGAAATCATTTGAATTATATAAGAGCAATAAATCGTGGTAAATTCATGATTTTTACTATTCGATATCATGATCCGTAAATTTTCTATTGATTATGACGTTTAAATGCACACGTCCGTATTGATGTTTTTATTGGACTCTTATTCAATTTTCGTCCTATTAGAAACAACAATGGTAGTAGTTATAACATGTATATCTTAATGCAGACATCTATCAACCTGCCCGACTGTCACATAATTTCCGTTACTTCACTCGGTTTCAGTGGCTTGCCTTGCGAAATTCCAGAATAATCAATGATCTCTTTCATCAGTGAGTAATACATTTGGTTGATCCTGCGCTCACGTGTCTTTGCAATAGCAATCAAAATAGTCTTTCTCTAGAAAGCAGAGGCGTTTCATAAGATCTCTCAATAAACCGCAGTTCCCATTACATCTACGTGGCTAACTTGACCAAGATCGGCATTTTCTTCTACAGTTATTTGGGAGGTATGCTTCGTGGATTACGGTACTCGTCATTTTCTGCGTTACGAACGAAGTATTAATTACTTCTCGCTGCAATATACAAATATTCATATATTTTATTCGTTCCAAATTCTGTACCGCAAAAATAGATCAACACACGATTTTGAATTTTCTAAAAAATCTAACAAAAGGTGATCAAAATGAAAAAGGAAATTGATATTTTGGTTATTCTCAACCTAATTTAAGATACGACCTATGTTAATAACTCAACGAACCTTGCATAGTGAATATAATAATTCCCAGTTTAAATAGCTCTCTCTCTCTCTCTCTCTCTCTCTCTCTCTCTCTCTCTCTCTCTTCAAACTAAATATGTGATGTAAAAGTAAATTGAATATTGAATGCACGAGTGCATTCGACGAATTTTTAAAATCGGTATTTAAAACCAGTTTATTTCGACGATTTTGTTAAATTCGGAAACCGGTTTTTGTATTCGAAATCGCCTCGGTCAGATGCATAATATAGTAAATCTGATCTTCATAAATCGACTCAATGTTTTGCCATGCAAATTTACAAACCCATTCATTATATCTACTCATCTGTTGTACTTGAAGAAAAATGTAAAATGTATGGGAATGCCATACAACGGATCAAACCAGATACGTATTGTATAGTATTACATTCAGAAACGATCTCATGACATCTGAAAATTTCGGAGATGAAAGATTTCCGTGTTGTGATTGTGAATTATCTATATTACTAAAACTTGCATGTTATTTTGCAGTATTCACGCAATATTTGTTATGCATGTGTAATATGTAAAAAATAAAATTATAATATTGCTGATTTTGAAAAAATAGAAATGAAAGTTATTAAACTATTTTCGAAAAAAATTGTTTCCCTGAGAAACAAATAATTGTTTCATGCACTAAATAAATAAGAAGACTTTGAAATAAGTATAAATATTTTGACACTATTTTAATTATACCGATTGTATAATTCTAGCTTGAATCGTTAAGAACATTCTGTTAATGTAAAAGTACTACTTAAGTATCATTAAATGGTTCAGTCCAACTAATTTTGTTACGATTAAGGATACCATAAAATCATTTCGATTTGGAAACAGTTAATAAACTCATTTATTCGTAAATATGTTGCAGTATAAAATCTGCTAAATTATACTAAATGCATTTTCGTAGTTTGTATCAATTTTAGCAAATTCGAATATTAAACGCATATCAAATCATCATTTATTCATTTCTGTGTCGGAGATTACATAAAACTATACTTGAAAATGCCAAATCCCATTTTGTCTGAAGATATGAAAGTTATAAAAATGTTGGACGTTACTGAAATACTTAAAAATGAAGAGAAAGTTTAGTTTCTTTTTCGTCACAGAGAATATAGCTTTACCTATAACATCATCCATTTCTGTTTATGTAATGTCACTTTTAGCGAGACTTTTGTGAACAGTTACGAAAGAGCAGTTATTGTTTAAAATTAAACCATTCGTCATCTTCTATAAAAATTGGTCAGCTTAGATGTTGCATTGCTTAGGCAGCAGAGTTCTGCATTCCTCTAACTTTTTAATGACCACGGACTTAAAAAATGAAGAGATTTGGACTGATAAAAATCTCTTGATGTACAAAAGGCTAAAGTGAAATTATGAAGAGAAAGTGCATCCTAAATGATTTGTGAGTTAAAACGCTCCATATAACTCAATCACCTTCATTATTTTCTAATCTACCACATCTTGACTAATTTAACATAAAAAGATTGACAATATGGAAGTATTAAACTTTTAATGGAACACAGAGGTGCCGTTAAATTTTTCAGGCAGTTGTACCCCTTTAACATAAATTCAGATTTTTTACGGCACGGTCATTTCAGTAGAAATATCCCATTAAGAATTTCTCGTACAGTTAATCATTAAAAAAATACATTTCCAATTATAACCAGTTATTGCAGATTTTGATGTGTCGAGTGCAAATTTAGAAGTCATTTCCTCTATGGTCCAGTTTTTGACAAATTCAATTCTCAAACAGGTATAATTTTCAACTTGCAGTATTTTTCATGATCTAACATTTTTCAATTTATTTTAAACAACTGCAGTTTGAGGCGCAATCTAACAAATTCTGTTTTCTATTGATAACATTAAATTTATAAAAATCACCTGTTCTCGCAACGTAAAATAAAACATAAATACTCGCTATTAAAATTGGTCAAGTAGTTCTTCTTTTAGAAGTGAAATTACTTTATAAACTAATATTATATCCAGTACTAGTAGTGAAAAATGATTAAATTCAACAATCGAAAACATTCGTACCATTTCAAAATTGAAGCATCAACCATTTATTATGGTACTAGTGTGATTGACAGTGATTGAACAACACTGGGTAAGAGTTGAACTTGCCCTAAATATCAGAGGATAGTTCCAGTAGTCCGACTCAACGTACCGTGTAATAATAGTGGCGCAAAATATGGTCGGGTGAAACAATAAGGAGGAAAGCGTGCTTCGATAGTTTCTTAGAAAATCCAAGCAAAAAAATATAACGATTCGCTACCGTCACCGGATATTGTTACACGTGAAAGGAGCGAAATTGTTGTAAAGATGTAATCGACCAACAGCGTAACGAATTAAAACAATTCTCATTCAATTTCGTACTTCAGAAAAATATGTGACATAAAAGTATCAAAACAAAATTCGATGACATATTATAACAAATTAAAAATAGCTATATTATATAAAACTATAGAAAAAAATGATTTTCTAATAAATAATAACATTTATATGAAAATACTTAAATTGTATGAAAAATTAGTATTTATTATGTTCCCAAACATTTTATTTGCATTTTCTAAAATTATTGCAGCTGCGTTCTGGGTTTGAAGAATTTATGAATAAACTATGTGCGCATTGCTTAAAGGAAAGTTTTGTCAAAGTTTACTCTGTTTGATCTACTATAGGATAACATAGACTATTGAGACGATATTACTGTATTTAAAGTTAATAACTCTATTAGTCTTATATTTCGAGACTGGCCGACAATGATTGGATAATCTAGGAAGCAGTTTATCAGAGTTCAACTGTTCATTGATTACGTCTGTGCAAATACAATAGCGCAGGAGTTTCACAGCATACTAGAAAAACATATACGCAACAGTTAAGCGCAAGGAAATTTTCCTTGAACTATACGGTATTCGGTAAGGTGAAAGGTTGCCTCCTATAACCTCTTATGAGTACGGTAGCGTAATATTTCAATCTACACCTAATACTCATTATCCAGAGTTCTGGTCCTAAGAGAATATCACATATCTTATGAACTTCGATTGATTTCAAAAGTTCTTCAAGGAAACCTGCTTTTTCAAAATGTTTTTATTTTTGAAGGAAAAAAGTAATTAATTATCTTTCTTTTATGTTGTAAACTGCTTTTTTTCATTTTTGTGTCCATTTCCAATGTTAGAGATGGATAAAGACTATGACAAAATCAAATGGATCATCACAATTGCTTTGATTAACACTTCTTTTATAAGGCAACAAGCTATATGATATATTAAACAATTATTCTCAATTGCAACAATAAGAGATACAAATTAAAAATTTCTGAACATTTCAAAGATTTTACCATTAAGTGTCTTCGTCATTTTTAGTAATACGAAAAACGAAGAAAATGTTTTATTGAGAAAAAAGTAATCGTTAGAAAAAATCTTTTATAAAAATTATCTTATCCCTGAATGAACCGTATTTTAAATTCATCGTACATAACGCTTGTACAATTCTTGAAGAATGATATGTAATGTTCACTGTAATATTTAATAAAAATATTCTATTTTACAAGTAGAAACATCAATTTAGTGTGGTGCACTTATCGTTTGTTCGAAAAGAAAATGACGACGTCATTCCGGCTCGTGTGAAGACGTATTTCACGCTGCAATACGAGCCACATGACATTTGTCATTTGCCGATTTTTTACTATTGTTCAGAAAACATCTATGACAAAACGACCGTACCCGTTTATTATATTCGTGGAGACATTAAATAAGGTGTAACGCACACTACTTACTGGATAAATGAAATATGTCTAGGTCAATGATTTCTTTGCATGTGTCTATCTCACGATTTTATGAATATGTGATTGCATCTCGAATTTTTTAACGGGCCTGCTTCGATAATCAACTCACCACTAAAAATGCGATTCACATATATTTCAGAAAAAATCAAATGCTCAATCGTTAAATATCATTGACCAGTAGTGAAATTAATATAATTGTCCTTTTTAGGGTAAAACGAAATCGTGAAAAATATATTATCGTAGTATGCATATATTAGAGTAATCCAATTGCAAAAATGTGGGTTATTTTACGTAACCGGTACTATCCTTAAAAAATTTAAAAAAAAACTAATATTACGTATGCTGCAAGAAAACTTCTTGGATCATTTAATAAGATAGCGACATTGGAAATGATTGACGTTTATCCAAGTTTTCAGTAAAATGTATCAACATATCCTTTGAAGTCGGAACACCGACTTTGCTAATAAAATTGCCTATATGAATATAATTAGCGGCTAATAATTTTATGTGAAATTAACATTTAATTTAGACCTCTAAAAAACAATACAACAGATATATATTGTTTTATAGTTTTTTACGTCTACTCCAGTAACTGACATTAGATTATTAATCTCTGTACTGAAGTATTTATTTATTTTATCTGACTGACCTCTGGGGTAAGGGAAGTAACACCGAAGCACTTGCTCCACACAACAGGAAACGTTTGCAGGAAACAAAACAAATACGATTAAAGGAAACAATTACCCTCTGGAATTCATAAATACGAAGACACATACCGTTATTTCCTCCAGATGCGATCAATCACTACGTAGCAGACATAGAAACAAAATTGTATCAACTCTCCTTGCACTCTACTATCAACTGTCTCTATTCATTCTAGGACTAATCGTGAAATTCGCGAATTTTACTATTATTTATATTTTCAATGATACTGTTCAATGATACTATTATAACACCGCTCGTCTATACTAAACCTAAAAAGGACTCATAGAACCCTAGAATATTTAGATTATTAATAGATTTTTGAACATAGTGTCAGAAGTTCTGAAATTAGCGTGCTTCACCTCAAAACTGAGTCTCTTCAGGGTTAATGATATTGCGGTCGCAATAGTACCGCCGTCAATACATCAAAGCAACAAGTAGAAAACGATACGAGGGTCAGTTGCAGACAGGTTCTTTGCCCTAACTAGCACAATGCCCACATTCCTCGTCGCTTTCAAATAAGAAATTATTCATATTTACTTACGTAAAGTCGTCGACAGACGTAGCCTATATGCGCACACAGCCGGGTTCATTAACTGACCAGCAAAATCCGTCTTTATGTAACACACAACAGTTTCGTGGACACGAGCGAATGGAAGAAAGAAAACCACCCGAGACTAGTTTCTCTATCGGCGAGGTGCTACACGCACATTTTGTCAGTCGTACGCAATTAGAATGTGGTTGCCATTTCCTTTGGCCAACGATACCCCTGATCTATCGATTTCTTCTTCAATGGCCCGGCGTGTCCTTTTCTTGTTTCAATGAGACACGGTCATAGGCTGTACTGTTAACCGCCGATGGACAGGCAATCACTCTGCACGCCGATAGGGGATCACCGCCTGTCCCGTTCTTCTCGATCATCGACACCGAAACAAATGATTCTCAGCCTTCGAATTCGTTCCCGATCAATGGACTCAACTATTGAGATTCTTATTGGCACTTGAGCTACTCGTCAAATAGGTTCAATTCGAAATAGAGACTTTTAGATTCTTCCTGAGCCGTTCATGACCGTGTCCTGTTCGGGGTAGTGTTTAATTAAATATTCGATTAAGGACTTCTTCACACGCTTGTCAGGTGTGATCAATCGGATCATTGACAAAAGTCAACGATGATCAAGATCACTGTGGTATTATGAATTTTTAAAAAATCAAATTACGATGCTGCCTGGATTGAAGTTCGCGCACCATGGAGAACGGATTACGTCTGAACGGATGTCCGCTCATTGCCGAAAGCTCAAGTAACCGAGCTCGAAGGTGAGGCCAGATCCGCGCGTGCTCTTCGGGTCTTGTCGAATCACCAAGTGAATGAGGAGATAGTAGAACGGTAGTGCAGCGTGGACCACGGTAACGAGAACGCGGTACCACCAACTGGCTGAAGAAAGTGGTAGGGACACAGGTAAACGTACGTCCTCAGAAGCGTCCGTGTGCTCGCACCGTGCCTCGTCTCCCGCTGACTTCTCTTTCGCAAAATGAATGACTACTGATCGTTCGACACATTGCCGGCTACTATGACCACCTATATCGAGTAGAAATTCCATTAGCCTAGGATACGGCAACCTACATTTCAACTGTCTTTGAGTTGCGAACCCTTGAACTGTCACGCTGATGATCGACGAAATTATTATTCGCTACTTTCTTTTTTCTGTTGATCTTTTCATTATGGTCCGGACATGAGTCGCTATATTGGAACATTAGAAATCAGAGTTATACGTGTCGAAACTGTTTTATATAGCGATTGTCGCTGTCAAATGTTATGTTTTATGTAGCACTGTCGAAATTGTTCGCTTACTTAATCGTGTTGGTAAAATACAAATGAAAGAGATTAAGACAGCAGGTTAATAAATAATCGAATATTAATAAATAATCGAAATACGGTCATATCACCTTCGACCTGTTGAAATGTTAAACGGAGGAATACATTTCTACTTACCTTCTGTATCTTCGCAGCTTAATTAAAATCTGAGGCCACTTTGTGGTGTAATATTAGGGGAAGTTTCTGTCTAGAAAGCTAGAAAGTAATTTAAAGACAGGTTCTTTAGTTTTCGATCTACATGGAAGAAACGAATATAGTCTTAAGCCGAGCTAAATTTTCGAAGTAGTAAATCTAGTTTATAGATATTTATTAATTTAAATCACAGAATTTTAAAGAATGATAGGGAAAAGCGTGTAGATTTAAAGTGTCGAAAACGGAGTAAGAGAAATTTCTCTTTTTACCTCTCTCAGCTTCAATGTACTGCTGAATTCTGATTTCTAATTTGTACTATAGATGTTCTGTCATATTTGGGTCTAATGACTATGCTTTGTACGGTTAGAACAAAATTAAATCGATAAAATAGGAAACACTGAGAACATAAACGGAATTTAATATTCTAGTTGAGGGAAGAAATTAATTCCTAAGCAATCTTCTCTAACAATTTTCTTTTTGCATAAAGAGTCTGGTAATGATTGCACGGGAGATTCAATTACTGTTAAGTAATTATAAAGCCATCTCTTTTTCTCGGCTGCGGAATATCGGTATTGACAAATTTTTAGACGCTTTCATTTAGATTTCTTCTTAAGAACCTGAGATGCGCTATTTTATTTATATTTCCTTACGATCGATAGACTGGTTATCTTCTTTCTAAATATACTGCTGACTTTCATAAGAAATAAAAATTTTCTGCATCAAATAAGAGTCAGATATCTTCTCTCGTTTAATAACTTTCGTATTTTGAATGTATGAATGGTATTAAATTCTTTTAGCTTATAATTGTTAAAAATACTTTTTAAGAACAGTTTAAGACAAATTGGAATTCCTATAAAATATAGATAAAATATCTACTTTAGCAAAGAACTAAATAAAGAAGATTGGATGAAGACTATCAAACAACAACAAAGAAGAACCACTTTTCAGAAAATAAGAACTTTGTTGTAGATTCAGTACCTTATTGAAAATGTCAAACTAAATATTAGTAATACTTATTTTTAGTTATCCTTTTCTATGTTCGGTACCCATTTCATCAATTTTTTAAGCTAACGTCAACATTGTGCAAGCGCCGCTCATCCTTCATCAGGTACTCGGCCTCAGCCAGCTCTCCAATTTCAACGTCGAATGATCCCAAAAGCGCTAAATACATTTGAGATTTTGCACTGTAATTTTCACGTCTTTTATACCTCCGAGAACTCTTTCAGATTCAAAGCGTAACTTACAGTCACTTTCATCTACGAAAAGCACTACCTCTCTCTGATGAAAAGAAATTTATGCTTCTTTACCTTCGTGCTGATGTTTAATCTCGAAATCTTATTTTGCACAACGATCATCGAGATAGTTATTTTCTCTTATAATACATCGAACATTCTTTGAATAAATTATCATCTGTAAGTGTTTTTCAACACTTTTAATAATCACTTTTAGAGTAATTGATTCTGTATCTATTTTTAACACATTGAGTGATCGTAATAAAACATTATAAGTAGAATGCCAATTTTGTGCACTTATAATACTGCTATATTTGCTTCTACTCGTTAGAAAAATTAATGTATATCTAACTCATGTATTTTGCGATTAATACAGGTAGTTTTTATTTTGGATAAATATTCGCAGTCTAGCAATAAGTTTTGTGAAATAATATCAGAATATCAGAATAATTGGATTACTACATTTGTACATAGTGTTGTTATTTTTCAACTGCCTTTATTACTTTTGTAAGATCAAAACTGTTGAAAAAGGAATTGGAAATACTGAAAAATAATTTTAATTTTTATAAAAACGATCTGTTAGTGAATTCACAGTATAAAATAATCCAAATCATGTGAAAACATATGGTAAATTCATCGACTCAAACCCATGCAAAGTATGTGCTAATGTACCTCTAATATTTTAACACTAAACCTGTCGAATGCTAAAAGTAGTATGTGTTACCTCATAGAAATAGCACGTTTGAGTTTATTTAGACATCGCGCAAATTTGATAAGGATGTAAGCGCAGATAGAAGTGTTTAGACTATCACTTTTCTTAAAGATGACTTTATAATGTCACTAATTGTACAATACAAAGTTTTAAACCGATTGTTTGACCAATGGTTGTAGATTTATCATTGATCCAAGTCACAGAAATAAAGTAATTTGATCTGAATTCGCAAAAAGTCCAATAATTAATCACGCCGATTAATTCTCGGATCTTGTTACACTGAGTCGGATGCGCAGCAGCCCGACCTACTTGAAAGAATGATTTTGAAAGTTTCAGAGATTGTCGAACATGTTTGGCAGGGGTCGCGGTTTATGCAGCATTGCATCGCGAACCAAACCTAACGGTATATTGAAAGCAGTGCATGCGTGAATTGCTCCTTGCACACCGTTTCGCTGATCGAGCAAAATGTCAGTTTTTCTAAACGTAAAGTACTATGTGTCCGAAGAATGGCAGCTGTTTCTTCAAACGGAACAAATGCTGGCCATGACAATCATTCTTTCTCATGTCTCTCTCGTTTTATTCGTTGCTTCTATCTTTTAGATAATACGCACACACTAAAGAGTTGAAGCTTTCAGGATTTGACACCTGCAAAAGTTAAAATAGAAAAGTTATCCAAATGTCCTAATCTACAGTTGAAAATCTCAAGAATTAGAACTATTTAGATTCTACTAGTCATTAAAAACAAAAGTAGGAAGATTGGAAGTTTTTAACTGCATTGCCAAAATGATGGAACATGACAAAATACATTTCGCAGATACTATAGAATGCATTACAAGATCATTCTTTAAATATTAAGAACATTATTTGTAACAATTTAAGAGCCACACTATTGATTTTAAATGAGGTTTTTAGGTGTAACGTATGAAATATCTTTGATTATACTTTAATATCTATAATACTGTCCGAGTTACAACTTTTAAGGAAACTTGGTATTGGGCTTTGTAACTTTGTTCGTATCTTCGTAACTCAGAAAATTTAAGACAACGATGATCTAAACGCGCTTTGTAATAGAATCATCGAACTTCTTTCAAAGTCAATAAAGTTTTAAAAAATATGCACGTAACGTCTAATAACGTAAAGTCTTCATCGTAATAATTTAATTTTTCTTTAAAAATAGCGAATCGAAGTATTTGCTCAACAATTAATACATCATTAAATACGTGAGAGGTATGTAATTGAGGAATACAAAATGTTTCCAGCGAAGTTTCCAAGTCTGTGAAATACGTCATAACAAACATTTACGTTCGTAAAATATTTGATAATAAGTAGTAAAATAATAAAAATACAAAACGAAAAAAATGACAGTTTTGACGATTTAAGTACTTAACGTACTATGCCACACGGACCAAAAATATTTATATGCTCCACAATTATTTTCCTGAAAAAACGAGAATGTTCTACAATAAAATATTTGAACATTTTTAAGTTCGTTTTTTCCATGAATAATTTCATCATCATTTTTTAAACCAACGTCGGACATTTTTTGGCACATGTCCAATAAAGCCTTTCCAGGAAGAACCGTCTTAACTGGAAAATGTGCAACTTCCAATTTGTGTAATAAGCGCTGACGTATATTTCGTTTGTCCATGAGAAGTTCAATATTTGAAATCAAATTAGAATGTATTGCGAGTTTTGGAGAAATTCTCAAAAACTGTTTCCAAGAATTTATGCACTAGATAATACATATTTTCATGTATTTTTAGAAGTTAGAGTAATTGTTTTTGTTTATTCTAATAAAATATAAACGTCCATGCCATGTCGTAATTCAAATTATTTTCAGGCGAGATAATTTCGTTGATAGTATTAATTTCTAATGCGTACTGCCTACAAATTATGCGAAGATATCAAAATTCTTCCCTTAAGTTGTAACTTCGAGATTACAAAATTTCGAAGGAAATAACTGTTTCGGATTTTGAACAAAGTAATTAATATTGTAACTTTCTCGTTTCGCACGTTACACATTGAGTAACCCTTAAGCTGCCACCTATTGCTCAAATTTAATTGTGTACTGCGTGCAGTTCGTATGGTAGTATTCCCATAAAGTTTGTAGAGGCAATAAATAACAACGAAATACGTGTAATGAACTTTAGATATTTTATATTATATAAAATAAGAAAATGTGAATTAAGATGCGATGAATATGTTTAATAATAACGTTTTAAAAAATAAATCATCACAAAAATAAGGAAGTGGATCACATTTATACATAATCAAATGTTTAATTTCGTTTTCAACTTTTATTCTCTTCATGAAATAAAATATATCATTATCATATAAAAATAGTATCTCAAATATTTATCTAAAATTTAAAATACATAGCATACTTGTCGTCATATTTGATTGAAATTATACTTATTATAAATTATACTACAAACTAGACTTATCTGTTTTCAGAATCTTCATACTATAAAGATAAATGTCTATTAAACCGGCTTCATTAAAAAACAATCAATTTATATCACTTGTAGAGTTCACGTGATTATTGTAAAACAAATAGTGTAAAATCTTCATCAGATTTTAGGCGAAATTATTCTTCGTCCTTGTAGTTCCGTTAAATACAACGTACTTTTTGTAATCCAATTAAAAATGTGAAAGTGCACTGGCATCTGCAGGTCTTTATGTAGGAACATATTGTATAATCGTGTCCTGTATTTTCAACCCACTTTACGAAGCCTGACCAGTCATCTTGCACATTTTGAATTACATTATCACGCTGTGTCTTCATATGCCCATGATAGATACACGCAGGATGTCCTAGTTTTCTTCCGCAAAACTTTAGCGGTCAAAAAAATCGCAGTTGCAAGTACTTCTCTGCAAATGACAACTTAAAAATGTCTTTTCGTGTTTGTTTAAATGAAAATAACGGGCTTGCTTATAAATTACACATTTTAATTGAAGACTGAGTTTCCGGTTGAAGGATTAATAAATAATAATAACGTGAAATTTTATATAAATTCTCGCCCGATAAAATAGTAAAATTTTCTCTTATTGATTTTTCAATGCATATTATATCGTTCGATAGCTGGCCAAGAAAAAGTTCTCTGTGCCAAATTTCTGCTCTGCAGCTTGTTCGTAAGAATAATTAAAAGATAAATTAGATCCCGCGTTTTTTTGCACATTTCCCCTTCCAGTGGCTACTCAAAATTAAAAGAATGTGGATTATTATGGATAACAAGTATCCTATATATATATCCAAAAATCATCGACATTAACCTTCACTCTGTTAGCAATTCCTTAAACTTATCCAAGAATTCACAATCAGTTCGAGGAGTCCTCAGGACTACGAAGTAATGGAGTAAAGGAGTTTCAAGTTCTAGAAATCTGATTATAAGGGTAAAGTTAGATTATTGGAAATCATTCTTCAGCATGTCCATGCGTGCATGTGATATTTTATTTTTCCTATGATTCATAGCTTTCTTCATTTAACTTTCCATATTATGAAGTTCTAAAATTAATAAGAAACATACTTTCTATTCGCTCCACAAATATTCATATAACCAGATTAGTAATTTCAAGATTTTCTTCGCACGTGACTTCAACTTAGGTCACCTCAATGCATAACCTGTTATGTTAGTTTTCTATATACATGTACATGTATAGCTGTGAATTACTACAAGATAACAACACTTCAGGATTTTTATTGAATACAGCATACAATAAGAAATATTTAATTTATATATACTATAATTTTATATTTATATATATATATATATATATTATTATATAAAAAAATACACTTGAGCTTTATTAGACTCAAAACTTACCTCAACCGATTGCAAGAATGACAACTTTTTTCTTGTGGAACCGCACAGCATTCTTGCATTGCAGATGGCAAATTAATGTTGCGAATTTAGTTACAAGTGACCTACCACTAATAAAGTGTTGCCAATAAAGAAAAGGGGGAAATTTGAATTGTAAAATCTAACATCGATTTTAAAATTATATCTTTTATTGTAATATAGCGTCAAAAAACTTTAGATTAAACAGAAAGATAAAAAGATTGGTTTTACAACAACACGTGACAAATATGAAATAATGAAATAATCAAATTTTGAGAAAGACTTTTTTAAATAGAATCAAAATAGAAAATTATAATATTATAATATTAAATAGAAAATAAAAACAAGCTTTATCATTTTCCTCTATTTTTGTATATTTGTATATATGTACATATTTTCAAATATTGTATAATAAAATACAATAAATATTCGATAAACCATACATTGATTAAGTAGTGCTTCATCATACAGGGCCATGTTGGAGGGAAAGAGTTCAGAAATTTGAAGTAAGGTACAGAAACTTCTTTTCTCTGATTGGTTGACGCTTCAAAACCAAGCAGTGTTGCCCTCAGAATTTTAGGCAAAAAGAAAATCTAGCGTGTGAGGAAGACAGCACATCAGCGCAACACATGCGAAACGAGTCACGCCGACTATTCACTTTCCTTGCGCATTCGCATGCCTGGCGCTCCATCTGAAATACGCGGCGCGATATTCAACTTGTATTTGTCGCCTCGTAGGTTTCTCAATCACATTTGCAAGTGAATTTGAGCAGAATGCTCAATGTATATTGAGATATGTTTCGAATGTATATGTTTGTAGGTAATATTTTGACAAGTTGAGCAGGATAAGATTCAGCTAATTATTGTATTACCCTGAAATTTAAGGGAGAGAAAATGAACGAATGTTACAAGAGAATAGTGTAAATTTCATATCTTTTTCTGAAAGATAATTATTTGCTCGAAATGCGGCCCATTTTAATGTAATTTTTAAAAAAGTGCAAAAGCCATTCATAAACGCAGTAATTACTCGACATATTACTGCGAGCGTCCTAGTCAATAATTGCATGCGCCTAAGTTAAGAATCGTTGTTGTAAGAAAGGGAGCCATAGCAAATACCGACTTCGTTCTGGCTCCCTTTCGGATCTCTAAAGTAGCAACAGTTCTGGCTTTTCTGCATGCTACACGGATATGATGGGAACGTAAAATAATTCGATTATGTTATGATTCGATCTTCAGTACAGAACAAATAATAACGAACTAACACCTGCAAACTAAGAAATCTTTTTTGGCATTGTAAAGTAGAGTATAATGTTTAAGGATTTATTTGTTCTATTTTACTCTTTTCTAATGACAAATGATGTTACACTAGGTTATAACCTTAACATTCATATTGAGCATGCTAGGAAGATACAGCATTCGTATTCGTATCTGTGATGAGTTGTGGTACATCGCTGGTAAAAAGTACAAGCCGAATTTTGATTTCACGTGATTTCGTTTGATTTCACCTCCGTACGAACATTCGCCCACAATGCCGTTGGGTTCGTTGTGTCTCTCTTAGTCATTTTCCGTTCCCTTTTTGAAGTAACTGCGCGAAGGTGGATGCGTAGTAGAACGGTAGGGATAAAAAGGATTCTGAATTGGGAGAAGAAAAAGCTCTTGAATTGAGTGACGACTGTATATAGTGTTTTTATCTAGTTACAAGTGAATTTTACTAGAACTTTCCAGATGCAGATGGTTTCCTTTTTGACAGTACATCTACCATATTCTAATTTCAGTTAATAGTAGTATTTACTCTTGGGGACTGTAAATTGTTACTTTCCTCACAGTTTTACAATATTTTACATTAATGACATTGTATCTATGAAAACATACGTAATTTGAAGATGGTATTTTACGTATAGTATTCAATTATTAAAGATGATACAGATCTTTTTTTATTAACATCATATAAAATAATATTTTACACTTTCTTGTTTGATTATGGGTATAAACCAATTGATTATATTTATCGTAAAGCTAATAAAAGTAGATTCCTGTTACAATTGAATACATTTTTGATTCGTTGTCGCATCCAATCTACCTGTTCGTAAATACAGGACAACAACAGTTAGCAGCTGGCAACCGCAATAATGTCTGTTGTAGACAAAATTAAACATTATCAGCGAAATATTGAAAAATGCGATGACAATGGGGATAGAGTATGTATTCTGGCACCATTTTTTATAATGTTCAAGTTTCTAGCGATGCCCAAAATAATATTGTATGTTTGTCTTTTAATAATAACCTCACAAAGCTTAAGTATAATGCAGTTCTATTTAAGATACAGTATTGTCAAAAATTTAATGCGTATACGATTTTAAGACATTTTAAAATATTTTTTTTCAACTGAAAATAAAGAGCATTAATATTGTTATCACTTTTCGTTTATTTTATTTGACTATATGTGGACAAGATAAGATTAAAACAAATATTTGTTTCTACTCTATTTAAATTTGATTATATAATTTCATTATGATATTTGTGTCTTAATGCTTATCATTTTTGCCAGTTGAATGTATATTGACGTTGAATAAATATACTGATACAAGTATATTGTTTTGCATTCTGTTACAGATGTTACATTGTATTTCGAAACTATCCAATTTGCCAGTGACAGTACAACATCTTCAGGAGACTGGAGTTGGACGAACAGTTAACGCATTGAGGAAATATGAAAATGGTGTAGGAGATGCTGCTAAAGCACTTGTTGCCAAATGGAAGGCAATGGTTGCTAGTGAAGAAACTAGTGAAGGTGAAGATGAAGACGAAGCGTGTGTTCCTGATGCACCTGAAAGTTACAGTGACAGTCGTGAATCTCCCCAATCTGAAGAAAATTGTATAAGGTACAAAGGAATTATATTTTTCTACTAACCATCTTTCATCTACATTATGATTTATAATGTTACAATAGCGCATTAATACTAAAAAATAATATTGATGTGCAAATAACAATTATAACAGAGATAAAAATTCAATATACTTAATGATTTTTCAGACACAAGAGTGAAGAAAGTGAAAAACATTTGCATAGGCATAAAATAGAAAAGATTGAAACATTAAATTCATCACAAAATAAACATATATCTAAACAAGAATCAAAACCAAAATCTGACAAGACTAATTCAAAACGTAACAATGATGTCATCAAAAGTTCTAATAGTGAATCAGAAAAACAAAAGAAGTATGAGAAAGATAAACATAATCAGAAACATCAATCTCGAACTGTAAAAGAATCTCTAAAAGATAATAAAAGTGCCTCTAAAAAAGATGACATACAAGGGTCAAAGCATCAAAGTCAGTATAAACCTGAAAACCCTGAAAAATATTCTAGTAAATCTTCTGAAAGCAGTAGTTTGAATAAAAATAATGAAGAGAATTATAAAAAACGAAAATGTGAAAGTTCCAATAATCCAAAAAAGGAAAGCAAACGCAGAAAAAATTCAGAAAGTGAAAATGATGAAGGTATTGTCAAGAAGATACCAGAAGGAATTTACGTATCTTCTATTTCTGAAAAACATAGCAGTACTAGTACAACAAGTACAATCAAAATAAAAGAAGAGCCTAAGGAGAAGGATGGTTTAAATAAGAATGAGAATAAATACGAGAAAAAAGATTCACAAGAAAAATTGAGGAGCTGCTCCAGTAAACACAGAAGTGACTCAACAAATAGCAAGTTAAAAGATAGTGGAGAGAAAAGTAGATACAAAAGTGATAATCAAACAAGTCATAGTAAAGATGAGTCCAGAAAAATTGATGGTCATCATTCCAATAAAGACCTCTTAGAGTCAAAGCATCGTAATAGTTCCTCTAGTGATAAGCATTGTGATAAAAATAAAGATAGAAGTAAAAGAAAGGATCACAAAGAAGAAAAAAATAAACATGACAACAAAAATAAGGATGCAAAACATACTAAGCATGGGTCAAAAGAACCTAAAGAATCAGTTAAAATTAAGCAAGAAATTAATGGAGATGAAGGGATAGATTGTAATTCGGGTTAGTTTACAAAGAGATAATCACTATAATGATCTTTAATGACAGATTTCACAATATTTATTAAATATGTAATTATTTGTTTCTTCTATTAACAAAAATGTTAATTTAATTTCACATATTGTATATGGTTACAATAACTTTTTCAAATAAAGGAATAGTTTATTTTTGTACAAAAGTGACGTCTCAATAAAATTATCCCTTATATAAAATTAGAAAATTTAATTATAGTTGTACATTTTCATGTGGTACAAATTTAAAAGTCTTAACAATATAATAATTCATATCTTTTGTTTCTGCATTTAGGTGCCAGTTTTGCTGAGGCACTTGGTATGTGTACAATGACTCAGCCATCTAGGAAACGTATTAACAATTCTGCAAGTACAAGTTCTACGAAAACAGTAAAAGTAGAACCACCATCAACACCTACTAAAAAGCCAATACCGAAAGCTGAATCACCAATCGACGATCCTTTACTAGTAAAATAAATATAAATACATCATATAGTATAATTTGCATTAATCTATTTAGCAAACTTATAAGCAATTAATATTTTCATAAATTTCAATATATTAAAGAAATCCTCTGTTACAGCCACCATCGCTTTTATTATCGAATGTGAAATTAGAACCATTAAGTGTAGACTTGGCGTCTACACTACCTGAAATTAGTCCGAATTATAAACCACTGCCATATGTTAATCCTGTTTCTCGAAAAGAGGAAGATAAATCACTTACAGATGTGATATGTGTTAAAAATCAAAGGTAATAGTCTAGTAATTGGGAAAGTATGTATATAATATAACATCTTCATATAAAATTTTAGGACAAAAGTATATTCAGGAAATAAATCTGGTTATTCCACTGTACCAACCTTATTTGAAATATGTACACAAGTACTAATAGAAAATATCGATGGTAAGTATATGCAAGAAACAACACTTCTTTGTTTGGAAACGTAACATTGAACACAATACATAGAATATTCATTTTTTGTTGTTTTCTGCGTAGCACTTGAATTTACTGGTGGAGTGCCTTTTGACATCATAAAAACTGTCTTAGAACGTGCTACGGCAGACCAGTTATTTATGTTAGAACATTATAATCCTTACTTAATTGAAGATACTGATCGTTTGTGGGAATTTCATTGTAATCGTCAATTTAGAAACAAACAAAGAGAAGAAATGGAGACATGGCGCGAAATGTACATGGTACGTACCTTTTAATATAGATTAACGATTTTATAAAGTTGTATCTTAAAAAGATTTATATTAATTATGGAACCTTTGATTTTTCTCATTATTAGCGTTGCTTAGACGAAAGAGAAGCAAAACTGAAAACACTTACAGCTAACATAAAACAATCAATTGATAAATCTGTTCCTGTACGATCTACAAAACTTGCGTATGTGGACAATATTGTTAAACCACCTAGAAATGTTCTGAAAAAGCAAGCTAAATATGGGACTGCAAATTCTGTACCTAGCTCTACATCTAGTTTAAAGAACAAATTAATTAGTGGTGGTGGACCCACAGCTGCAACAAACATTTCTGTTCCACCGCCACCTATGGCTCGAGTTAAAACATGTAAGTTTTGTGTGATAAATTTCAGGAATTTAAATACTATATCAATATTTCGTATATCCATTCCATCTTCTTCAGATGGAATATAGTAATTTCTATTATAGATTTAAATTCTATTGTTGAATTAGTATATTTCATCCATTTTAGTAGAGGATAGTCTACATTCAACAATAAACGTGCATTAAACATTATTTAAGGTGATAGAGTTATACAATTTTTTAACGAGAGTATGTTTCTACTAAATATTCTCATTTATTTTACCAGCATCTGGTTCTGTGAAGAAAACAAAAGCACCTCTGATGGCGAAAGCTCTACAATTAATAAAAGGACGTTATAAGCGGTAGTTTTACGATTTCATTAAAAGTTAATTACTTAATTAAATTATGCATCAATTTATAATGCATTTTACGTTTATATACATGTATTATAATAACATCAGTCATATCAGTTTGTATTCTTGGTTATTTCATCAAATAACAAAAGGGTGTATCCATAACAAAAATATGTTAAAAAGTACACTTGTTATATTAGGCATTTTAAAAATTAACCAATTTAATCGTGTAATGTTTTGTCATAAATGTCATAATCAGGTTAATGAATTGTACAGGGATAGAAACCAAAGTTTTTTAACAATTGAAGGGTTTAAGAAGATTTTGTTAGAGATATGCAGTTTTGAGTGAAATCAGTTTGAAATTACTTTGTTACGAATATTTTTCATCGTCCTTGCATTTCTTTATTTAGTTACAGAACAAAGTAATATAAGGGATATTATAAAAAGATTTCTTATGCTACCTTCAGTTTAGTTGCAACAGTGATTCAATTATGTCTAAAAATATTACAGAACATCTTCATTCTTGGAACCCCTTAATTCATACACGAATTTGAAGAATTTTTTCAATCATGCAAGTAATTACTTTATTATCTATTAAATAAGTTGTCGTAAATTTAATGCTGGAATGTACAAACAAAAAATATAATGAGGCAAACAATTAAACAATTGACTTTCCCACTGTGCTCCAGTTTAGTTTGCTTGTTAATGTTTAACAAAAATATCTACACATCCGTAATTTAAAGTTGTGTGTATGTTAACTGTGCCCCATTTGTTGCCGTGTTTGATTAATTTCGTAAGATTACAATTGTAAATATTTGTTTATTAAGAAGTATAAAAAACATGAGCATAAAAGAATATCTAATACTATAGCAGCAAGTAATAAATGTGAACCGTACATGCTATTGAGTATCACAGAGTGACATAAAAGTGGAGCATACTATTATGTATGGAAGAAATATATTGAATTTTTATTTCCGAATTTTAATAAAAATTTGCTAGGACTAACATTTAGATAATTATAATATTAAATTATTTTAGTAACTAGAGGTAAGCTGCATTAAAAATTTTTAGACGATTATTCAGAAATGTGGTCAGATAATTTGCGATCACAAAATTGTTTAATGACACAGATGGACATATATGCAAATAGAAGAAATGGATTTAAATATTGCATGTTAATATTTTTGTAATTCTTTCTTTAAGTAGCAAATCATGATGAACGATTTTGTAAAATTCTTTTTATCCTTATTCGTGATATACATAAGTTAAGCAGACATTGTAATGGAATATATGTATTTAACTTAGAATGTTGATCTTTTAGATATTATGTATTGGGAATAAGTTTCCTGTCAACATCAATTATCATGCATATGAGAATTAACACGTTGACTTCTAAACAAAACTTCTTTATAATTTTTTGTATGATTATCAGTATTTAAAAGAAAGTTCTTATTGTGTTCTATACTAGTATTGGTTATACTGCTGCAACGTAATTGTGATTTCCTAGTGCTATACAGGCATGAGATTTTGACGACATTGTTGTATTTCTGTCAACGTGTTACATGATAGTTTGAAAGGTATTTTGATCAGGATGATGTATCTGGATAACTACAATAAGATTATTCTAACTTGATAAATGAATAGAATTCTGTATATTTGATGCTGGTTTATATAGAACAAATTTTATTCCTTAATTTACAGTAACTCCATAGTGATGTACATACGTACACAATGTTTCATAGTGATAATGATTTTGTGTGAGACGATGCTATTCTATTTATTGTGTAATCATTTATATATATATATATAAGACCAATAATCAAATTTCATTTTACACATGAAAAAATACGGTTCCCTAATTTTATTTGTTTAATATAGGATGGATTTGGATACATTCTTGGCACATAAAATAATTAAAAATGATGAACATAGTGTCACAAATAGTTTTATATTTGTTATATGTAATACACTGTGGATGTTGATGCGAACTTCCCATTTTGGTCCCTAATTTATAATAAAAATTTGACATATTGTGTTCATGATATATTGAGTGTGGGTATACTATGTTCCATAAGTTGAGGGATGCTGTAGTTTGTGCATGAACATCTGCAGTCTAGTAATAAGATAACATTTCGAAAGAAACATATGCATACTGTAATGGAAAAAAAATTAAAAAAGCATGTGAAAACTATACAAATGAATATTACTTCACATTAGTTTCTGCGATAAACCTGTTTACATTTTCGTTAATTTACTTTACAACCAGAAAAACCAATGTATGAAGAGCTATACGATAATTACGCATTGAATTAATTTCTTATATATAGGTTACAGTGATATATTTATGTTATAGTTGTAATATTTAAATTTACTGATTGTTTTAGCAACATTTCGATCAATCTGTGTGAAAATCCTTGAAAATCTTCACATTTCATATTATCTCTGTTTTAAAAGTATTTTTTTGCTTTTAAGAGATTATATTGTTTTCTGTACTTGTCTTATTTAAAATATAAATATGATTTTGATCTAAATATGATTCCGTTTTGTACAGTGAAGTTAATAAAGGGTATATTATATTACCTATCTGCCTCCATCACACAAAATATAACAATATAATGTTAGGATATAGGTATTGAAAATCTTTATATTTTATTTTCGAATAAATTATTAATAATAAAAAAATACAGTTGCATTTGTATTTGTACAATAAAATGTATTTAGTTATCTTAAAAGTCTTTTCATAATCAACCAAATAACAATACAGATAATAATTCTCTATACATTGTAATAAAATTGTTAAAAAAGACTTTTTCTTGCATGCATATTGTTACAATTAACAATTCTTCTTGATTTAAATTAATAAATATAGTAATTATTATAATAATGATTATTATAAATATAATTGTAAAATTATCTTAGAAAAGATTATACTATGTTCATTAGCCATTCCAACCAAAAAGGACGTGAGCGATCATTAAGTACATAGTTATTGTTATAGTACTGGTTAACATGACTGGAAAGCCGACTCTAAAAGAAATACATTGAAAACTATTTGTTAATTTTGTTGATACGAAGAATGAATACTAATTTCGACGATTTTCAACTTCTAGATAGTAAAATGGAAGAAACTTACTTGAAGAATTGCATAAAAGAAAATTTGTATCCATGTTGTTCAGCAATACCCACGCAAACTACGTTGGAACTTGCTCCAATAAGAGTTCCATTTCCTACAAATATTAATCCGTTCAACCACATAATAACATTATAGTAATATCATCATTATCAACGTGTCAGATACTTTATGATGATTTTGAACATAATCTACTAAATATAGATGATGATAGTTCGTTTGAGTCGAAATAAAATTCTACTTTTCTATTATAATTATTTAAACATTATAGTGAAGGCAATAAATGGAGATATTCTTTCTCATATGAGAATTCGTTAGTGACAAACAAATACTAATCAACGTAACAGTGAAAGAAATCGTAGTGCAAAGAGTTAATTATAGGATTGTTCGAGAAGTTGTTTCGTTTTTCAAAAAACAATTCGTATTACAGGGTTATTTGAAAAGTACTTGATTATAAATTTTACCAATAAAATACAAAACTTGCATGAGCATATTTTTCTTCTTATTTTAGTAATTAAAAAATTGTCTTTCATTTTCTCGTGAAAAACTAAACGACTTTCCGAACAATTCAATAAATCACGATTTATTAAAAGTGAAACAAGGGTAGTAAAATGTTATTAATAAATTGATTAATTCTTCAACCCGTGCACAAGAATAATGAAATAGTATTCTTTCGTTATGTGAGCACATATTTCTATTCTTTGATGTTATTAAGATAATCATTAAGCAATGATTTGAATCATGTTTAAACAATGTTCCAGAAGTTCTTCCAAAAAATTCCCTTACCTCCCATACAAGCTCCAAACGCTAATGCCCAGACCAAGGGCTGTAATGGTAATCCAAGTTCACTGTTTCGTGCTAAATTAGTTACAATTCTTATCATCATAGTTGATAAAGGTACGTTGTCAACAAATGCACTCGCGATAGCTGACACCCAAAGTATTAATAGTATAGCGACTGCTAATCGTGATGATTCGTTCACTGATAGAATAATATTTTCTGTTTGCTTTCCTATCCAATCCATAAGACCTAAACGAGAAAGTGCCTGTAATATAATCAAACATATTATGAATATAAGTAGTAAACAGTATCTGAAAAGTTAAGAAGAAGATGCAAAAAGAAGTTTAATGATTACATTTCTAAATAAACATCATAATATACACATAATAAATAATGATAAACATCAACATTGAAGCGGTAATCAAGTTTCCGAAATAAATTGCTAAATTAGTCATTATATAATACCTCCATTAAAATGAATAATGATGCAAAAAACAGCAAGGTGGTCCATTCTACTCGAGCCATAAGTCCATCAATATCTTGAGTATCAGCTATAATTAACAGTAAAAGAACACCAACTAATGTGATCCAGCCTAAAGACAAATGCAGTTCCGGAATACTGTGTAGAAAGAACATAACGATCACGAATATTAACGAGAATCCAGACTTCGCCAGTAGCCATTTATCCCGAATGGGATACTGTAAAGTGAAATAAAATTATTCTTATTTAATTCAAGACTTATCAATTTGAAATAAATGTAACTTTTTCGCACAGCGAATTAACTACACTAATTGTAATAACTGTTCCAATAGACATCAACATTTGAGACAATGAGATAATATACAACATGGAATAAATTAGCGTAGCGAAAATATTGATTACTACTATCATATTGATCCTTCATCGCATCAATTTGACACCAAGGGACAAAATAAGTTGCGAAAGTGGGGGACTAATGTGGATTTAAACCGTACGTATATATATACCATGCAATATTTTATACATTACCGGTCAGAACTTTCCAATGACACAGTGAATGAAGGAAAGAGGTAACTTTCTTGCTAAGTAAGTAAACCGAAGTAATAGCAAGTAACTATGCTTATCGAAGGAACCCAGAGTTCAGTGTTACAGTAATAGCAGTGGAAAGTATTTACGATCTTCGTATGATCGTAAATTAATGTCTACCATTTTATCGAAAATCAATATTCGTGTGATCTCGAAATTAATTTCAGTATTTATCACATTAACGATTACGTTACTTATATCTTCATAAAATGGTCACATGCAAATTTCTGTAATGCTTGATTTTACTAATAATTTACTGAAACTATTTACGAAGAAATTGAAGTTTCATTTAACCCCTTGCCGAACCAATTTTTTCATAAAGCAAGTAGAAGAAAGAGATATTCTCAAAAGAAAAGGAAATATTGACGTCAAGAAAACAGAATTTTAAACCTGCTTAAAAGAATGGAATAACATCCATGCGTAACAAAATTATGGCATGGGGTTAAGTCCAGATTCTTCGTAAGATAAAGAATTTCAGTTGAACGATGTTATAAAACTGTATAGAATTGTTATTCACTTTTTCTTGTAGCTCTTCCAGGGTAGTTTCGTATCTCTTAAGTGCAACGCTGCCAGTGAGTACTTTTTTCTTTAATTGAGAGAGTAACCGTTGAACTTTTTTTAGTAAAGTTTCTCTGACTAAGTTTTCGTCTTTACTGTAACTCGACAGACTTGCAGCCGCCCGTTGCCAAATAGCAATTTCATGTCTCAACTCCTACGATGAAGACAGACAAGTTTTCAAATAAATCTTTTGTCCTTGTTTTATATCATTACTTAATATCGATAATTGCGATTTACTCTGCAGCTGTTTCAATGAAGTATGGTTTAAGTTAATTCGAAGTTAATTACACATACTACACATACTACCATAGTTTTCATTTATAATAATAAAAAGACTGTTTCATTATCAAATACTATAAGCTATAAGTGACTTCTTATTAAATATATACATAATAAATTAATGGCAATTTTTGATATAATATATGAATTAAGGGTTCGAAATTAAAATATGTTAATTTGATAATTGTATTAAGAGAAGTTACACATACTTGTACATCTTGCGGTTCGTCGAATCTGAGAACTGTCACATCTCGAAAAATATAACGTAGTTGAGCGTAGACTGCAATTATTACTAATATTACTCCAATGCTCATGTGTATCGTAAATGTATTAAAATCGATACCCTAAATGATGAAAGCAAAATGTATCGTAAAAAGATAATAAGGTTGAATCGAGTAAACAGTATTCTTTAATACACAGAAATTCTTATCATTATTATTACGTAATACTTACATTGTTTATAACATCACGATTTGATGCAATAATTACATTCGGCGGGTCGCCTACGGGTGTCAATGCGCCACCAATGTTAGAGAAAACCACCATTGCTATTAATATTGGGACTGGGTTTAATTCCATTACCTCACATAATCTGATGGTTACCGGTGTCATTAAGAGGACTGTTGTAACGTTATCTAAGAATGATGAAAATAATGTTGTGAAGAAACATAATGTACTCACAAGTGGCCATACTTTTCCTCCTGTTATCTGTGAAAAAAGCATAAAATGTTACGATAATAGTCGACTGTAGAAATATGTATTTATGTTTGGCGATTTTCCTCATAATTAAAAATCTAGTTTAACGATAAGTCGGTCTGTCATTTATAAACTCCGAATAATAATAAATAATATTTATAAACAATGTTGCAAATTTATATGTATGAGTAATGATTATTATTCACATATGTAAAGTCTAGACGACGTAGACTGCAAAAATATATTCATTAAACATAATCTCGACAATGAGCTGTACCTTGTAAGCAAAGACTGCCATCCAGTCAAATAAGCCGGTTTCAGCGATGACGGCAACAAGTACCATCATAGAAAATAATAACATTAATGTATCAACGTCTATCCACGAAATTAGTTCACCCATTGTTGGTCTCTGCAATTGAAAGTAATTTCACTTTTCGATTGGTCATATTTCATAAATATTTCATAGATAGGAATGTATTTTCGAGTATAGGAGTAAATATCAAATTTCATCAGAATGCAGCAAAAGCTTTGAAAAAGATATCAATGAAAAAGTTGAATGTAATTTTAACTAAAATCATCTACAATATACCTCATTTAAAGCAGCCAATATTGCAATTGACATCGTGGACGCTAACATGGCAGCGAGGGTTCTATGTACAACCTAAAATCAATGAAAAAGAGAAGCAGCATATCAATTTCAGTTAAACGTTTTCTTAAGTAATATGTTTATTCAAATTTATAGGCAAAATATTAGTTAGCTTTATGTTTGTGCATGTACTCTCGAATACTATGCTGTTGATAACATACATAACAATAATTAATTTCATGGAACATTTCGGTAAAAAAGTAATTAATACATTTTCGATATTTCCTAGTCGGTGATTTTCATAGCTACCTGATATTTTTGTTGCATAATTTTCAAAAACATATTCAAGATACATATGTTGATTACCTCAAATATTATTAATACATATAGTGCTACTAAAACCATTGCAGCATATGCTACACCGATACTTTTGTCTATCAATGACACATCGTAACTTAGGGACACAGCCATACTGGATTCCAAGTTCGTCTGCAGATTAATTGATAACACACCGTCTTCCAGTGTACTAAAAATTATGATATAAATATTTAAGTGCTATTTCATTGGGTTATGAACCATGGTTTGTTACACGCGCAATCTTTTTTAAATAGTATTCCGAATTGTCTATACTACACATATTGAATAAGAAAAATGCAAACAGATGACAATTAGAATACCTTATATCAACATTTTCAAGTCCGAAAATCTTGTGATGTCTCTGTCCAGGAAATATATCTATCAGATTTTCTGGCAGCACTGGTAACGTCCATACGTCGCTGACATTTTTCTATTGATCACGTACAAAGAATTTAAATACCCAATTAAGTGTAAATAAAAATACGTATGGTTCTCATACTTTAATTCAATATTTGCATTAAGTCGTGGATATCGTGATATAGTTCCTTCGATTTTTTAGTAGGAAATTGGTGCAATATTATCTATAATTTTAAATATGATTTTCTTCAAGACATATTACCTTAATGTAATTAGGAAAATCGCTTGATGAGATGTTAGTGGTATTTGTTTTCATTTCTGTTAACTCCAGCCACAACGTTAAATATCTTTCAGATATATTCACATGACTCGGTAGCTTAGCTGGTGGCAATAGCGAACCTTCGATAATCACATTGATCTGTTTACTGGAAATATCTCCGTGCAATTTATAATCTACGAAAGCTTGAGGAACGTATCAATGACGACAGTAAGACATTTATTTTTAGACTGCAATATAAATATATTAAAAATAGACTTTAGTCCTCGTATGGAGTAACATTTTTAGAATTCTACGATTTTCCATAACTTATATTTGTCGATATTTCATTCTTGTTAGTTCTTCTGTTGTTTATAGTGTAGTAATAGCAATTTATATTATTTAATTGCCGAAAATTCAGTGAAGATTTAAATACACTCGGCCAACATGACCCAATAACCGCAGTCTGAGTGTTAATTACCATGTTATGATAAAATCAATATATTATCCAGTCTTTGAAAATAATAATTAAATAAAAATGTAAACTTATTTAATAGGAAAAAAGGATACTTCTGATTTGACCCTTCGGTATAGAAATTTGATGCATCGTTTCAATTTTTTCGCTTTTGATCATCAATACTAACTGCAATTATAAAATACACAAATGTAAGATGACACTCTAATAGGCTATCATTTATGTTTAACCCTTGCATATGAATGTTATTAATTTCTACCGAATCGCTGCAAAATTTGATTCTTTTATTATTTAAATCTAAAAATCATTATTATCAAAATCTAACAACGAGAATTGCAAAATTATTAAGGACCAAAATATGCTAATAAACGTTGTTATGAAAGAAATCGTAATGCAAGGGGTTAAAAATCAACATGGTAGCTCCTGCAGTTTTCTAAGTTCTTAGATTTACAAAATCATACATTTGAGTAACAACATCTAAGTAGATTTTAATTAGTTGTAAAGAAATATGATAGATAAACTCACCGTGAATATTAGCCAACAACAGAAGAGTATTGTTAACTTTATGTAACGATAAAATGGCTTCTGTATACCTTCTTCATTCTCGTTCGTGTCATCTTGATTTGTATCTTCATCGCAGAAGCTGGAATATATTAACATTTGTTATATATTATTAATATATTAATACTTTGTGAATCAATAGTGAAGAGCATTACATACATACAAACTATATATCTGCTGCTTAAGCAATTTTTTCTCCATTTTTAATACCGTAATTTACGTGCAGAACAAAGCAACTATCAAATGTGTTTTATGTACGATAAATGTTAGATTGTAATAAATCCTTATATTGATTTATTAATTTTTCTATATTATCAATATATTTGATAGTAACAATTTTATTGTAAAGAAATTGAGGTAATATCTAATATAACTATTAGGTAAACTAATGTCTAATAGTATTCTGTGCTACCGAACTGTGAACACTCATTTTATTTGTTTCCTAAATAATGGTATAACTTACATTTTAGGTAATACGGGCTGCGTTTCCACAGACATATTTACTACGAGGCAATCTCTATTTGCACCATCAGAACATCTACTAAAAAAATATTAAAATATTAAACTGATATTAAAATGTATAATAAATTAATAATTAATTTCGGAAAATCAATAAATTTTTGAATTAGAAAAATTGCAATAGTTATTTTTATTCTAGTTCTTTTTTAAACAGAGATTTTCAAATATCGCAACTTCCGACAGCGATCATTGCATAATAATTGTTTCTCTGGAGACATGAACCTTCCTTCTCCGATTTGATGGAATCTGTTGTATTCTCTTTGAAAGGCTGCTAAACTAGGATCTAAACGTATAGCTGGTGGTAATTGACTCCATACACGAAGTACATCTTCTGGAATCTGACCCAGAACTACTGAGCTACATATGGAAGACGGAGTCCCTATGGGAAAACAGATAATTATTAAAAAAAATATGTGAAAAAGAAAATTCTATTTAATTTAATAAATAAGTACTCAGCATACAATTTAACTAATAAGAATTGTCTTGTACCGTCTAATATATTTTTATATTTTGTATGCGTTCCGATATTCCACAAGATCAGTACCCTTAGAGACTACCAAACTACAGTTTGCTTTAACAATAATTCCAGCTCAGAAGCAATAAAGTTTTCAAAATAAAAAATAAACTTCTTATCATGATCCTATAAATTTAATGATTATCATAATAAATTTATGAGATTTTGATGCGTTCGCGTTGCGAATCATTTAGTTTTTATACCCCCGATGTTTTAGATACTACCTTGATAATATAAGGTATAATTTTATATACCTGGTCCTGGCGTTCTTCGACTGCACCGAGATCCTCTCCTGAGAAATATCGGCGTGAGTAAGCCAGTATCATCATCACTGCTGTCGTTTTCAAACATTGTAGTGCCGCTTATTCCTAAATATTAATTAATCTTTATGAATCAGTTAATTCAACAAGATATTAATCGGTCGTATTTCAGTAAACTTTAATTATTATTTCATTTTACAATATATCTACGACATTTATAGCATACAATAATATACATTATAAACTTTCATTTATTGCACGAGTAATCTTTATTTGGTGTAAATGCACTTCAGTTTACTTAGTAACATTTGAATTAATTAATATTTATATTGCATTTATTTGTATTAAATCGTATGCCCCAAAGAAAACAATACGCTATAAATTAATTCTCAATTATCAGAATGCGGTATTCTCAAGTTTTGTATGAATACAAACTCAATAAATGATATTAGCCTAATGGGAAATTAATTTAGAATTACTTACGAATGGGACGATGGTTCTAGTGTGAATAATTTCGAGTAACACAATGGCACTGTAACCGTTAAAATTTTATAAAATTTTGAACAGTGAAACACTTGTATTTATATGTAAACTGGAAGAGCAAGGACGAAAGACTGCGTCACACAATGCGTGATACTGATTTCTGTTCTGATAGACCGGATTCAGTACCTATATGTTTACTTATACGACCTAGCAATTATTCAGGATTTGTTTTCGTATTAGATTCAGTTAAAAGGGAAGCTGAATTTTGAAAATTTTCTTTATCTTTATAAACTAATACATTCTCAAGTATGATTATAGATTATTTTAATAAAAAGATTTTATCATAAAAAAGAAGTATAAAATTTGGTCAATAAATTTACTTATACTCCGTATAATATAAAAATATGTATATATGTGTTAAACATATATGTTATATATGTTTAATATAAGACTGTGTTTTGTAGTGTTTCAGATACATCGGAAATGTTGATCCTAATGATTAACAATGGAACAGATGGTAGAGTTTTATGTACATACATACATATGACGAGACTTACCTTACCTTTACAGATACAGGCTGTACTTTCTACCACAGAGGAAGTACTAAAAACGCTTGTAAACGAGCAACCGAGCAACGAGTACTTAACAGTGGAAAACATTTCTGGACTTTCCAGCTTACATTGACCTACTGCACTATTTTACCACCTACACATGTAGAAATATGTATTCGACACACATATAAAAAATTATTTCGAAAAGTTGCCATTATTTTTATTTTTGCTTCTGGCAATATTGGAGTTTGTGCTCTTTCATAGTATTGCATATAAAGATATTGCAGAGAATACGATTATATAAGTAATTGTATTTGGTTGGTCAGAATTACTTGTACTTTATTTCACTTAGAAATAATTTCATTAGTTCGAGTTTTCTATTTTCCATTTATGTTTGAATTTCGTGGGGGGTAAATCTTTCTAATCGTAGCAACCCTAATTCTTTTCGTATACTTACATTTATCAAAAGTAATCAGTTATGTTTATAAGAAGCTTTAAGAAACGAAAGAAAAATTGTAACATTTAGTACAATTCCCAAGTACTGCATCACGCACATGTTGAATGAAGTCTGTTGTCTCTTCATTCTTGACCTTTGTCTAATTTAAATCGGGCGAAATATGCATTTTACGTCATTGAAGTTACCGAACTGTAAAATTATGAGTAAAAGTAGTACATTAATTGCAAACACTTACGTGTTAATATGTATTTCCTGAGGAGTGAGAGCCTGGGGTCTAATTCTAGAAAGGATTGCATAGGCAGTGATTTCACCGATCTCAATGCATCCATTTATAGTTCCCGGCCACTTAATAGCATTTTCGCTCGAAGCAAGGAAAATCCTAAACAACAATTTCAACTTTCTTATACCGAAGGTAGAGAAACATTTATTAAAATTCTTCCCTCGAATTTTGCATATTCTTTTACTAGATTTGTAGCTTCAATTTTTAAATATTTTCAGTTTGTACCTTCCATTCGAAACACCTGCGAAATGGACATGTTTTACGAGCGGGGCTGGTTTCATGACACTCATAGGACTGCTAATTATTGTTTGTTGATGTGACAAGACTGGATTCCATAATTTGTACTGAAGGTATTGAGCAGCTTCACTGGTGCCGAAGCATTCGTTCAGCGTATCAAATAATCCTTTATTGTGAGTTTGTGTCGAATTCGACTGAGCAAGAAATCCCGAAATTACGAATGCTCTCGTGTTACTGTATGTCGTGTTGTAAGCTGCGTTCAACTCGGTACTAGTATCCCACGTAGTTAAAATATCTTTCGCACGATCGTTGCACCACGGTGACGAGTTATAAGTAATCTTGAAAAATACGTTTTCGCATGGGACGTACAGATTTTGTGTATCTAAGGTATATTTTAGCGGTGATTCGAAAACAATGTCATCCATTGGTGGTGGCACTGCCACAATTACGAATGCACACCTGCAAAAGCATTTACAATTGAACGATCAAATAGGCCCGCCGTTTGTGGTTCAAGTTTGATCGCAATTACATGAAATGTCTTGATCGAAAATGATAATACCATAATGTTTGAATTATGTATAAGTCACGTAAGTTCTGTAAGTGTACATTGTATTGTCTTTTAAAATTGTGTTTATAATAGATTGTCATGTAAAGGGGAATTACTTGAAACTTTTCTTCTCCGTTTGCACATATGCACGATCATCATTAAATCTGATTTTCTTAACAGGTTCCAAGTATCTAATTGTTCCACCTTCATACTCAATTTTTTTTAATAGTTCTTGCACAATTCTGATCATACCATCCTACGCAAAATATGTAATGACAGAAACGTTAATCTAATGTATACGATACGCTAATTACACACACACACACACGCCCACGCGCCTACATACTTGTATGAAAAATCGATTTTCATCTCCTATGGTGAATTTCAGACGGTTGAAAAAACCTTGCGATCCGTTTAGCATAACGAAGAACCAAAGAGATGAAACTTCATTTAGATTTCTCGTGGCTGTAAATGGTTTATTACAATTTATATAAAAAGGAATAACTTGAATTTATACCAAAAGTCTGTTATAAATTAAATTTAGACCAAAAATCTATTATAATTAAAATAATAAAGGTTTAATGATAGTAAAGATATCTTAAAATCGTGTCAGATATGGAAATGTTAGATTACTAGTTGAGGTTTCAGATTTGATTTTTTGATCTACGTAAAATTTTCCTATAATTTTTAGAAATACCATAAACAGTACATGAAATAGTGAATAGTGTTTGTTTATCCAACTAGTGAAAGATTTTAGAAAATATAAAAAAGAAAAACTGGGAACCGATTTAGAAAAAGATTCGAATAATTTTATTAATTACATTTAGATGTTTACCACACAAGCTGCAGACAAATGCGCGACACAACGTACGTGAGTACGGAATGTAAATATTTCTACGTAAAAAGTCTTCAGCGCTCGTTTTTGCAAGCAGTTTCGAGTCTTCGTGACTAGCGTAATTGGTAAACTTTTCATCCAAAGCTTTCTTCTCAACCTAGCACAGAAATCTGATCAGTTATCCCACACAAACACTATACTTCAGGTAAGCGTAATTAATTTATATTTGGCAGTCTTTTGCTGTTGTATTAATTGTTCTACATCGATCCACGATATTTCGACGGGTTTCAAAATCATCTATTATGACAAATATTTGATCCATTCTGATAAAATATGTTCAACGACTTAGATTTTAGTTAATCTAAGTATTTGCTTGGTAGATTTACTGATTTGGTGCACACGTTTCTATATCTCATCATAATATCTGTCATACAATATCTGTGTAAATATAACTGTCTAGATTTCCTTCTATTCGCCGAATTGAGCGAACACCATTTATAGATATTACACATCAGACAATCACTGATCCACCATCCCCTTTTGCCGTCGCCTTAATACAATTTCGTCGATACTTCTCTCCAATTCGACGTCTAACGTATCTTTTGCCGTCGGATTCAAATCCATTTAGTCTCATCCGTAAATACTACTTTGGGCCACTGTTCTCCGGCCTAATTCACACAAGTTTTCGCTAATTCAATCCCAGCCCGTCTATTTTTTCTGAAGTAAACGGCTTATTTCTCGTAACTGATTCGCAGCAAAGCCAACATCTGAGCGACGCCGAGTGGTTCTGACATTTATTGGTTTATTGAGAAAGCTGGCAGAATGTCAACTGCGGTCTCGACCGTTTAAATCTTAACTTTCTTTCGAGCTTGTAAGTTGAGTAAACGTTTCCTTTATAATCTTTCTCAGCATCGATATCGAACAAAAGGACAAGATTTTACTAGTAAAATGTTCACACGGTTACACAAACATTATCGATTGTTACGCTTTATACCAAAATGATAAAATAATAAATCTTATTCGTTTTACTAAGTGAAGAAAATGATGGACGTCTGCTCCGAAAAACCTAGGCAACTTCTCGTAAGGTCCACATTTCGTAAAGAGTATTTTTTCCTTAACACCAATATCTTGTGCTTTGTGGATGTTTATTTTAAGAATTTTCACCAATTTAGTTACATGCTCTTGCAGTGAATTAGCATAATAAGTATTACTGAAGTCTTTCAGTATGCGCCCTCCTACATCTTCTATATTTCAATATTGTACACAGTTGAAATACTTAACGTAATTACTGATTCGTTATTTCTACGAATACATACTATTTGCCTCGATGATTAGTACATCTAACCCAGTTTGTCTTTTTAGGATGTTATACGCACACATAAGACCACTCAATCCTGCCCCTACTATTATAATGTCGAAATCATTGTCATCCGCTGTAAGTTCTTCGTGAAATTCTGAAGCTGTACGTGGCATTGCTTTACTTTCTTTCTATTTAAAACGACTAATACGATAAGACTCGCCGTGAATCGACGCGTTTGTCGTTCTACAGTATGAATTTGGTAACGTAAGATGTAATCGCAAAAATCGCTAGTTTTGCGAAATACAACGTGTTGAAAACAAAAAACAATACTAAACCTCTAATAATAATGTATTGCAACATACACCATAAAATATTATATGCCTAATAACTTTTTATTCGTGTATTTATATGGCAGCACTATTATGATTATATTATAAAATTAATGTCATCAGATTATATTAGCGGACTTTTGTGCAAAATAAAAATTGCCTCTATTAATTGTAACAAACAAGAGCTAGATAGACATATATTTCTTTTTCTAATAAATTCTATAAATTCGGCATCATGCGATAGATTTTTTAAATTCTTTAAATGCTTATCATGTTTTGCATTCAATCTACAAATTTTCGTTCGAAATTGTAACGTTATTTTCGCATTAATGTATGAAAAATACAGGCCTTCTTTCCCTCTTTTTTCAGTGATAAGGTACCAGGAACAATGTTTCAATATTACTCAACCCGATGCATTTTATGATGTACAAGTGCTCATTCGCATCAACTCTGTCGTCGAAGTGTTTTACGATTTACTAATTCTCTTCGTTCACAGATAAAATAGACTACTTTTGCAGATCTAATTAAACTGTTATCAAAAATTTTCTTCGTAAGATTACAGTTAGCCTCCGGTTTTGGAAGTGTCGCCATGCAACGTGCAGAAATTCCAATATGTTGCATCTGAAAAATAACGGTTACCATCGTCTCGAAGCAGTCAGTCCCTTGATAATTCAAACAACTTTTAACTGCAACCTTTATAACTCCCGAGATGGCCTCCTTCTCTTCCCTACCCTTCCGGTTCGTCCTAGAAGCGTTACTTTCTTCCGCCCCCTTTACGACTGGTCTACACTCTCTTTACGGAGCTGTACATCTTAAATAATTGATCTTAACGTAGTTGCCGGCGTTTTTATAACTGTTTTACCGCCCGCTGTTGCCGCTGTGATATATATTATTTAGCCGCCGGTTTTTAAACTTAAGTCCCTGAACATGGAGGTGTGAAAAGACTGAGGAACTATTGGATATACGCCAGTTGTCCTGCACTGTTGCTCATTAATCTGATTTCTAGACGCATGCGTGATTAAATATCGCGCGGGTATGCGTTGCGAAGGGAACAACTTGATTTTCTGCTGTCTCTGCGCTCGACTCCATTTCGTTGAAATCGAAATCTTTCACTTTTTTTTGTAGTTGCTACTGTAATTTTCATTCGACTCTTTGACACTTTGTGATAAGAGCATACGCATCATCCAATGGAAAGCTAATTTGACGTTCAAAGTATCATTTTTTGATAACTCGTCACAATTTCTCTGTAGTTTAATATTTGAGTACGGATTATTATTTTTACATAAATTAACGATATCGATAAACAATTTACCGTCCTCTTCCTGTTTTAATCTGTTTAATGCAGTGAATAATAAACACCTATAGTGAATAATAAATATTTTATAATGAATAGTAAATTATTCATGCAAAGATATTTAAAAAATTGTGTTTATTCAAACGGAGGATCATTTCGATGTATTTATAAAACGTGAAGGTTATTCGATACTTTTGAATCGACTGAAAGATTCGCGGTTACTTTCTTTATTCCTGTATTAAATTAAACGCAAACACGTTACCGGCACAAATCTTGCTCTTCGAGATAATGATTAAAGTAGCTACAGTCATGAGAAAAATTATACTCACGATCAAAACAATTGAACAATTTTTGGTAATTATTGAGAACGAACAATGAAATGTTCACCAATTTGAATGACCTTGAAGTATGTTATCAAGATCATCATTCCGAACAACGTATTCGCTTCTCCTGGAAACACACAGATTTTCCAAGAACGTTTGCCAGAATTTACGGAAGACGAACAATCGACTAGCAATTTGCAACACTTTCGTTCGCGCTATAAGATGATTGCCCAAGCTGAATCGAGTTTCTCTAGATTGCTAAAATATCCGAGTGTACGCCGGAAGAAATCGAAGAAGCTCCAATCGAGAGGAAGGTTCGCCAGAGGAGTGCAGCTATTTGGACGCATGGCGGCACTTCCAGCAAGAATGAACTTTCCGAATGCTGAATGCAACATCGTTCTCTTCTGGAAAGCACTTTGACAGTGCCCCACGGGTACATTACTAGGATTGCCGCCACCAATTGAACTCCCCTGACTCAGCGGAGAACGCGGCTCCGCTCGGCTCAACTCCCTTATGCCAGCAAACAGAGCTGCCCGAGGCGACACCGCCGTTCAAACACCCAATCACTCGATTCATACCGATGAAGCAACTTGCAAATTCTCCATTGTTAACGTTCGTTGATTTAGCCGCGCATTCGCTGCGCTGATCTGCATAATAGGTATTAACCCGGAATGGTTCGAACTTCGGCCCTACGGCCGGAAATTCTCCACCCTGGCTGATTAAGTATCCACGACTCGAACTTTAAAACTTCTTAAAACTTCTTATTTATTTCGCATTCTTTTTAATCGATTGCGCCACAAGTAATTCGTGATGAAGATCTTTTAGAGAATTTATTAAACACAAATGTTATTCGTGTCTTGCAAGTCGAGACAAAATTTGATTCTTCTGTTCTTAAATTCTATACATGAAAATCAAATGAAATGAAGCCATACGAGAAACAATAGTTGCCTTATTCTATTAAATAAATAGTTAAGGGCAACTATGAGGAACATTATAGTGCAAGGAATTAAAGTCGCAATCTGTTCGTTGCAATTGAATATTCAATTTCAAAACTTTATTAAAGATTTTAAATAAAATAAGCTAGTTGGTATATTGTAGTTGAAATAATATATCATCTTGTATATAGGCATCGTTTTCATCGTTTATCCAACGTTTGCAATTATAGTTCAAATGGTTAATTAATATCGTGTCTACAGCATCTAAAAATATATTAGGTTACCAAAATACTTGTTTTCACAAATCGAGTTAAAAAGAGAACTACTATTCAAGATATTTCACTTGACATCATGTCGACTGGTCGTAAGGTTAATTACACTGCACCTAAGCCTAATAGTTTCATTATCCGATCATTGATATTTTTCTGCTCAGTTCGGACAACGCAGTTTTTACATTATTTTTAACACGCGTGCAGGAAGTTCTGCCAGCTATCGCATTCACCTTGAACTTTGATTGAACGCTTCCTCACAGAGATTGCGCGAGGTCGGCTCGTCAGCTTAGCAAGCGGCATCGAACGGGCCGAAAACTGGCAGCCCTATACATGCGGATTGCACATTACCAAACCTACTTTTCTGAGCGGTTTGTTCTCGATTTCCAGCATAGGTGTTCCCTAATACACGGCCGGTCGTGCTCATAGACCCACTTTATACGACCGAAATTGTAGGTAAGATGCAAGAGGACACTGGCGGAGGGACGAGAAGAAGCAAAGGTGGCATCGGCTAGGGCGGCGGGGGGGGGGGGGGCTTCAGTGGAAGGGAGGAATTCGTAATATAGAGGGCCGCTCTACGACCCCGCTGGGAGGAATTCCGGGGTACGTTTTAAATTGCTGCATCCCCAACCTCCTTGTTTATGTATGCTACCGTGTTTCTTATTCTTGTGCGGCAGCGAAGGAGAGCGCGCGCCGCCCTAACTTTATGTGCACAGTGCCGGCATAAGTATGCAATCTATGCGTCGGTGTGACTGTGTCGGGGTCTGTGTGCACGTGCGTGTGAAAGCACGAGGGTTCCGTGTGCCACGGGGATAGGATGTATGGGTAGCCGCGAACACGCGATCGCGCTCGCGTTCGCGCTCCGCAACGGGTTCATGTGTTTGCACGTATGTTTGTGTTTCTCTCTCTGTGTGTGTGTATGTGTGTGTATTGTATGGTGAAACGTGGTCCTACGTTTCCTCTCGGCGTGTTCCGACCGCCCCACGATCTGCCCGTTTTCTCCCGTGGATTCTTTTCGTGTTCCGAACCAGCTAGACTCTTCCTCCTTATTCCCGACTTCAGCCGAGCAAGCTACCCTTCTTCGTGCCACCACCGCGGAGTCTGCTATCCCCTTTTTCCTTCAGCTCATTCTCCTTTCCCGCCTCCTGCCGCTCGTCCGCTCTGCTTCTACTTTCCGGCCTCAATTGCTGTAATCTATGGCCTATGCTCCTGGATTTAACCGTGGAATTGAGCCACGGTGATTTGTACGGTTTATTAATATTGCACGGTATCGGGGATGGAACCTGGCCATGGGTTTTCATAGATTTGCAACGACCCAGCTGCCGGATGATTATATGGACGCCAACGACCGGCATTTCGGTACACGATGTTTTCTGAACCAATTTTTCTCGGGTCCTATTACATCTGCAATTCTGTGGATCTTGATGACCGAAAATCGATGGCGTTTGTGGAATATTTATCAGCCTGACGGTATCGAGCTCCTGCGGGAGGTTGCGGAGTTTTTGTCTTTCTTGAGTTATTATTTGAGTAGGTTTAACTCTGGAACGATGCCCTGGGGTTACCGGCGACACCGTGGAATTTTTGTTTTGTTTACGGTCGACGACTTATCTCTTTTTTATTTATTATGATTTTTAAATCTTTATGGGTTTACTTAGCTTCGCCGGAATAAACCCACGAATGCAAGAATCTTGTAAAACAACTGAATACATAGATCTTTTAGGAATGGATGATCGTTACTGTATTTGGAGGTAGTTGGAAACCAAACTCATGGAGAAGTCTAGTCAATTTAAATCTCTTTAAATTGTACAATTTGCAATATCAGATTTCGTGGTTTAGGGTTTTATTACTCTGTTCATATTTATTTAAATTTACGATCTGAAAATATTTTATGAGATAACTTGTTTTCTCTTTGTTAACACTTCATAGATTTACATTATCTACTAAAACGATGTAGGCGGAAATCTTGTAGTAGAATTTCAAATAAAAGAATTTCAAATGAAAAGATCACTATGTTTACATAAAATGTGACTGCTCGCAAGCAATCTTTCTATTGTTCTTGTTATTGTGCTATACTCAGCAAGAACAATATTGAGAATTTTTTTCTATATGATAATAAGAAAGGAATTAGTAGATTATGTTACTGGAGAATTAAGAACTTACTATGTGAAAAAACGAGAATTTACTAAGTTCTTGATCAGAAATTTTAGATTTTCGAAGACTACAAGAAAAATAAAAATGGAATGTCTAGAGAAGGTTGAAGAATGTTCTAGGTATTAGCTATTGAAAATATACGAATATTTTGTTCCCATAATGTCACTAATATTGCAAATGGGATAGTATCGTTCTATGGTTAACGAATCTTTCCGAGAATGCTTGTTAGAACTTTTTAATACTTAAAATTGGATTACTGGCATTCTTATTATTAGAATTTGTAATAACACGAATTATTGAAAACTACTTTTGGTATAGTAGATGACGTATGTGAAAAATAGTAGGCACTACGATGTAATTGTTACCAGAAGAAAATGGATGTCCTACCATCATAGAAACGTTTATAATATACTTATTTTAGCAATAGCAAGGGATTTCTATTATTGTGTGCAAATGCTAGTATATTCTTAATAGGATTTTCGTAAAAAAATTTTAAACTCACAATTTTTAATAGTAAGTAGAAAATCCTATTTTACAGAAATCCATTATTTTTACGTGAACTTTGAACACGTTGACGCCGGCGTGCATCACGGATGGGGCACACGCGTTTGTTCCGTGGAGCGGCGTGCATCACCGTACAAAATAGGTTTATTTTTCAATTCTCTTTTCAAAAACATAATAATTCTATATGAAAACATAACAGTTCAATATTATAAACATAAAATAATGATTTAATTTTTTTTATGTAATTTTTTAAAACATGGTGGGCAGAGTGCCGGTTGGCCCTTACATAGGTTACAATATGTTTTCACTTTTTTCGCCTTATTCGCGGCATACTGCATACCTTTTATTCTAGACATACGTTTATAGCATTCTTTACATCGCTGTCTCGTTATTCTCGCGGGGGTTTGGAACGTATGTAGAAAATGTCTACGTTGTTTGGGCACTGCTTCAGTTTCAGATTGTACATTTAGGGGTTATACTTTACTGAGGAGGTAATCGATCATTTTTTCGCGGAATTTTAAAATTTTTCATACATTTGGTACCCCGTTTTCTATGTATTAGGTTGGTGCATATGAAATGTCGGATTTTTAAGTGAATATATAAAACTGCATATCTTTTTTCAAAAGCTGTTTATTCAATCAAAATATGCTCCATTCGCTTCAATACACTTTTCCTAACGAGACTTTAAAGCATAGATGCCTGTCTCAAAAAAATTCTGATCTTTAGAATCAATAAACTCTGATATCGAATTTTTCAAACTGTCTTCATTTTCATAGTGTTTAGCTCGTATAAACAGTTCTAAATGTTTAAAAAAATGAAAGTCGGTTGGCGAGAGATCCGGTGAATAGGCTGGGTGCTGCAAAACTTCATATTTCAATTTATTTAATTTCGCAATTGTTTTGTGCGAAGTATGCGGCCGAGCATTGGTATGGAGAAGTAGTGGCCCATGATTCGATTAACAATGTTGGGCGTATAATTTTCAATTTTTTATGCGTCTAATCAATGTACTGACAGTACTTTTCGGACGTAATTGTATCCCCAGTTCGAAGGAACGAGTAATGAATTACCCCAGTCGCATTCCACCAAACTGTGATTAAAATCTTCCGTGGATGAAGCGATGGCCTTGGAGTATGGGTACAAACCTCATCCCTATCAAGCCACCGAGCACACCTTTTCCTGTTGTCGTACAGAACCCATTTCTCATCACAGGTAATAAACCGATCGAAAAATGGCTCTCGATGAAATCGGGATAGTAACGATGAGCATACATTTAACCGATCCAGCTTATTACGCTCGGTTAGTTCGTGCGGTACCCACTTATCTATTTTCTTCACCTTGCCAATTTCAGAAAGATGTCGCAATATTGTTGTATGGTCAACTTTCATTTTAGTAGCCAGTTCCCTCGTGGATATAGTTGGATCCGCTTCCACCAATGCCTTCAGATCATCATTTTTCATAGACGTTTTGGGTCTCCCACGCGGATCATTTTGCAGTGAAAAATCACCAGATCTAAATTTTTCAAACCAACGTTGCACTTTTCGATCATTAACTGTATTCTCCCCAAAAGCTTGATTTATGTTGCGTACAGCTTTTGCAGCATTATTACCAAGTTTATACTCATACAAAAAAATTATACGAATATCGTTTGAATTCGTATCGGTACAAAATTCAAATAAAATGACAAAAGGGAACATTTTCGAGAAAATCTTCTTTGTTGAAATGTGACTTTGGCAATCGAAAGTACGACTCTAAAAGAGGTTATGACAAAAACAAAAGTATAACGAAAACCGGAAGACAAACGTTTGCATCTGAAAAATCCGACATTTCATATGCACCAACCTAATATGTACAAAGCATTGACGAGACAAGTCCCGCACACTAATTCGATTGCTATTTTTCTATACCACTTTACCGTTCTGCGTAGGCAACTATAATAAGAAGTCATCTGATCCGATAGGTGAACCCCTTTCTTAGCTTCGTTATAAAGGAATATTATGTCCGGCTTTAATTTATTATTTCTACCCTGAACAATCACACATTTGTGGTTTTCGGAAGTGCCTAGCATGCATACTGGCCTTTTATCCGTTCACTTTAAAAATCTAACGCCGCTCCAATTTTTAAAACACATGAACACAACCCGTTGCTGTTTCCGTTTTGCCTGTGGTGGGAGAAATTTTTTATTAATTTTTATTGTATCACAAATGTTCACAGAATTGCGTGCGATGGTGAGAATCGCGTCAGACCTCTACTGTTTGAGTAAAATTAAATAAAGTATTCCAAAATTAGGGCTAAAACTGGTCCCGTCAGGTTTATTTAACATTTACAAGTATATGCAAATTGATCTTAAAAACTGTAGCATATCAATGTATTAGTTGAAGTCTAGGGAATTCACTGAATCTAACAGAAATCGTATAGCTTTCGTAGATTTGTAATAAATTGAGGTCAAAGTTGAAAGATTGCGATTTTTTTCAAAATCGATTTCCTCAAAATACTGAGGATGATAGACAAAAACTGATTTCAAATTCGTTTTTAGCTCGTCGAGATCTATAAACATCGCGTAGTGATTATTATAGCGCAGAAATCGTATCGAACAGCGTAATCTGAGGCGCGCGCCGCCCCATGGAGCAGACCGTGAATTCGAGGGCCGCCCCACGGAAAGAACTCTGAAAATCGGCGCCGTCGTCAACGTGTTAACATGTTTCCAATTGTCCGATATAGGTCAAATATGCACCGTGTTGTTCTATAATTTGTTGCCATTTTAAAGGTACCTTCATAATGCCTCTCTCGTAGAAGTCTTGGCCCCTATTAGCGAAAAACTCTTGTAATCGACTTTCAAAATCTTCTCTCGATGCCAATTTCTTATCACTAAGAAAGTTTTGCAATGCAAGATAAACATGGTAATCGCTTGGTGCCAGGTCTGGACTATATGGTAGATACATCAAAACGTCCCAGCCAAGCTCCTGAATTTTCTAACGAGTCGCTATAGACGTGTGGGGCTTGGCGTTGTCTTGATGGCACGCAACACCTCTCCTGCTGGCCAATTCTGGCCGTTTCTGGTCAATCGCTAGCTTCAAACGGTCCAGTTGTTGACAGTAGAGATCCAAATTTAGATACATACGGAATTTACAGATAACATATGGAAGCAACTCATAATAAATGATTCCTTTCCAGTCCCACCAAATGCACAGCAGAACCTTCTTGGCTGTTAGTCCTGGTTTGGCCACCGTCTGACCTGCTTCACCAGGCTTTGACCCTGAACGTTTTCGCACAATGTTGTCGTATGTGATCCATTTCTCATCCCCAGTCACCATGCGTTCAAGGAATGGGTTGATCTCATTCTGTTAGGCCAAGACATCACAGATGGAAATTCATTAATTGATGTGAGACCCAAACGTTGAGCTTCTTTTTAAATCCAGCTTTGTGCAAATGGTTTAAAACCGTTTCATGGTCGATCTTTAGCTTCCGGGTGATGCTACGACTGCTAACATGCCGGTCAACTTCGATTATTTCTGTGATTTTGTCAACATTTTCTACGGCAGGCCTACCCGTACGAAACGCATCTTTAACATCAAAAATACCTGAATGGAATCGATGAAACCAAAATGGCGCGTAATTGGCTGTTACAGTATCGGGACCATAAACACCATTCACAATTTCAGCCGCTTGGCTTACATTTTCACCTTTATCGAAGAAAAATTGTAAAATGTACCGAATTTTCTCTATGTTCACTTCCATTTCGAACACCCTGTAGCTCGCAACCGAATGAACAAAACAAAAAATAGAAAAAGGATTTTTGTAGTTCGAAATGTCACCTTTCCAACGAGCATAAATCTGAAGTTGTTTCATCGATACTTTGACAGATATCGATAATAACCTAATATATTATGGTGTAGTTGATCGGTAGTAATTAAGATGAAAGTGGTGTCATTGTCCCATTTATCTAATTCTCGAGTCCATATATTTTCTTAGCACCTTCACCGCAGTTTCAGAGAAGAGTACAATTACGTGTGAGATAATTAAGCATTCCGTTTGTTTAAACATTCATATCGCAGTATAAACGGGTTTCATGGTAACTAAGGCTGCTCAGGTCTCTCTCGGGTCGCGTACCCTTCGAATCGTGTAAAAGTAATGAAGGATAAACAAGTATCTATAATATAATAAATATCTCATACTAACACTAAAAGATAAAAAGAGTAACATTTTACAGAAATTATTGAATTACACGATCTTTTCACGTCTTTATTAATATCACTGGCGTACGAGAAGGTCGCTAATAAACTTCGTAATCTCGAGAAATAAATGTGGTTTAATTCTGAATGTTAATTTTATTTGGAATAAAAGCAGGCCAACTGAAGAAAAGAGTATTGCGAATGAAAAGACTTATCAAATTACACATGAATAAGCTACGAGGTTTTTGCATTTATAGCATGTATAAATATGCAAACTGCAATTAAGCAAATGCTGCAACCGAGATTAATAGCTTTATTGTGTTTCCTACTTAATAAACCTACTAATGAAGGAATTACATTTTTTTGATCTTATGGTCTGTAAAATTAATTATAAAATTCAACATTTTCTACGAATATCTTAGTAAATAATTCATTGCAAATTTCGAGTATAGCAGTCGTACTGTACCACGGTAGGTGATATTATTTAAGGCAAAATTCGCAAATAGAACTAGGATGAAAATTATTTAGTTACGGAAAGTCTAATAAGTTGTATTTTAATTAGAATTTGGGTATGATAGATATACTATCATGTGGTGCCATCTGTATGATTACGAAAAAGGACACGCTTGCAGATATGCGTTAGTCAATAGTGGTAACACATTACATTGTTGGTTTTACTTGCAATATCTCATTTTGCTGAAATTCTTAGTGCAAAAAAAGTCTTTCATAAAAATTTTGTCACTATAATATGAAAAAGCAGTTAACACTAATACACATACCTTGAATAAGTACAACAGATTAATAATAGAAATAAATATCTTATTAATATTTTGATTTGTGGTAATATATTAGAATTTACGAGGTTTGAAATAGCTGTCTATCAATTTTTTGAACAACGTTCCTCATGTTTGGTTAGAAAAATATAGAAATGAGCTGAAGGCATTATGAAGTAATTAACTAATTATTAGTAAATTAACTAATTATTGGAATGTTTTCTTATCATTTAGGTCGTAGTACAAATTTTGAGTTTGCCAATTTAAGAAAAATAATTTTGTTAAAATTCTATACAGACGTTTTGAAACATGCTAGACATTCAGGATTCAATAGGTGCTCATGTGTACCCGTTTTAGTTTTACCCTTCACTGTATCATAGGAACAACATGTATTATTACATACCGGTAAATAATATATTAGGGTCCTGTTTCCGGTTGCTTTTCATTTACCCCATTTTTAAGCAACTGCGCTGGTCAGCTCCACTAACGTAATTGTAACCCTTGATCAAAGCTATAATATACAGTTTGCATGCAGTAGTAGTCAACCTAATTATATGTATGCATTCCAGTTTTGACTCACTCCATGTTATTGGAACTACGCCACGTTTTTGTAATAAATATACTTCTCTTTTCACATTATTTCCATGAATTCAATGTTTATAACGTTCTTCTCATCTGCATGTAACATACGGTTTATTCAAATTTTGATAAGTGTCATGAGATTGTTGATCTTTAATATAGAAGAAATATAATGATTGCGATTCTATTGGCCTCGATAGATCATTAATAATAAAGAAATGATTTTGAGATAACGTATATTAACACGTTCTATGCCGAGCTATTTTTTCTCGACTCTTCAGTCTTCACAAAACTTTCAATATTATCTGTAATTATTAATAATCGTATATAATAATAAAATAAATTCATTACCATCCATTCTTGTGGTAGAAATTAATTTTTTAATTCTAGATTTGTTATAAACTATTTCGTAGCCCATTAAATAAACATGCAAGCATGTACCATCGATGGTACACGTGGCACGGAATGTGTTAAATGTCAATTAACCATCTGCAAAATGAGTAATTTAATTTAAAAACTTAGTTGTTAAAAAAAAAAATTGTTTATTAATTTCATATAAATAGTGAGTAAGTAAGTATTTTGGGATATTTATAGAAGAGATACAAAGAAGAATTTGCTATTTGTATAACTAGCAAAATTAACAAGAAAAGACAAAGCGTAGACGATAATGTGTAAGCAATATGTATTGGTTTTAAAATATTGAAAAATATCAGTTTTAGAATATTAAAAAATTCTCCCAAAGAACACAATTGAAATTAATATGATAGACAAAAAATTAAAGTAAACAATTATGCATAATTTTACGCATTGAATTAACTAAATTCGATGTAACGCGTAGCAGGATCTTGTTCCATTCCTCCGCGAGAGCATTTCTGAAGCTTTCTTTGGAAGAAATTTCATGTTTTCTGATCTGACGGTCCAAGTAGTCCCACAAGTGTTCTATAGGGTTGATGTCGGGAGATTGCGGAAGAGTTTCGAGGTGCGCGGGTATATTATGCAGTATCCACATTCTACTATTGTACGCAGAATGCTTTGGATCGTTATCATGCATGAAAAAGGAATTATCTTTAATATCTCAGTTTAATTGTTCCTGGAAAAAAGATCGTGTTTTAAAATATCAATATAAATTCTGTAGTTGATTATTCTATCGATAAATTGTAATTTGCCAGCTGGATTCACGCTGTTCCAAATAATTATGAGACCTTCTTCGCGTTTCGCAGTAAATTATAAGTTTTCTAGTCGCAATTTTTGCATTTTTTTTCTTCAAACAGTACAGTGATCATCCGACCCAAAAATATTAATTTTTAATTTCGTCTGTAAAGATCACTTTATTCTACAATAGTACTCCATTGGTGTAATGATATTATTTGCGAATTCTAATCTTTTCTTTTTATTACAGAAAATTCTGTTATTTACAAAATATTTTCTACGAGCCACGTGTCCGTCATAAAGTACTAATAGATGCATCAGTAGTTAAATTATTTTTAAGATGTTTCAACTGTTTGTAACAACTCGGCCAGTGTAATGATTAATTTTCTGTAAACGTCCACTTCTTGAGTTATTTTGTAATTTTTTCATAATCCATACATATCAATTATACTATGTATAATAAATCAAAGTGTAGTTACAATCAGTGACATGCTAATCTTATACATCGAATGTTGATCATAAGTTTCCGTTCTTCTTTCGCAGTTTCAGCACGTTTTCGTCCGAAGTTTCGACGATCGTAGTTAGAAATTCTGAACGCCACTGTCATGGTTAACGTTTACAAAAATAATGACATCTCTGTAACTAGCACGACTTAAGGGTTAGCCTTGGGTGTAGTAGAACCTCGGTATAGTTTCACTCTTAATCGTAGCATTTTTAAAGGAAGGTTAGAAAATGTCATTAGCACTTATCCTTTCTTGCATGATTTCAAAATGCACAGACCTGAAGCAGACCTCTAATCTCCTTTTTAATACAGTAGAAACTCCTTTATCCAAACATTCATTTTTACAATATTCTGGTATCCGAATCATTGTACTATTTGGATACATTGTCAGTTAGTAGAAAATTTGAATAAAATTTTTTGAGTTACCAGGACATTGCAAAAAAAATCCTCAGATAAAGGTGACTCTACTGTACCTACAGCGCCCTAGGGGTGGGCACTGTATGAATACTATTTGCTTGTACACCTCCGTCTATTTTTTTTCTCTTTTTTGTTAATTTTGCAAGTTCCTCTATAAATATTTCAGAATGTTTCATTATGTATAGAAAATTAGTTAATAAACAATGATTTCACAAAGTCTTGCTTAAAATTAATTGGTATGTATTAATACTTTCTACATCCAGTGCAGATCCAATGTCGTGCGACACCAATGATCATCGATGCAGCAGTCATCGTATTAATCCTCAGCGAAAGCGGTCACTTTCGGGACTTTGTCAAGTTCTCCTTTTTCTCTTCGTAGCATCGAAAACTCAAAAAATCCTGAGGTCGTGTTAGCATTCTTCCTCGACCTCGAAGAATCAATTTGGCCCCCGGGGGTGGAAACCGAAACCGTTCGTTCTCGGGAAGGATCACCAGGCCCCGTTATCCGGCGAGGAGCGCGGGAACAGCCTAAGCATCACGGAGAGAAACCGGAGAGATCGAGACGCGGCAGTAAACCTACTAGGCGTAGGTTTTGATGGCAGACAGTGGTGGCGAGTCGGTGGTGGTCCGAGGATGAGGGGTAGCCGGAGGATCGGGTCGGAGGGAAGGTTTGGATACCTTGTCGAGGATAGGCTGCCGGTGCAAGTAGGTTTAATATTTGATACCGCGGGCTGGTCATCCTGCCGAGGCGATAACACAGGCCCCGCGGGAACCTTCCGCCCAACATCCCTCGGAAAACGACTGCCGCCGAACTCGATGCACCCTCTCTCTCTTTCTCTCTCCTTCTCTCTCTCTCTCTCTCTCTCTTCCTCTCTCTTCCTCTCTCCATCCGAGTTTCTCTCGCAGCTTCACGTCTCACCGCTTCCTCTTCCATCGTACACATTCCATCTCGTGTACCGCTGTCCTGTCCTTCCTGTCTTCCCTCTGCTGACCCGTCTAGTCGCACAACCATACCACCCCCGTTACTCTTTCTACTGCCGCCTCTTCTTTTCTCGCGGAATGAATCATTGGCTACGTCCACTTTATCCAATAAATAAAGTTATCCCTACTTATCCCATATCGATGAATTGTTCCTGCTATTCCTCTCCTCGTCATCGCATGACGGTTTTCAGAACTTCGTTGGCAGTGGTTGAATCCATTACCATTCACATTTGTGATGGTAATTGAACATATGACTGGAACTATAGTGATTCAATATATGTATATGCATATATCATACTTTAAAATGGAAAAATTTTTTTAGAATTGGATCGAATAACTTGAATCTTTGTGGGATGTTATAGAGACTAATTTAACCCTATTAAGAACTTATGGGACGAATTGGAAAGATAAATTAGAACTCCGATAACGCCATAAGAAATGTTGGAACAACGTTTATAGGAACAAATGGGTTAATATTAACGGAGAATACCTTTGAAAGGAGATAATAGTGAAGTAGGTTATTCTACTTACACAACTCGTTTCGATACCTCTGCTCTGTTCAAAATTTTAAATAATTAATTAGTGTTATTAAAGACCACGTATTTAACATAGAATTCTCCAAATATATTTGACGCTTAATAATTTAAACAAGCTTTAGTAAAAACGTAAAAGTATCGAACAAAGCATTGAAGCTATTAGTTTTAATAGCTTAATTTCTCTCAATTTTAGTGGGTTGTTGCAGAGGTAATTTTTTTGTAATCAATCTAGTTTGAAAATCGAAATTAATTCTGCAACAACCAATAAATATTTTAATAAATCGATGTACGTATTTAATGTGTCTTGTATTTTGGATTTTTATTACATATTTGATAAAATCACTGTATTCAAAATTTATAGTAACTCTAAAAACTGAATTTTTTGTGATTGGTAAGTAAGTTTGAGTTATTGTTATATCAATAAAAAATACACAGTTTGGTATTAATATTATTAAATTGGGTATTTTCTTGTTGAAAATTCGCTGTGCAGGATTTGTTCGTAGTGATTATTATTGGCGCCTTTGATTTTTTTAAATATTGTTTGTATTAGAAATTCCGTGGTCTATATGCACTAGGATAAAAGAATGGTGAAATCAGCTTCTGTGTTGGTCAGTTGGATTGGGATCTCAGAGTCAAGAATAGCGTGAAACGGCTTTATTCGTTTATTGGATCGACGAAAGTCCCAGAGCCTTGTGGGAGTAACAGAGGGGATCTGGGTTACGAAGGGTCCATGACACCTTAAAAATTCATTATGAAATAGCTCACACAAATCTGCACTTACTACGAAGACACGACCGATCAAATAGCAGTGTAGCTGATCGTTAAAGCATTCTCAATTGCCATGGAATTCCGATTGTGCATGCAGCCGTTTCTCATTATTAATGACATGGTGCTGAAATGTTTTTATCATTACAAATAAAAATGTTTCGTATAAGTTTTAACGTTACATTTTTCGTGAAGAAAGTAAAGAGACAATTTCAATGCAATATCTTTGGAATTAATAAAGATCGGTGGTAAAATATATATGTATAAAAAATAAAAAGAAAAAGAAATAAATATGAACTTTATAGAATTCATACTATCCAAGACGAAAAATTCTATTCCGTATTTTAAAATTGCATCAGGTTACAAGTTTGACAGACTTTTGTATTAACCAAATGCGGCGTATGTAAATTGGTAGCTTAACGTTATAATTTAAATTTGATTAGTCAGTATTTGAATTTGAATAAATATTTTCGTAATTATTTTGAGAAATTAACAACGAACAGATGATAAATATGCAATGTCGAAATTACAGTTGTATGTAGTAATATGATTAAAAATATAATTACAACATTACACTACATTGTACATATTCATTAAAATGTTTAAAAGGATTACCGTTTATTACATAATATCCATTTATCTGTTCATCAACTTAAACATCATTCAGAAATAGTTAACATGATCACTCAATGACTCTGCATATTAATTACTTTAAATTTGCAAGTCTTGCAATTGCTATAATTTTTCAAGTTAAGACATGTGTAATTGTTCAGACTACTATACTTGACAGAAAATATTAATTAAATAAATAAAAGTAATACTAACGAAATAAAAAATGTTTTCCTTCTTTTGCTAAATCTTTATGTCAAAATAATGAAAACATTTCAGTAATACGACAAAGGATTGGATAATACTTAAAATCGTAAAGACAATGGTAGGAGATTGCCAACTCCATGTCGACAATATTTGGTGGCGTTTGAACCCTTTTTTAAATTGACGTTAAATCGTCTTAAATCTAACAATATCATTTCATTTGCTGTTATCAACAACGAAAAAATTGTTCACACGAAGTATATAAACAACGAACAATTGATTTGATGGTATCGACAGTAGATGAAAACAATTTTTCCAAAATCCTAGCAACGCAATTCCACTACGCAAGTCATCGTAGAGAAATGATGGACGACGTGTCAAGCAACGGGTAGGCTCGGTGTTAAGTCTCGGAATGACCGGGCCCGACCAGTTTACGAGATAGCTACTAATCCAACAATAGCGGTGACAGCCGAACGAGAGAGAGATTTCGCGGTGGCCGAACAAAAGCGTGATGTGGGAGACGAATAGCAGGTTAGAAGACACGAGGCACCTTCGACAAGACAAGGTTGCGCGAGGCAAGGTTCGGTACTTACGGGGGTAGCTCGCGTCGGTTCAGCTAGGAAGGGTGTACGGGCAGCATGGTGGTGGGAGGCGAAAGAAAAAAGAGGACGGAACAGGGGAAAGGGAGAAAAAAGGATAGGTCGAACAGAGGATCGAGGGAGGGTTGAATGCAGGTAGGATGGACAAACGATGGTCGCGGTTAGCGACACCCATGCCGTGCGCCGAGCGCTCTGCAAAGGCAAAGATGGCCGACACGGATCAGATTAGGGGCGCACGCGTAGCTGCATTAGACTCCGCCTATGCACGACATACCCCTCCGTTCCGGTTGTTCTCGACTCACCCCGTGACGAACAACCCCTCACGCTACGAGCACGCGCCGCTCTGCGAGTATCCCGGTTAGCCACCACCCCCTGTCCCATCCTTTCCCTCCGCTTTGCCTACTCCCGCCATCCCCCGTGGAAGAGTTCATCTGTGGAGCACTCTTCGGCGGCCAGTCAGCACCAAAAAGTGCAGAGCATCAGGACAACATCCGCGTAACCGGGAGTTCTACGTGGTTAATTAAAACCATCGGCAACCACCGAGAATTGTTTTGACCTCGCGGAGTATATACCTTGTCTGGTTGTCCTTGCCGCACTGCTGATCAAATTATCGTGTATTTGTTCGTGACGCTGCTCCGTCTGCACGACGGCTGGACTTCTTCGGAATCAGCTGCTCCTCGATAGGAAATTATTAATTCATACCTCGGGAGGAACGACGTGCTACTCTCCACCCCCATCACCCCCTCCTCCCCCTTCTCGCTCTGCCTCTCTCTCTCTCTCTCTCACACACTCTTTCTCTTTATCTCAATCTCTCTCTATATATTTCTCTCTATCTCTCTCTCTCTATCTTTTCGTCTGCATTTCTTTTGTGAAGTGTACATTTGCCGGATTCGTTCGATCGGCATCGGGATGGTCGATCGACGTCGTTGCGATGATTAGAAGAGCCTAGAAACTGTGCTAACCGGACAACGTTCTGTGTACGTGATCACGTGCAACATGCGAGACCTACGAGCCCTGCCGTCGATCGCAATAGAACCGGCGGACTGATCGGACCCTTCTGCCGTTCTACGATGACAAGGATCAGTGTCGGATCGTAAAAATAAAGGGAGAGGGAGTGTCGATGTTACTGGGATCGTGTGCAACCGACCCTTCACGGTGATTCGTAGGATCGGTGTGTCGCGGCATCCTATTTCGAGCGATCCCGGTGAAAGTGACGGTAGTAAAAGTACTTTTTGCGGGATTCGAGGACATCGAGGATTCTTATCAGACAGATGCAAACCGCGAGCATCGAGGTGAAGAAGAAGAAGCGCAGCTGTCGCTGCTAGTATCGTTTCCGCTCGAGGGTGCCGGTCTTTTCACTGGTTCAAGTCTAAGCCAGTGAGCTTAGACTTAACGGGCCGCAGGATGATGTACTCACCGGACAAGATGATGGGGAGCAAGGGACTCCATGGGGCCCCGATCACTGCCCCGGGTTGCTTCCCTTCGGGAAGGTATTCGCCGCCGCCTTATCGCGCCGCACCGGACCCCATGCCGCCGCCGCCGCGACGATGCATGCCGAACCCTACTGTGAGTAATCACCGTCTCGTTTGTCTTTGCTAGAGGATCCCACAAATATTGACGCGAAACATTCGCGATTGCATCAACAACAGTGACGATGTTTCCGTAATCAGAAGTTCCTACACTCGAGACTTTCGGGCCGTGTCTTTATGGAATTGTTAGCTCGAGGTATCAATATTTTCTGTTCCTGGGAACAAATTGCTGCGAAACGTCATCTTAATTACCAATCCTGCTCGAGTCACCTTGTATACGGCAACAAGTTGCAAATAGTGGAGAAATACGTGAGATGCTACTATTGTTTACTTCTAGATTATCGGAAAGGTTCTGCCATTTTACAGGTTCAAGGATACAATATTGAAATGATAATCTCCATATTGTTTAATGATCTTTTGCCACGCCAGGGAAAATTAAACGTTCTTCTTTTGTAAAAATTTGTTTGTTTACTTGCATAAAATAATTGAGAGGTCGGTGCAGATATGAGAAACGCGGAATTCTTCGAATGACATAGTACTCCGGCGTGTCCTGCGCTGCATTAATATTATGGAGTTGGCTATTGTTCTAGTTAGTTTATCAGCCGAACAATTGAAATTCTTTGCTTTGATTTGTATTATGAGTAAAAAGTCTTTGCCTTAATTAAGAAGTGTTTGGTTTGATTGGTTAAGTAATAAACTCCTACTTCGGTTCATTGATCGGTTGTACAATTAAAACTTCTTTATTTAGAGTAGTAAACAATTATTTATTTTTGCTATACTAGTAGGGCATTGTATGATATAAAACAGTATAAGCGTGTTTTTAGACTCATGAAGCTGGTTGCAATCCTTGTGAAGTATTGAGAAAATGATTCTATAAGGACACGACTCGTACACCAAAGTCTTAATAGCAGAAATTGAAGGACTGACTATCCTCTTTATACGAATGCATAGATTGATTTTTTAACAATCGAAAAGGATATTTTAATTTTATTTGGCTATACGTGAAATTTTGTACTTAGGAAACAAAACCGGCTATGTACTATTTTCTGTTTGTTATTATTCGCATTAATATATTCAGAATCTAGCTTCTCATAAATTGTATATTGGCGATTGCTTAACTTTCATCTATTTCCTATGTAGATTTGATACATTTGTTACTATGTTATTTGTTAATTGTCTTGTCTTGCTGCAGCAATACACCAAGGTTTTCAAATTATACGACTGTTTCGCATTTGAGCAACGCATTTTTATCAGAAATGTATATAATCTGAAGTTTTATTATAGATAGATATTAGACTTTGTTAGAAATCCTTGTTTATGTTTTGCATAAATCATGAGATCAGCATGGATTTCACGTGTAAAGCAGTTCAAATGTTTCAAGAATGTGAAGACAACGTCACGTTATTTTAAATTAGTTAAAATTATTAAGAAGAGATATGTCCTGTCGAGTTGTTATATTATTACACTGATACGAGTAATTTACATTGATTTGTGGGATCCAGCCATTTTTTCTAGTATAGTAAACAATCTACTCATCGTTTGGACGAATTAGAAATACAGGTTATCTATTAATAATTTGAATGATAATAAGATTTTACAATATCTGCTATTAAAAACATTTTTGTTATATTTTTCGTTTCATATGTAAATAAATTACTGCGAGTATCATTTTCGTTATGTTATCGCAATCAACTCAAGTGCACGTTGAATCTATTTTATTTTTCGAATTAATATAATTTTATAATTCCTTACTTAAAACATGCAGTTTCAACTTTTTCATAAGTTTAACGACAGGATAATAGTACTTTACTTTGATCTAAAATAATTAAATGATAGAGGTATCAGGTGAATTACAATTAATTCAAATTTAATGTGTGTTTGATGTTTGTTATGAGACAAACGAGAAGATTACCATTAAGCTGCGAGGAACAATACATTATACATGAACAGGTTGGTGGATTGGAGAAGCACCCTAATACATTTGGTGCGTAAGGTGGCGATAAAAAAGACATTGAAAGTTCGCATCATCCATTTTCATTGAGCACACAGTTTCCCTCGTCGCATATATCACACATTCCGTGTATCCGTCGTTTGTTTTACCGACGCAACGCTTACCATACTTTCCGTTCATATCTTACATTTCAAGTACTCTTTAGAAGTATCCTTTGGAATTGTTTGCATAAGTTGTTCCCTATGTAATATCTCCTTTTTAATAAAACGCTGTTCTAGCATTGATTGTTAATTACTGTCTAAATCGACCAAAGTTAAGTATCAACATTCTGCGTAAATGTTTAACCTGTCATGATTTCTCAAGTTATGCAATTTTAATAACAAAGCAACACAAAAGGGCGTGTTGCAAAATCACTATTCAAATTACTATCCTTGCCAGAATGTACTTAATCAGAAATATAAACATAACTCTTCGAAACAAGATTTATTCAGAATGGAAAATATCATTTTCAAAGAGTACTGATGAAATAAAAAATGTTCTTCTTCTTCTACTGTATATAAAATAATGTACCGTCTATCTTTATTTAAAACTGATGAAAATATATAAGTAGTAAGACAAAACGTTAATCCTACAAATCATAAAAATGACGGCAGAGATTGGTAAAACTATTTATAGAACGCTTGAAGCTGATGGAACCCTTCCGTAACATTTTAATTGTCACGCCACAGTAAAAAATATTTCATAAAATTGAAGCATTTTATTTAATCAAATTTGTATTAAAGAGTTAATACGTATGACGTCGATTACTTTTGTGAATCCTAATAAAATTAATATAATAAATTACCGTAACAATTAAATTTCAAATCTGAACAGATAATTTTATCAACTGCACGGATAACATGACAGTCGAGGTGTTAAATAGACGTCAAATTGTCTTATGCCAAACAATATCATTCCATTTGGCTTTATCATCAATAAGAAAGTTGTTCACTCAAAGTATATAAACAATTAGCTATTCCCTTTTACATATTTTCATTTTATTATGTCGTTTCTATAAATCGTGTTGTACGAGAAATCGTGTTACATGAAAATGGCCGCCGTATAATGTTTAGCGAGTTATTTGTAGGAACACATATTATACGGGTCCCTATTGTAGGTGCAGTTTGTGATCAGGTTTTGTACATGCAACCGATCAGTGTAACGGAGCTAAAAACGACGAAAGAAATAAAGAAATAAAATCTCGTTGAAACGGACAAGACAAATAGGACGATTGTTGGCGACTGCGGGACGTAGAGATCGACGTCCTGAAAAGTTTGTCGTGTTGGATATCGCGGACCCTTGAGAGGGTTCGGTCATCCGTGTCGTCGGCGATACTCGTTTCAGGACGTAAACGGGAAAGTACGTCGAAGCAGGAGGCATCTAAGTAGAATCAATCGGAGCTCAGGCTCTCCGTAGGCAGCGAGAGTCCTATATCCGCTGCCCTGACAGATCCCGCACTCTCCGCGACGTATCCATCCGCAGCAGGAGCAGTGCCGGAACAGCAGGAAACCCTCTACAGACTGGTCCCACCGTTCTGCTTCGCTCTGCTCGGCTCGGCTCCGCGTCCCTCCGCGGAGCTTGAAACCATGGCACACGTCGAACCGACCTGTCCCACCCTCAATCCCGCGATCTCTTTCCTCCACTATGTCGCGGACTCCACGGTCTTTAGTTTATTCATGTGACGTAATAGGATAAAAACCGTCGCTACGAGCTGAGTGCCTAGATGAGATTACAGCCGTACTGTTACGCCCGGTAACGCGAATCCGACGCAATCGCTTCCTCCTGCGATTTTTCGGCTACCTCTGCCATCATCCTGGCAACCAACCTCGCTTTTTTTCTCTCATTCGACGCCTCTCGCCGCGATTCGGTCGCTCCTGATGGATTCGATGTTGCCGCGCATTGTTAATTCCCGAATTTCTACTTTCGCATGCTGATTTCGTTTTCTCTTCTATTCATTTAACCCTCTGTCGCCTGAATTGTTTATACGAGTTCAAAATAATTTATCCGTCTAAATAGGGATTCTTCGCTCTAAATAGGGTAACGAGGCCTGTTACAGTGGGGTGGCCAATTACTTTTAGTTTGATTTCGTTTTAATTTATATTTATTAAATAAGACGTATTCAATGTTTCTTATTCTTCCCTTTGTTATGTCGGCACGACACAACGGGAGAGTTTCCCAAAAAAAAGAGATGCGGGTTCTTGTTCGAAATCGGAGAATCGACCAACACTTGTTCGGAGATTGAACTTATTTATTTCACCGATGGTTTTTCCGCACGAATACAAAGTTGATAGTGGGCGCGTGTGTTTCGCAGCTTGATGCAGATAGTGGGAAGATGTAGGTTTTTCTATTTCTATTTTATTTCTATTTCTGCTGGGAAGACCGAAAGTTACCAACGACGTCACCTCGGTCCTCCCTACTTCTTCTATCCAAGGGTGGGTGTTACAAAGGGCTGTCCAATCGCGATGGGCCCATGGCAGTGACGCGGAGTCGCAAGAAACGACGTTTGGGGACCGAGGAGGTGGCACCGCGAATCCTTCCAGGAGGTCACGGGCCGCGCGCGGTTATCGACAGGTCGCCAACACCTGGGTGCGATATTCTTAATTGCCCCGCGTCCCAAACGTGCCGTCTTCCGCGACCGGTGGCGTACCATGTGCCTTGGGACGGTTGGTAGGTAGATTTCGAAAGTACGGATGACAGGCCCACGCCGTAGCCAGTTTCAGAGGTCCCACGCACATGGTCCGCCGCCATAAAACCCGACTAGGTATTCCCGAACTGTACTTTATAACGTATATTGGATTAGTGCAGTAGGACGTAACACCTTGTTTTGTTAATTTTTTAAGAAAACAATTCAACATCTTATTCGCTGAGTATAGAAGATTATGCTCGAAGACAAAATCGATATTGTCTGCATTAATTTCGTGATAAAAAAGAACCACTTGCATTTGTTTCTTTTTCAGATCATTTTCATGAGTTGAAAATAATAGAATAGTATTAATCAAATTCATTGAATGGCTTTATTGTTTTGTTACTCATGTCCAAAGCCTTTGCTGAAAATTTGCATACGTTTTGATACGTTGTTACTCATAAAACATAATAGCAGTTAAAATACTTGTTAAAAACATTATCATATTACTTTCAATTTATTAAAATTATTAAACGAAGAAGTACACTTTTATTGAATTTCGATATCTTAGAGTTGACTTTGAAAGTTCTTATTCAGCACAGGGCTTTCCAGTCTATTCGGCCCCGTATGGACTTTGTTTCTTTCCATGGTGCTCATTAATGATCGTAAATTGTTCCCTGACTGATGTTCTATGAGTACCTAACGATTACATTACATCAATATTCTGTGATATGGTGACAAATGGATTTAGCTAATATCAATGACATGTTGTGTCAATGCCACAACATGATATTCGGAAATAATACATGTTGATATTAATGGCTACGTCATTGAAATGGTGCCATCATTACTTGTTACGTTACAAATACTGGTGATGGACTCAATGTCATACATGCATCGATAGCACTAGAAATACTAGATGATCGACAAAATTTTGGAATTGTATAAAAAATTATTATTAATTGTATAAAATTATATAAAAGATTTTATGGAAGCCTATTACATAAATTCCTTTACGCGCGTACATATTATTATTATATAAAAGTTATTTTTAGCAAATAAGCATTTAGCGATTAAACACTTTATTCTGTATTGCCAACTCATTTTAAATTAATAATTTCCAGCTTTTTTTTCTATTGTACGCACCGGTGTAGCGATTATAGATTCTGTGACAATGTTCAAATTGTTTCTATTAATTTATTAATGAAAGAATGTTAATCGTGTTCTATATTTCCGTAAAATGTGATTAGAAGTTTTCTGTATTATGAAAAATGCGGAGAAAGTGATTAACATGACTTAGCATTGAGAATTGTTTGTGATTGTATTTGCCGGCTACAGTGTTATCTACGGTAATTAATAAAGTTTCTCATTATACATTCATCGAACTGTTAGCAATTATTTACATTTCAATAGCTATCGTTGGCACGTTCTCCAAATCCGATTCACTGCTTGGATGTTACTTTTACAGTGTTAATAATTAATGTCATCTTTCGTGCAGCGTCCATTCGTCAATACAACTTTCGTTTTCTATATTCTACTTTGTGCGATTAAAGTATTCAGTAACGCGATCATTATCCTTGCGCATTTTATGTTACCCTAACTTGTTTCTTTGTTATTCTTAAATTATATTCTTAACTAAACCATTAACTTTTGCGCGCGAGAATTTGTACACTATGCATATTCCATCTAATTAGTTCAATCGTGAAAGAGATTTTTTTTCCAAAGCTTAATTAAACGAATGTTAAGTCTAGTATATTTTAATCTTCTAAAAACATTAATACTCAAAGTGTAACTAAACTGTCTACAAATGCCTAACAACATTAAAAACATAAGCAAATATATTTGCGTGACAGAGAAGGAGAGTTTAATCTGAGGATAGATTAATTATAGTTCTATACTACTTCCATTACATTACAAAATGTCGTATTTACAATTAATAATTAACACGCAAATTAGAATGTTTCATTATATGGTTATAAATATCGCACACGTAGTGATTTTTATCGGGATCAAAGAACAAACAAATACGATGGCGCAAACTAAACGAACACCAAACTGTGTCTGTGCATGGCCACATTTTTGCTAAGTTTCTAAGATGTTCATTCTAGAATATTGTATTTTTTTTTATCAACAGTGGGCTGATGCAATGAGACTGATATACTGCCACGTCGTTACAACCCATAAAATCGCTGAGAAGATAATCTTCCAAAGAGAATATCGGTACACGTATCTTTAGAGAATCATCTGTAGCGTGTGCTCATCCGCGGAGAAGCGAAATGTTATTTTATCGTGGCATAGAATCGTTAACGCTGATGACAATAAATTTCCAAGCTTTTAGTTTTACCACCATTAAATAGAATTTATAGTCGTTGTCAATTTCTGAGTAACCGGGAACCCGTCGGACAGCAACATTTTCAACAGCTGAAGGAAAAATCGTGTGTGATTATTGTGTCTGAACGTCCGAACGGAATATCGCGAGGGAAAAAGTGGCATCGATAAGTGTAACAACTCTGGAGAGACTCGGTGGCAGCGATTATCGATTGCTCCACTACATTCGCTGCGTCGTCAGCTATTAACCATTAAAAGTGAACGTTCTTTTTCCCACTGGCATGGCTGGACTTCGTGAGCCGGCGCGGCGTCGTCGTCGTTGTCGTCGTCGTCGAAAACTCGACGGTTTTATTTCTGGCTTCACGTTTGACATTCTTAATACAATAAGAACTGAATAATAATTTCACCTTGTGTCCGTACCGTCCACTTTGAATACGAATGGTTCTTTACACACCGATCTGACAATGGAAAATACAACTCGACCTTGAAAACAGAATTAGGCACTAAATGTTTCCCTAATAATTGCATAGTTATGTGGAAAATATATATTGTGTCAGAATCGTTATTGGGAGTAGAAATACGTCCAATGAATCTAATGCGCGGTTTGAAGCAGTTGAGTGTTTTGCAGAATGAAGTAGTTTCTCAAAATTTAATGTTTCGTGGAGATTCTTTATTATTATATATTAAGATATAATGGTTATGATAGAAGATGTAATTGATCGAACAATTGTTAAATACGTTTTCTGTGGATTTTAGACCATGAAGATTTGTCAGATTTGTTCACAATGTGCTGTTAATAAAAATCAATAATTCTCGTATATCAATGAATAAGATATGCCCAAGTACCTAACTACAATACAATGGTACTCTTTTCATTATTTATATTTTTGTGAAACCCGCTTTTTCCATCAGACATGTTAAGCTTTAATCAACAAATAATTACGTATTCCACGACTCAGTAAGTTTATTTCTGCATTGTTCACGAATTATAATCGCACAATATGATTTTCATTGTTGAGCACAGTTGGGGAAACGTTTTGTGTATTCATTGCTTACTCTGACTGTGAAGATATTAACTGTAGGTACGCAAAAATTGTGAAAACAGTTTATTTGACTTCGAACTTGAATGGTTTTTTTGTTCCTTTAATGCGTTACAAAAGCCGTTTAAAATTTTAAAGTGCTCGTTTGTCGAGACTTGTAAAGCTTACTTTTTGCATAATCAATAATTTCATACATTTTATCCTCTTGTAGATGTTTTACTGTTAGTTTTGATATTAACCAATCTGTATACTTACAGAAATTTAAATTTAAATGACAAAATGTATTATGATACAACCACAAAGTGATCGAAAGCCATATAGTGGAATACAAATCCTCGTACGAAGTATTTTAAAATAAAAAAAAGAAGGGTTTTATACTTTGTGAATAGATAAAAATTTCTAACGGATAATTTTAAAATATTCATAATATGAGAAAACTATTTTCTCGACATCCATAACAATTAAATCTGCTGATCATCCGCAACTTAAAATTCTGTACGAATGCTGAAAATTTGACTGTACTACAGCGGATAGACGTAGACGTACAGGCATATTATAAATTGCGAACATTACAGACGAATGTACATTGTGGAAACAGAGTGGGGAAATTAAGCCGTGTAGAACTTGCTTCATTAGTAGCAGGAATTTAAACAGTGTTCCTCTTCTGTTTGTAACGAGCCCTTCTCCGATGACTACTGTTCTACGAATCCAATGCAGTTAGTGGCCTGATTTACAGAATTTTCGCGTAGCTCAATATTTGAAGTAGTCGTACGTTTCTACCTGGGCTAACAAAAAATCCTTACAGTCTATTATGCCAGCTGACGTCAATGTCTATTATTCCGACTGTTCGATTCAAGGAAGATTTCTCCGAATGTGTATATGAGCAGTGTACACTCGTGTCTTCCACGTTGGTAAATGTTCCTCTGGGTAGAATGTTATTTGAACTTGCAATTTCGACAAGGAGAATTCGCTGTCGCTATTACATCGAATTAGCTCATCCAAGGAACTCGTATTATAATACTTCGGTCTATACATACGTAGAACAAATAGCGACACGATTTCCAGTTTATATTTTATTCGGTGGTCTATTGTAGATTTCTTCGACGTCCTTAGAAATTTCATTGCCGCAATAGACATGCACTATTTTTCAAAAAGGTTGTCTTTCGTTCGAAGTTTGCTTCTCGTCCTAATTTTCAACGACTGGTATACATACTAAATTTACGATTCATCTGCGAATAAATACCGCAAAAAAGAAGGTAGATATTTTCAGAAATGATGTAATTAATATCTATCAAGAATTGATATATATATAATAATAATAATTAAGAAAAAACAGGTATGTTATTGATCTACCATCCTAATTTCACTAATAATAGAAATGCTACTTTTGAGAAACAGAAAAATGGTTACTACGCGCGTAAAATGTATTACAAGTACATTAGAATCGGCGTTGTGCAAACTCTAAATATTAAACCATAAACCGCTAGCTTTTCGTTCCGTTTGTATACGTGTATAATTCTGCAGGCTTTAGCTGCTTTTCAGTGGATTTAATGAAACTTCGTCTCGCGAAACGGAACAATGAAAACCACGCTATAGAGCAGAGAAACGTGCAGGAAATACAAATAAATATCTATGCTATCGTGCTTATGAACATGATTAATCGATCACTGTTTAATAAGAACATGTGGCTTATAAATTGTGACCCTTCTGACCCCGATTATGCTCGAGTAAATAAATAATTTGAGAAGCGTAATTGCATTCGTTCGTAGTGACTAACACTGGTTCGTTTCACTTTTCGTTTTGACCTGTCGAATTTTGCCATCGGATGAGGTAAAGAAACAGAGGAGGATGATTCGCGCGGGACGGAAATTTGAAAAGTGGCATATGCGTGAAGTGAATGGCACGGTGGTTTTCGTAGGACGATAGTAAGGTGATAATCAACGTCAGAACAGTTTGACAGACTAGACTCGAACCAGTTTATTCGTATTGGGGTAGCGAACAGGCCAGAAGGGATGAGCCGAGTATTCATGCATTACCGTTCGCACGGGGCTGCAACCCACAAGATTGCATAATCGATATCTTGCCTACACCTGTGCCACTCACAAAGCTGCACCTGTGTACGGGGGAGAAAGGTGAACGCGTTTGGAAAGGGTCATCCGAGGATGCTTATCATTTCACCTCAAACGGCTGACCGTAATCTCTTTCTTATAATTGTTGTCTGTGTTAGACAATTGCCCGACGAATTGGGAGTTGAATGTGTGATTTTCACTCGGTAAACATACACAATCATTTCGCGGGTGTCACCGATTGAAATGTACCGTTCAATGCCAGTAAAATAAAAATACTTTATGACGATCAAAACGTTGGGTCAATCGTAAGTCTGCTGTGTTTTTATTTTATTCCGTTATCATTATTTCAAATATTTCAGAAATATTCAAACAACGCATTCATATGTTGAATGAAAAGCACAATTCATACGTTGATACCAGAAATTAAATTTAACACTTTATCGACCGGTCATCTGGTCGTAAAAATGTTCGTTTCTATTTTGATTTTATTTATCTTATAAATCGCGGAAGGTATTTAATATTTAGAAATTTATATAATAATATTGAAGCTTGTAGTACTATTTAACACATTTATTTCAATAATAGATAACAAATTAAGGGTTACTATGGTAACCGATTCACAGGCTACCGATCGGGGGCAAAAGCCGATTTATAGGCTACCGGTCGATAAAGTGTTAATTAAGTTTTTCTTCAGAATATATGTAGTTACATTTGGATTACCGACTGTAATACTCCAGTTGTTGAATCATAGTCCTAGCTACGTTTTTAAACAGATCTCACCGAGAAGAGAAAAACATTTTAATAAAAATAGAAATAAATAAATTATTATTTACGTAACAAATGTTCTAACAAATTAATTAATGTGCAAATTAAACGTTAAATTGGAGGTCGTTGAAGATATTACATAAAGGATATCCGTTAATAATTCATAATGACAGCAGATTTTTTATAGAATAATAATTCGAATTACATTTTTAATGAAATATTTAAGAATTCTTAAAGTAGCACCCTGTAATCTAGTGTTTAAAAATTTTACGAAAGTCAAATATTTGTTTACACAATATTGTCTGTGAAACTCTGTTCTCTGATTTTGTTGTTCCGAGATAATGGATGATTAGGTTTCGCAAATAGAATTTTAAATGTGACCTCGTTTGGGAAACTTCGAAATCTCCCATGTGTTACGTTCCAGAACTGGGGACCATATAACTTGACATCTACAAAATTGCTATCAATATGTCTGCTACCTGGTGTACAATCCTGCCATGCTAAGAGAAAAGAGATCCACTTTTAAAATTCTAGTTGAAATAACTATATCCATACTAATCAACAAGATAATTCATTTATCGTATCTGATTATACATAAGAATTCATTATGAACTCATTACTCTCGTGTTGCAAGTTCCAATAGATGCTTTTTAATCCACAATGATAAAGATTCAACAAATCAAATTTAGCAGATGAAAATATTTTTTATGAAATTATTCAAAAATACCTTAATTATAATCCATTCAAATTTTTCAATTTCAATCAATTATATTCAATTATATTCAATAATGTATTATACTCAAATTGTGTTAGATGCTTCATGAAGATTTGGAACACGATCTAATGATTATGGATGTTATTCATACTATTAAAATGGAAATAAAATTCTACGCTTCTTTCATCGATATTGAAATATTCAAGATTGGCATACAATTTCCAAGATGGATCACACAATTAACCCAATTATTTCAAATAATTATAAAATTAAATAATATGTCATTCAACGAAGAAATAGCATCATTAAATACGTAAATGTTACTAATAAAATTTAAAAATAAAACAGTTGTTTCATTACAGCTTAATCCTATATTGTAGACTATCTAAAGACCTTCTAACAGCTAAGTGATTAAAACGTGCTCAAGCCTGGCATGAACTGTAGTATAATATAAACCTCCAAATTCTTGTACAATTTCCTTTTCTGAAGCCAATGTTATTCTTCGTATTGAAGGCTCTAAAGTTATCATTGCAGAAAAGAATTGTTGGTTCGAAGCTCGCCTATTTTCCACAGCATCCTCTGAAAACAGCCACCATAATGGCACGCCGCGCCGCAGTGAACGCGTATTAGTGGACAGCACGATATATGGACGCCGAAGAATCCGTACGTGAGGAATAATATAATATATTGCAGATGCGAGTCGATGGCATTGCACTAGGGTTCGCAGGAACATCGATGCCCCGGCAAACGGGGTTGTAACCGCGTCCCTTCGGTGGCGAAAGTGCGACGGATAGTGCATCGTCACACCTACTGGTCCCGCTCGTGCTTGTGTCCTATAGCCATAGAACCGCCGCGGACGATCCCACACACGGGACACTGGGGACACATAACGCTCCCCACTTACATCCAATCACTCCTGATTTATATTTACTACTCGCTTGCCCCCTTATTTATCGTGTTTCACGGAGACGCGCGGAGAACAGGAACGTTAATTTGCGCAAATTGAAAATTATGGAGCGCGACCGAAGACAAGAGTCGTCGGTCTCAGAAACTTCTACAAGAGTTGCAAGCAACGCAGCTTTTCTTTCGTTTTGCCCGGGAAATTAGTCGTCTTACCGACTCTTCCGTTCGCGCGCGTGACGCCGATCTTAATCAGATTGGTAATACGGTAATCGGTACCCTCTCACCCTCGCGTCTCTGTCCACCGTATTCCCTCTTCAGACAGGGATTCGATTACGAAATCAGTCGCATAATTGCTGCCCGACGATTGCAGAATTTTGAACGTCTAATTGCTGTATAAGTACGGTGCAACCCTTGGTATAAAAGTATTCAAAGGAATCACGCGATTATCATCATGATTATGCAAAGGAAGGGGTCGATCATTTCCATGGAATGTCTTTTAGGAACACTTAAGGCCTGCTTTATCACTGGAAGTATTGAAAATAACACTAACATTACATTACAATATCATTCATACTATGCACGATAATTTCAAGGTTACAGTTTATTTATTATATAATATATATTTATATATTTATTATATTAATATATTTGTTTAAATTTAGTTTATTATTCTAAGATAGCTACTGTATCTTAAAATATGTTGAAAAACTTTTCAAACATTAATGTCCAATATCTGTACGGTAGAAAAACTATAAATTAGCTTAGAATAATTACACAAAGTAAATAGGACGATAAGAAAACATTTAGAATCAGACGTATTTCATGTGTTGGAGATTTAGGATCATCTGAAATTCCGGATGTCTTTAATAAGATAAAATCTCTATTTCCGGTTGAAGCTAACAATACTGCTGAGTGCTGTGTTATATTTTGATTTCCATGAGCAGTAAATAATGTTGAGTCTCAGCGTATTTACTTTCATAAGAAGTATTCTGAAATAGCAAGCAATGATGGAGAATGATTTAAGAAAGAACAGTATATGCAAACATAATATGTTTGTCTATTCAGATTTGTCAAGTAACAATATTTTCTTTTTTATTTCAAACACAAGATAGAGTACTTTGAAGAATTGTTTCAATTGATAACATCTAAGAATGTATTGTATATAGTGTAAATTGTAGTTTTCAAGTTGAAAACAGAAAATGAAGAAGAACACAACTCGTCTTTCCCCATATTCAAAATTATTATAATAAAGCTACAAGAACGGAAATATAAAACTTTTAACGAAAGAGGGACAGTTCTTCGAATAGAGGAAATCGACCAGACGACGACGATGTAATGTATAAATTGGTAACACGTGTAGTGAATGAAAATTTACGTATATTAACAACGTCCGGAAAACTTTGAAATCCTGGATTCTCTTCTGATTTAACACTTTCATTGTCGAGTCAAGAAAATATAATAGATTATCTGATAAATTCATTTTCAAATCTGAGCATGTAATTTCGTTACTCAAATAGGGATAATATAGCAGTCAAAATGTTAATCTGCTAAACGCTATTCATTAAGGGAACAATACACTGACCAACATCCATTTTGCGTCTAACGAGTAGAGGACTCTTATAAATTAATAATTATAATTCATATAATAATAATATAATAATAATAATAATAATAATATATAATAATAATATATAATAATAATAATAATAATATATAATAATTCATATAATAATATTCATATAATAGGAATATATTAAAAAGTCATAAAATTGATATAAAAAGCGGATATTTCTTCTATTATACTTTTTTTATTTTAGTCAGCATTGATAGGGGTTAAAAATCTTGCCAAAAAAATGGTCACATTTATGTATTTAAATTCCCTTTTATTAAAAAATTAGTAACTATTATACCGAAATAAAAATATAAAAATACATCAAATAATTCTCAGAGTGATTAAAACCTGATAAGCTGATTATCGTTTTGATTAGGAAGAAAGAAGAACAGGTGGATGGAGAGAGATGTATTAGATTAGGACGAGAAATAAATGGTGGGGTCCCCAATAAAGCAGGGACTTGAAATGGTACATGCTAATAGCAGGTGCAAAAGGAGAAGGGAGGTTTAGTCACGCACATATGTTGGAGCGATACTTACTAATGGGTCCTTTATATCGACACACTAAGAGACATGCGTGTATATATTTTGTCATACAACCACCGTAACTTCTTCTCTTTGTCATCATTATCGATTACTTCGAGAATTTATGGTAAAATATTCTGAACCGTTTTTTCCTAAGAAAAAGTGTTCTAAAATAGTAAAACTATATCCATGGTTTTAATATTATATAGAAAACAGAATCAATATTGCACGGTCAATATTCATGCACACTTAAGCAACATTATTTCATCGCATATTTACATACAATTATAGTTATATTAAATACATTATATCAAAAATTTTACGATTTGTGTGGAAAATAAGCGATCAAAATTGATGAGCATAATATTTATTTTTCTACCGGAATCAACTGTTACCGGTACCTAAGTTCTACGTAAAGAAACAATAACATTATTTTTCGGATAATATTAATCGCTAAAAAATAAGTAGACAAAGGAAACAAAATATACAACTTCACATAAGTAATTAAATCGTATGAGAGCTATGTTGATGGATTTTCCTGAGATATTTTGGAATGTAACAGAATTAAAGTATCTCTACTATGATAAACGTTATCTCTCTAGTTTCAGTGGTAGTTTAATATAATGACTTTGATATTGTGGGAACTTTGAAGACGGTATTCTCAATATACTAATAAATAAATAAAATATTATAAACGGATACTAAGTATACAGATTACTTATTAAATATAACATGGTAGCTAATGGGGAACCAATGAACCACAAAAGCGACTAAATCTGTCGGAAACGCGCTAGTGCGTGTGGAAGCACTTATTCACGGGCAGACCGACATTATTAATGCGTGTATATTACGAGGGTTTCCTGCATTGGGGTAGAGTGTCCATTGTCGGTCTGGAACAGGTACCATGGTATGAGCTAACAGAAAGGGCGAACATTACTTCCGCTCGGTCCTCCGCGGTTTAACGCTCTTATTATTATTTTTATTAGGGAGCCGCGGTATATAATGCTATCAGCCCCTGAGAAGGGCGGGCACGCAGGAAATAAACCTAAGTGTATAATTACAATAATACTTACCGGGATCCCTCCGTGGGTTCTCTCCCCTTCTCCGACCCCACGTCTTCCACAGCCCCATTAGACCGTGCCGTACCTTCGACTTCTGCTGGATTTCTGCAATTCTTCGATTCTCCGCGACTAATTGTAGGTTTCTTATTTTATTCCCTCCTTTTCCTTGCTTTCATCGTGCCTACTATCACACTTGTCCCTCTCATGTCCTTCATAGCCATCATTCGCGTCTCTAATTATATTCAATGCTGTGTACTTTTACGTGCATGTTTAGCTCAAACGTGCGGTTACATACGCTGGATTTTCATTTTGCAAGCATAAGAAAACTCTGCTAGCCGGTTATTCATATAGCAGAAAATTATCATATCGCTAAAAAATCCACTGTACTATTATTATAAAGTATAATACTTTCTTAGTCAATTGTCTTGGTCGAATAGCACTGCAGAGTCATATTTAATCCAAATTAAATTAGCGTATCTCAGGCATTACGGAAAGAAGACAAAAGCTTTTGTTGTCTCAGAAATGATCCAGCATCTCTGGTAAACTGATAATAAATAAAATATAACCGTTAGGGAAGTGTTGAATAAACCACAAATTTGGAAATTCCGATAAAAATATTTGGAGCGGAAGAATCGCAAATAATTGAACGAACGAAGGGGCAGAAATACTTTATTACATAGATAGAAATGTCGTAGTCGTCGTTATCAAAGTGAATCGAAGATAATATAAATATTATATATTCCTGATCAATTGCAATTTATGACTACAACAAAAACATGATGCTAGATAAACTAATTTTTCAATTGAAATATAAAATTGTGTCATCCATATATGACTGAGGAAGCACTCAACGCGTTAAATGAGTTATGTTATCATAGCCCGTTGAATATTTCAGCGAAACGCTACTTTAGCTTCCCTTTTTCTTTCACATTGATTTTTAAATAGAACTACACATACAGAACACTATCTGATACACAATTTGTAACTGTTACAAAATTATTATAAAATAGGATAATTTTAGATCGGGAGCTCTTGAATAAAAATATTGCAGAGATTGTTCTAAGAACGCATATATACAGATATATTATTTATTTTAATGCTTTGGATTATTCACTGCGTCGTTGTTCAAATTTTCTCAATATCTAATGATTAGAATTTCTTATTTTTATCGTCAAATCATAAGGGAAAATGTACAAGGTTCGTTTAAGAAGAATCCGTTGACCTTGAAATCTAGACACAAAATGTTTTTGAGAAAACTGAATCGATTACTTTATAAGAATCACTATATACTATGTTTTCATTTTGTCAAACTTTTTTCATATTTCATATGTATTATCTACCTGCTCTTGACTATAATTTTCTTTTTACATCGAACTGTCGAACTTTTTACTGTGTTGCCGTTCAAATGCTTTGCTTAGTGACTTTAACTTTAATAATAAATGAACGATGTGGCTATGTAGCAATATAACATTTTCACAGTGGCCTGACATAGGCCATTATAACGGTCTGCTATACAGAGGGAAACATTTCCAAGCGGCCACTATAGAGGCCTTTAGTAGCGAAAGGGTTAAATTTCAGTAAATATTAAATAGCTGTTGCATACTCTAAAATGGGATGGAGTATTACTTAATATATAATTTGTTCAGTTAAACACGTGTTCGATGTACTTGCGCTTAGGGATTATCCTAGTGCTCGTAAAATATTCGTAAAATGTGCCTGCGTAGCTGTTAACAGAGCCTTACTTATTGATGCATACGCGAAACATTGAGCTTATGGCCGATACAGTAAAACAGTGACAACATTAGGTAATACTTTACTATTGTAGAATTACTTTTCCCACTCCGTTCTCGCGTTAATATATTATGGGAAGTTATATATTAAAGGACTTTCTAACAATTAAGTACATTTGAATTTTACATATAATTTCCAGTGCATGATATTATAAGTAACACATGTAGATAAACGATTAAGTAATATTAGACTGCTTCATTCTATGCAGGTGTATTCGAAATATATGTGAGGATAAGTGGCACACCACGAGCTAGTGCTCCAAACCTACTTTACAGTATGGTTAATCAAGTTAACAGTTCTTGATGTAGACTACATTATAAGTTCTAAACACGTCATTTCTAATATAAAGTATGCATTTGCTCAATGCCTTAAGTATTCCAACTACAACGAAATGTCTTAGAATAATATAGAACATCCTCTTGAGATGGACTCGTCTACTTTTATTATTAAGTTTGGAAAGTACGTACAAAAATTTTTTTCTATATTTATTCTCTGATAGAGGATAATGTTATTTTGCAATTCTCGAGTGAACCTTTATCTCGGCTGTTTTTATATGGTCCGATAGGGTTGGTGAATGATGACTTGACTTTCGTGACATGATTTTCAGTGGTATAGTAAAGATATGTCTCACTCGTTCTTCAAAATAAAATCGTAATTATATTGTAAATTATATTTCTCAATGTTTTATTTCTATTAATCTAATTTCCAAAAATAAATAATTAATATGGACAAAAGTACCCAGGAAACAAAAGACACGCCGATTAACTCTTTGGCATTCATGGTAAACATTATCGACGAAAATTCCCACGTATGGTAGTAGAAGGTACAGTTACGCTCGCAATGCTCAGGATCAGAGAAAATCAGAGTGGCCGCTACTGCCATCCGCTAGCCACGGCTCTTTCTTCAACTCCAGTACAGAGTGCAAGTATATAAACGTCAAAGAACATAGCACTTGGTTGATTAAATCCCGCGATGCCAGCCGGCAGAAATATTTTCCTCCGGCAGTGTGTACACTCTGTGTGTTCGTACACGCTCATGGAGATACGGATCGGCGTGCTTGTGGACGATTATAAAAAATAAGCAATTCCGTGACGTGTGTGTGCTATAGCGCCGGGCAGAGGTATACGTGACCGAACTCTTAAACGTGAAAATTGCCAAGTTCCGATGGAGTTCGGATGGGGAATGGACCGTGTTCGCGTCTACTCCGTTAGCTTGATCTCTCGCTCGCAAACCGAATGGCACCCTGTACACGTACGTGTCCCATCCTTCCCCCCTCTTGGCCCATGTACAACGAGATACATACGGGTCACACGTGTACCGCTTTTCGGATAAGGATATTGCTTACCGATATATTTTATGTCGTGCGAAACATAACCACCGCTGTGAATGAAACCAACGAAAACTGGAAACGTACAGATCGATGTATTAACCAAGGTTGTTCAACGTTCTCTATGGAAACTGTCGCAGCACACGTCACTGAGTTGTGTTTCATATAAGATCTGCGTTAACAATTACATTTCATAGTTATACTTATATGTATACAATTAAATATTGTCAGATGAATGTACAATCTCAGAAAATTAAATTTTTTTAAACCAGTTCAAAATAATTTCAACCGTGTTGCATAATGAAGTAATTAATACTATGATTAGACATAACCTTGGACAATTGTAAATACGGAAGTTAGATGATGATAGACTTCTTGAATTAATATTAATAGAACACTGAAAACACTGTAGATATGTTTTTAAAATCTTCAAATGTCCTTTTTTATAACACTATAATTTTTTATCATTTAAATATGACATATCGTGGTAAATTCATCGAACTACTGCCTTACTATGACTAATAAGCAAGATTTTTAAATAAGCACTGTGTGACCTAAGTAAATGTATATCTTAGTAAAGATGCTATTCATTAAGTAAACTTATTTCGTACAATAAAAACAATAATGTTATCGATAAGTAATATAATGTGCATTATTAGTTGAAATTATAATACTGTATCTCAGAATCCATAATGAAAATAATTTATACATTTACAAGAACATGTAATTATATATTTCTAATATTTTATTTAAATTACACACCAGTTCAACAGAATTTCATTAAATATCAAATTGTTTGATACGATGTAGATCAAAGTTTCTAAAGCGTATAAATAAATTGTGCTTATATTTATTTAATAAGCTTCATGGACGAAATCAATTTATTTGCTGCCGGTGTAATTGTTTAAAAAGAAAACAATATTTTGCCAGATTCGGAATGGAAATGTATAATACATCAGATATATTTTTACGATGACATCTTTCGATCTGATAAGTATAAAAAAATACAGAAATTTCTCATCGACTTAAATCCATTTTTTATCCATTAGACGAGTCATCTAATGCGAGACCGTGCGCACATTTCGCGTTTAGGTACTAGAGAAACAATCACGGAACTACTCGAAGGGAACACCCCTCGTCAAAATCAAGAGTCTATTATTACGACCATATGTTTATGCCACGATTGTATCTTGACGAAGAGGGCGAAATGTGCTCGAGCCAAGCCAGGGGGTCAGAAGTACACCTGCTCGAACACGACAGCACATGTGCAGAAGCGAAATGCGTGGGCAAAGTAAACACCTACATCGGATATGTGTCACTACTCAAATAGAATAGAAGGCTTCGTCGTTTTATTGACAACTGCGCCGTGGACGAAACTCTTCGAATTAATCTTGCTGGACAACCCCGGTACACTTGTATTGCCGCCTTTCAGGCAAGTTGTTAGCTTGATCGATTTTATTTCCTGGTTTCGTCTTTTTTCGTTCACTTTTCGGCTCTGTTCGGCAAAGTGTTGACTCCACTATCTGAATATCCATCGCCCGATTGTTTAAACACTGTAAACACGTTTTCACTTTCGTCTTCACAGTTAAAAAAAATATAGGCGACCTTCCTATGACATGGTGATTACGTTTCTGAAACTTCTGGTATCATGCAGAGAACGAACAAGTATTTTACTTTCATACTAGTTAGAAATATGTTCAATAGAAATATCGTGATATCTACTATGGTACACCATGTGAGTCCGCAGCGAATCATTTTTATGGATGCATAGGAAATTGAACCTGCCGGTTTATAGAAAACTTTTTTTTTTAAATTTGAATAGTCTTTTCAAAAATAATATAGTAATTTGTAGTGCCGCTTCAGAGTCATCAATCGAGTGCCAAAGTTTAATAGAACAAAAGAACGTAATAAAATTTGCATTAACAATGTATCGAAGGATACGTAACTAATTTGTCATTCTATAACATCATATTTTATTTAATGGTTTCCTATAAATTCAAATAACGTTTTTCTACATATTTACATAAATGAATATGTGAAAAGCACAAGTTACATTTTTTCATTTGTTCATAACACCTTTGAATCGAACTAACTTCTAATGCTACATTTATCTTGTAGTTAATATATTATGATAGGAAAGTACTTAGTCACATCGGTAACATACGAAGGAAGCGCCCATTGGCGATGTAAAAATATATATAGACTCAAAAGTTAGTGTAGCTAGTAGGCTATACCCGGATACTTCTCACTAAAGAATTATTTCTTCAAATTATAGGTTTCCTGTTGCTTTATACTTCCGTATGGATACCCAGACTATAGCTAAGCAACTTGGCCTTGCGTTTGTGATCAAACACATGCGATTGCAACCGGTACTTGTTATTCCATATTATACTCGACTTTTATAAAAATCTTAATGAATATTTACATTGAATTGAGTAATCTTACATTGAAATTATTTATTCATTCTGCAAACATGCAGGTGAACGATGCGCATATGACCCTAAGATAGACCAAATATGAAATTTATATTCTTGTCAATATTTTATGAATGATCGAAATTTCGTTTAATGTAGAAAACATTTATTGTTAAGTACATTAAAACGCACAAATAGTCAACTCTTGATTGGCACTAGTCGTGACGAATATATTGATTAAAGACTGACACTATACAATACCATGTCATTTAGTAAAGGGATGATCGTATCCATCTGAAAGGTTTAACGCGATTCTGATAAGAGTTGAGCAAGAGGTAATCTGATTAATGATTCACGGACTCGTTAGTTGTTATAACTAATTTATAATAATTGAACGAGACATAAATCAGCAAAAGATAACTGATTTATATAATAATTATATAATAGATAATACTTATATTCGCTAATCATTAATCGAATTACTTTTTCCCAGGCCTGATCCGGACCATTATAAAACGTTTTTATTTACCACCTTATGGAGTCAAATTTATCGAGTTTAGAAAATGAATTTTGACTCTCCGTTGTATTTTTATTGTAATTGTTATATGCTTCCACATAGCAAGCTTAACACATTGTATGCGGGACACGTACTAGTACGTTTTCTGGCGATTGATAATTGAGCGCGGGTCACGTACTAGTACGGGTTAGTGTAACAACATGGTTTGTTTGTGGGTAAATATAAAATACAAAAAGTTGGTTAAAAAATTAAATAATTTTCGATCTATTGAGATTTAACTGAATAACTAAATTTACGCGCAAAACAACCGCTCCCGGTACAATTCCGCTGCAAAATGTTCCCGCACACAATGTGTCAACAACGTTGTATTATAGTGCAGTTTCCAAATATATACACTTGGATATTAATTGTTATATCGTTTAACGTATCAATAGTGTAAACTGTAGTGTAAAAACTGTAAATAAACAAAACTATAAACAAACTATAGTGTAGTATCCAAAGGTATAAATGTAGCTTTCCAGTAGGATCTATGCGACATCATTAATGTAAGTTTGTAGTCGAGTCACACACCATGATATCTATCAGATCCCGATCTCATAAATCACTGCCCGTAACTTGAAGTTAAAAGCATCGAGAAAGCGGGATACTATGACGCTTTATAAATGGAAGCCTCTCTTCTCCGGACAGTGGGAGATTCTTCTGAAAGAAAGTGGTTAAAGTGGCTACGTCCGCTGAAATTAGCATCATCCTTGGTTAAAGCAATATCGACCGAGAGACGTCTTCCGCGGCGTCTATTCTGCCAGCCCCGGGTTTCACCCCAGACCTTAATGAAATTATCGTCAGGCCGAATTTCGAGGACAAATCGACGTTTCAATTTTCTTAATGCGCTCATCTCCCCGGTGGGATATTGGCGTGTGGCCGCCCTTTATGTCCTCGAAAGATGTAGCCATGGGTCGTAAGGACACGTTTGCCTCCTCTCTCCCTCGTGCACATATTCTCTTTCTCTTCTCTCTCACGCCCTCTTCTCCCAGTTCCCTCTTTCTCTCTCTCTCTCTCTCTCTCTTTCGGCTGCCGAAATCCTCGTGCTATGAAAAGTTGCCGAGCACCATCGGACACCAGGACAAGCTACAGTTGGGTGTTACTGCCACGTGCCGGCGCGTGCCACTGCCACGTGACCAACTTGTTACCCACTGTTTGCTCTCATCCTTCCTTAAGTGCATTACTACCATTGCAATTACAGGCTCACTGAATTTCCGTGTCACTCGAATCATTTCCCCGACAACCCCGGTGTGTCCTGTTTGATTGCGATGCACCCTAATGGCTGTTTTGTCTTTCGCAAGTGGGTCAATAATCGTTTTAAAACTCGCCGATTTCGAGGATAAAGACGTTTCAGAATAGTCGCTGTCTTTTCACAATTCTACTGTTTTTCATGCTTCTCATTCTCTCTATTATAATCAGGAAAAGTAGGTCGACCTATCTAGTGAATGAATACTTAATCTCTTGCTCTATAGCAACGAGTCAGATTCGTTTTCAATACTGCATACATGATCTATCAATACGAATGTTATCCATTTCTTCAAATTCTAAAAAAAATTTAATTCCCCTGCTATCAATATCTAGGAATGAAATTTAATGGAGAGATATGAGAAACGAACATTATTTCGTTTTATCAGGGGTTATTCAGCAAGAAAAAGCGCCGATCAACATAGTTGTGGAAGAAGTGATAGTAATATAAATGGTTAAGCTACATGTTTGTTAAACTGTTTGTCTACGAATTGAAAACGAGCTATTTTGCCATTCAGTTTATATAGTACTTCTCTGATCGTAATTCTAGCATATTTAAAATAGGTATAGCTTTTTTAGGTGTGATATAAGAATTTGTATTTGCTGAAACTTCTAGTCGTATATCTGAATATAGAACACGACAGTCATGTTCTTGAAGTCATTTCTCCAAACACTACCTGCTGTATCAGATATATTTTTGCAAAAATAGATGTTTAATTTTATATTTTTTCTTTTAAAGTCAGCTATTTTCTTTAGGCCACTATATCTACGTGTAAAGAAACAATAATTCGGGAAACTTTTACAGCAATTAATGAGCAACATATGATTTAGAAATTTTGAAATAAAAATAACGTTTCCCTTTGATAAACACTATTTTAGGTTACTTAATTATGAGGAAAGCAAAGTGGCAATAAACATTTGATAAATGTTAAAACGTTTGCTATTATCACTCTATAAATGTATTGTACGGGCAGAATTGAAAGGCGCATTGAATACGGTTCCAATATTTTTCCTTGAATAGTTAGTCGGAAATTTAAACAATGGATTCTTTAAATTCTGTGCACCAGAGTATAATTCGTTTTCGCCTTGTTTGTTTTGTCGACAAAGATTCTTTTATGTGCAGTAAAAACAATGGGAAACATTAACAGAGACTACTATGCAGCGGATTTATAATATTATTTCAAATAAGTCGAAACTTTTGGAGAAAGTACAATAGCACTCGATGGCTTGTATACATTTATGAAAACGTTATTGTTAAAATAACGGTAAAATGTGACTTTTCCTGTAAAGGGTCAGATTTCTCAGTACCTGTCGTTAAATCTTAAAAATCTTAAAGACCCATCTAACGAATATTTATCAATCGTTATCAAATAGTTAGCAATGATTATTCAAACATGCTTTATAATCTCCTTTCAAGTAAGAATTAATTAAAAACTGTAGTAAGCCTAAATTTTTCGCTACTATACTGAGTTAATTTGGTTTCTAACAAAAGTTTTATTTAATTTATACAAATAACATGAATTCCGTATAACAAACCTTTACTAAATTTCCCATTTTATAAGTAACTTTAGCAAAGTCGGGATGAGAATCTTTTCTTGTCCACTAGAATACTTTTCATAACAGAAATAATACCATGTTACGTACGTAGATTGCTCCCAAAGTTTTTTCTTTCCTTCTTGAGGGTGTGCGCTAGGCCCACGTAGGCCCAGCCCACACTACCAAATTTTCCAGTTCAGCCACATATAAAAGGGCCAAGATTTTTCTTTTCATTGGGCAGTTTCAAGTCAAATCGCGACGCGAGACGTAGCAAGATCGAGCCGAGTTCTCCTTCGAGCAATAGTTAACCCCCCGCCGACTTGGTGCGTAAACCAGGGAGCGTGTCTTAGGACTATCGCGAATCTTACACTACACTTACACACTTGTAATAGACTGTACTTATTATATTATATTAATTTTACTTGCAATTCAGTGTACAAGTTATTCATTCCATTTCCCAGTTCGAGTCAGTTGTTGGTACGATCCCACAAAGATACACCTTTGTCGCTCGAGCTGTATCGATTAATCTTTCTTTTGAAGTTACGAGGCCAATTAGAATCAATCCGAAATCCCATTACCTTCTGAGTGGCGACCCCGTGATGAAACAAGCATCGACCAGTTCACGCATTCCTTTCTAAATATCCGCAAAACTCATTTACCTCCGGCAATGTGTGCAAACTGGCCCTCGGCTCGTAACAACCAAAACACTATTAATTCTAATTAGTATGCATCTATTATATAATTGTAACATGTAACTACAAAAGTATAGATAATACTAAAGCAAACCGTAAGAGGGAAGGTGTGGGGAAGTAAAAAACAGTAAAGATGAATTAGAATAATTTAAATAGTAAGTAAAATCCAAAGTATGATTCAACATTGTGTGTAACCGAAATTCTGGAGTCTGTGTCTTAACATTAACAATTCATGTTGGACCATAGAAGAGAGTGGAACATTTCACGGAGTTACAACAATCGGGACTTCTTAATCTGCCTGCGACAAAGTCGGAACGACGATTGGAAGATTCTATTTTAATAATTACCTTCGGCAACCGGGGGTTGGAAGTAGTTTCTGGCGTGTGGCAGCTGAGCCGTCGCTGGAGATCAGGAATACGGAAATGGGAAGATTGCGTCTGCGACGTTCTGTATACCTGAAGTGACGTGGAACATTGGCTTGAGAGGCAAAACGAATATCAGACAAAACCTGCCACATCAGCTACCACTCGAGCATATTGTATAGCAGGATCGCATGACAGAATATACGTGACATACAGCTTGTATACTATTTAAGTAATTACGTGTAAGGAACATGTTTTTATGTTTTTAATGTTTTTAAAAATTGTGAAATCAATAAAATTGTACTACTTAATCTTTTTTAACAGAGTAATACTGATTTTTAGTAATATTTCCTCATTAAAATTTAACATTGGACACATCTAGTTACGATGAAAACGAAGTTATAGAAGATAAGATACAAAGAGATCTTTACATCAATCAAAAGAAAAGCAAACAGGACATAATCTAACCACGAGAAGTACATAATTATAACATAATTATGTACTTCTCTACATGTACATAATTATAACATAATTATGTACTTCTCTACATGTACATAATTGTAACATAATTATAAGCACGAGCCTTACAATGCAATACGAATCATGTGTCATTCGCTAACATTGTTAAAGTGCTAAACACGCTAAATATACAATATCGTTATTGTTTGGAAGCATATGATTTCATTAACTCGTTTCAATTATGTTCATTGTCATTAATTTCATGTGCACCAGCGTACCACCATAATATTGTAGTGGCCACGCAGGATTTACGAGCAATCGAAATTTGGAGAACCAGTTGCAGTGTTTCGAGTTGTAATAAATAACCAAATGATATATGATTTTCGAATAAAATGGTTTTCTATAATATTCAAACTAAAAACTTCAATGTTATCTATTAAGCGTGGAACAGTGATTGACATTTTTTTAATGAAATACATGATACAATCTTGTCCGCACACTTCATGTGTTCTTTCCTAATAATTTGAAGGAAAACTGTATGAAATATAAATTAATGGAAAGATACCTCAAGAAAATAAAAGATAGTGCTTAAAGTCAATCAACTCATGAGGAAAATTCACTTTTCTTGTTGTTAAGAAACTAACCGAGAGATAATTTAATCTTTCAGAATTTAATTGTCAAAAATACTACAGGCGTTGGAAAATATGTTTATGAACAAGTGAAGTAGAAGAAGAATTGTTTGTTGACAATAAAGAATTTCTCGATATAGAAACTGTATTTGTATATTCCATGAACGAAAATTGATTGACTGAAAAGTAAAGTAAATTTACTATTGATACGAAAGATGAAGAGGTCGAAAATGTGCAGGTGACGGCACGGATGAAAGTAGAATAACAGAAAGATACGAACGAGAGTGAATGAAAGATAAGAAGAGACAAGGGAAAAGGAGAAATGAGAGAATTAGAGAAGACCATAAGTAGAAGAGGGTAATTTTACTGGTATGGATAGTGGCATAGATGGGGTTGCCGTCGCCATATACGACCGTTATTGTGGCCGCAGTAATGACGAGCCTGCGTGTTAACGAGATAGAACTGACGAGATAATCATTTCTTTATAATTAGCTGAGCTCTCGTCGTGTACTCTTTCCAGTCATTTTTTTGTTTTCACGCAATTTTACATTGTTTTCTCGACAGAGATGAACCGACCTAAAAAGCATAATTTAACTACACGTGCTAGTGCAGTCTGCCAATCTATACCAATTTTGGCATTAACATTTCAATCGCTAATTTACAAATATGCAAAAGATTAACCATACGTCCATTTTGAATATTTCCATTTTGTCCATTTTGTTAGCATGAAGGTGTTATCTACATATAACATCTTTGAAAAATTTTTTTTCCTAAAACTAACGTCTTTACTGTTAAATATGTAATTACAGTAGGTATGCCTGTGCAATAAAAAATGAGTAAAATATTGTATAATATTTTAATTATTAAATTTAAAGTTACTATTAATTTTAAGAAGAAACTTGAGTTAAATATTATATTCAATATTTTTATAAAATTGTCAGTATTTATAGTAACAGATCTGAAAATTAGTCTAGAATAAACTGAAATTATCTTCAGTTATAAAACTGGCTCCGCGGCGCTGTATTCAACGAGGTTTCAAGACGGGGAGTTCAATGCGATCAATGATTGAATAATTCAGAAATCGTTAAGTTACGAAACACATCATAACTCTTAAGCCGATAACGAAATACATCCTTTCGGCTGGGAAATCTACACCCATGCTTGTCAACTGCTATATGATGGATGAGAAACGATCGCACAAGAATATCACTCCATCACAGTTAAGAGCAATTCATTGCGGTTGCAGGCTCTTGTGTGAAATACAATTCTCCATGTAACAAATACGATTAAAGAATTCCATGATACACATACATATCAGCCTTATACACTTTATACACGGTACAGTGAACGTATTAAACACCAAAACAAGTTCTTATCGAATATTTATTTTTCAAATGTAAGATGATAAACTCAATTTATTTAGTTTATATAAGCGTCTGTCTCCTACTATATGCAGTAGCTTAAAAATGGCGATAAAGAATACTTGTTTTATTAACACGTTGACGCCGGCGCCGATATTCACGATTTTCTCTGTGAGTCGGCGCCCGAAATTTATAAAAATTAAATAATTATGTTAAGTTTATAATATTGAATTTCTATGTTTTTACTATTGTATATCTGTTTATAATGTTCAGATAAAATAACATAAACCTATTTTGTAGTATCTATTTTGTGAAATGCAAGCAAAATAAACAAATGTACGCAGCCCACGGGTCTGACACGTATGATCAAGCCGTCGTCAACGTGTTAATTAAAGACTGTGTTATTGTGTTACGAATTATCATTTTACGACATTGTTAAGCATAAGACTTTATTAACACATGTCAGTTAGGTTCATTGTCATTGCTTTCACCTGCACTAGCGTTCAACCATAATTCTGTCCCATAAAAACTTTCAATATATTAGAAGACTAACAAAACTGAAGTAAAAATATCACTCCCCAGATATACTAAAAAAAAACATTATTATAAATGTATTCGCGTACAATAAAACACAATTAAGCAACCGTGAATGGAAGAACTAAATTTACACGCAGCATACGCTCCCTTTTGATTCGTAAGATTCTTAAAACATTCGAAATCAATAGAAACCGTCTACAAGATCGAGTACGTTAGCAAAGAAACGTGAAATTCAAAGGGGAATCGTCGTCAACCATTAAACGTAGCCGCTTGAGATTCCCCGAGCGATCAGAGAACGATCTTTGTCACGAAACCAATTGGGAATCAAAGTTCTTCTTCGCAGGGTGACAACAGACACGGGCGAGTCAGCCTGGGACGTAGATCAACAGTTCCAGGATGCGTGGGAGTTTTATTTCGTTGGGTCTTACAAATTGTTAGTCCAGATCGGTATATGGTCGACAGAGGATAGGGGAATGGGTGAAGTTGAGCATGGCGGCTGAGTATAGTGTAGATGGTCTGGATCGATGAGAGAGAGCGGCTTGGTCTGATTGGCGGGGCTGCGGGGGCGGAACACCACGTAGCCAATGAGCGTGTCTATCCCTCGTGTCTATCCGGATACACGGTGGTAACGAAATCACTGATTTTTACGCTCGGCAACCGTCAATTTCGGCTTAACTGTAAATACCATAAAGCGAATCATCATGATTTATGGATCGTTCACGCGTCACCGTTCTACCACTCGATAAGAATTCGACGATTTCCAGCGACGCGTCACAGCCTTAAGCCAAACCGCAAATTATGCTGCACCGTGCTTGCGCGCAAATATATATCTTTTCTCGAAATGCTTCATTTCGAGTAATTTAGTACGTAATCTATTATTCTTTCTTGTTTAATTGTTTCTCATTGTACATCAGAATGTTCATTTAAGTAGGACGTTATTAGATATTGCAGTCTTGTCAACATTTAACCATTTCACGATAAATGTCGGTATAATGGCGACATCGGGATTTTAGATTATATCTCAAAAGTCGCGACGGTGTAATTTTATTATGTTCATAACAGAAGATCAAGATACATTATATAATAATTTATACATTATATAAAATGTTCTCATCCAAGGGGTAACAGTTTGATTCTGAAAATAGTAATACAGTTACCTTGTAGTGCAATTTATTGAGTAAAGTATACTATCAAAATTGTCCTAATTGCTTCATATATTTCATAAACTGCCAGTGAGTTTTTGAGAATTGTAAATATTAAGTATGTAATACTAAGTAAGGACGAAAGATATTAATGACTTAACTTGCAGTGTTACTCATTTAATTGCGTTTTGTACTATCTTCATGCATCCATTTTATGGTTTATTTCATGCATTCATTATTACTCGGTGTACCTGCGTCTTCGTTAATAATTTCGTGAACGTAATTTATTTACATGTTAGAATATCAAAATTCAGTTCGTTGTTCAATTGGTTGAATTCACTTCCACTATATTGTATTTTCCTACATCACCTTCAACTGGTCTGGGAGACAAATAAATTCATTTTTTTTTGTAAACCACAAAATAATTTATAGAATTTATAGTCCATGTATTGAGATACGTATTTATGGGGATCTTGAAGGCCATCAAATTCATAAATAATTTATTTAGCATGTCCATAAAGAGAAAACATATTTCTTCCAATGCAGTTTCTAATTCAACAGCTATACTCGTGTAGTTCGAAATACAGTAGCAGCTAAGTATGATTAAAGAATATTTTAATTGTAAAGATTCTACGTTGAAAATAACTAATGTTAAAAATAAAACTGAAAGAACAATTGGGCTATTCCACAACTGATTGCACTTTTGAGTGCATAAATTTTGCTTCGGCATATTGTTTAAACTCTAGGAGCTCTGAGTGTTGTAAGATTACAGAAAATCATAACTCGAGCAGTATGACGACGGCAGTATACACGACGGTTTAACCTCTGTCGGGATATTGCTACGTATGTGTACGTTTAATTTTCTTAAAATTATGATTATTCTAAGTGTAAAGAAAATTAGAATCAGTTGAAAAACTATTCGCTACAGAATCCCTCAGCAATACCAAAATAACCTCAACGAATGAAATGAGATGGATGATAAATAAAAAAGAAACAATTAAATAGATTGTTCTCTACTATAAAAATTCATTCATGAAGAGGTTAAAGTTTTATTATGAAAATAGAATACATGACTTTGTTAAATTCTACAGAACAATAGAAATTTCTTCTGTAGTATTCTTTAATGGTTTATTCAATACCACGTAAATTTCGTGTAAATTTCGTGTAAATTTCGTGCTGGATACAAAAGTAATAATTGCCAAAGTTACAAAAAGTTCAGAATTCCAAACTACTCCAAAACAAATTACAAAATACCGATAAAACCAATTCAGAATAATTGTTTCAGACATAAACAAAAACAGACTTATCTGCCATAGTTCTCCGTTTGCGGGCTTTGTTCGATTTTAGATAGCAACTCGTATAATGGTGCATCGACGAAAGTAATCCAGTGTTTTTGCATTTTGTATTACTGAGTCGTGTAAAATTGTACATTAGTGGAAAACGAAAGTACCACAACATATTTGTGGTGAATCATTATGACAAAATTAGAATATTTAATCTGCCGTATAGGCGCGAGTTCAAGAAGGGTCGCGCGTCCCCGATTCTCGGTACCATCCGCGGTATGATCTGGTCACGTAGGCCCAGTCCCCACTACCAAATTTTCTAGTTCAGCTGCGTATAAAAGGACTAAGATTTTTCTTCTCATCGGGCAGTTTCAAGTAAAAATCGCGACGCGAGACGGGACAGTTTTCAAATCAAATTGCGACGCGAGACGGGGCAGTTTTCAAATCAAATCGCGACGCGAGACGTAGCAAGATCGAGCCGAGTTCTCCTTCGAGCAATAGTTAACCCCCCGCCGACTTGGTGCGTAAACCAGGGAGCGTGTCTTAGGACTATCGCGAATCTTACACTACACTTACACACTTGTAATGAACTGAAGTTGTTAGATTATATTAGTTTTAATTGCAATTCAGTGTACAAGTTATTTCATTCCATTTCCCAGTTCGAGTCAGTTGTTGGTAACGATCGCACAAAGATACACCTTTGCTGCTCGAGGTGTATCAATTAATATTTCTTTTTTAGTTATGAGACAAAATTAGATCAATCCAGAACTCATTTACCTTCGGCCACGTGTGCAACTGGCCCTCGGCTCGTAACACGGTCCTTATGAAAGCGGTCCGAACTTCGGCAAAGTTGTGAGCGGCAACGTAGTCTATTAAAGCTTTAAGGGATACTTATAGGTAACGTAAGGCAGTAACTTAAGTAGTGTAAATAACTTGGAGATATAGTGCCGTAATAAACCCGGCCGGGTCGTAAAGATAGGTTTGGTTTCGGTGGTCAACAAAGGACACTTATGATTGTAGGATAATGGCATCCCGTTCAGGACTATGCGAAGGATACTTTTTCGAAATTAGTTCCCTTTCGGACCAGTTCTGGAACTGTTCGAAATACATGTAAAGACGTTCCCGAGTTTGGGGACCCTGGCTGGCCCGGATCAACAGAGCCAGCCACTGTTTATGATCCCGTTGGGTTTACTACCTCGCCATAGAAAGAGGAAGGCAAGATGGAGACACTAAGAAAAAATTCTATTAGAACGTTACACATTGTGATGGTATGTTTATAAATTATATTAGACATAATACCGGTATTTTTCCATCAAAGTGCGGTAAAAGAATGTTCGAAGTTACCGAAGAAAATACGAAGAGGACGCTGCTTCTTGATACACGATGATGTTGCACACATGGTGCAAGTGTTCGCATATATTCAATGTGTAAACAATGTGTGTAACAACCTGATCATCTACAGCACACTATACATAAATCCGATATTGATGAATTCTATCGTGGATTTTGTTTACAATAATTCTTAATGAAATGAAATATGAAGTTCGTTTCCTTATCATGGACAGTTTTCTTTTATTTCGTATATCTCATCGTCTTTAATTATTGGCTTCTATACGGCGCTTCTAGCGTTGTTACAGCGAAAGGAACGAAATGATAATAACTTTATATACAAGTTATGCCTAATAAGATTAACTTCATTTATTATTAAAAAACATGTAATCATAATCGAAAGAAATGGAAAAACAGCTACAAAATACATAAGGAAGATACAAGCTGTCAAAAGTGATTGCTTGATTGTAGTGCGTCTCTTCTTTTGCTTACTAATTCAAAGCAATAAAATATAAGGAGTATTATTAATCTGTTTAAATTGCAAGAAATTAATAAATTGGAATCTCGAAACAGAAACCTGAGCACAACTCCTGGCTTAACTCCAACTAGACCACCGAAACTGACTTCTGACCCCAAGTCCAGGTAGTTTTATTATACTTGTAATATCATATTTTCATCGACAATTCGTTTTATTTTTATACAATAATTCAACAAGAGGTCACGTAGAATCTTAAAATTTATCAAGTTTAATCCATGAACAAGTGCCTCAACCGTGTACAAAGTTCACGATTTCAATGCTAGATTTCGAGCGTCTCGTGATGGATAACAATTATGATACTGCAACCATAGAACGCGGCTTCGCATCGATTCGAACGATAATTGTTGTATACCTTGTATTATTGACCATTGCATTAGCATGGTATTATCAAATTACGCACGAGAAAAGATAAATCAGTCTAATGACAAATCATAGGCAAACAAAATCAATTCCACGACGCGTTCCTTCCACTGTACACAACAAATAATTAATTCGTAGAACGATTTAGCGCTGATGATAAATTGAGAATATAAAAATCGTTTCAACGAACAAATTAAAAAATAAATAGTAACTGTAGTAGCAAATATTTTGTAATTACGTTTAATGTATACTTGACTGAATTTCAGTGTCAGAAATAATTGCTAAAACTGTTCCATTTATAAACGAAAGTATAAGCATTAATTAAATTGCATTTAACGATGGAAATTGTCAAACGCTGTAACATCACCATGTCTATGAATTTATCCACTCTTTTATTTGCCGGAATTCTTCTAAGATACTTAAAGGTGGAATAGCCTATTTGCATTATTAAAGCGGTAATGAATTATCCAAGAGAAGTGTTTTAATTCTCCTGAGATGCCTGAAGGTAGATAGCTGCCATACATTATTAAGGCAATAATATATTATTGAAGAAAACACAGCGAAGCATAAGCCAAGCACAAAATATAGGTACATGCCTGAATAAAACGTTGGTAGGAACATTGTACAGGATGTCTGTACTCAAATAAATTACCTGAACATAATTTTTGTTTTGAATTATCCTGGACATTGGTTGTTAAAATAATGGAACAGGGGTAGCGTAATAAAATAACTTTTTTAGCTACCACGTCTTTCGAATGAAAGAGAAGCTGTGTGCCAGGACATTAGAGATTCTGAAAATTAGAGTAATTCGTTTTGCAGCATGAATAAGCAGAAAACGATGTTCCTCTGGAGACGTAATCATATTCTGCATTAAAAGCAAAGAATCACTCAGTAAAGAGTTGATGGAAACCTGGTAGAGAGCGTCTATGAATCAGAATACTACATTACGAAATTTCATAAATTCTCTTTATGTTAGCTTTCTTAGATGTTTCGCGCTTCGTCAAGACCCCTGTTTCTCATTTGAAACAGTAATGACTTCAGCGAATATGACGGGAAAAATAACAAAACGTTCGACAAATTCAAGATCAACAACCACTCATTAAATATATAATAAAATTGAGGATTTATCGATTTTTAAACTAATTCAAGAACTGCGTAACTGATCGAATTATTATGAAATAAAATATACTAATATCTTTCATTGCACAGTAAATACTAAATATACTAAATATACTAAAGTATACTAATATCTTTCATGAACACAATAAATGTTTTTATAACAAGTATTTCTATATTTCAAATATTTAAATTGCGTGTAATTTTTTAATATATAATTTGTCTCGGCTTCGTTTTGATAATCACTCGCATTTTATTGCATTTGTAGTTTTACACGTTGCAATCCAATGCATATATTTCAACGCATTTATTTTCTGTATATGTCCAGAGTGATAATAATTAGGAAACAATCATTCGCATGTGGACAAAAATGAGAATGTCAGAATTGAAGACGGGAAACAGGACCAAGCGATGTTTAGAATGGTTCAAACGAATCTGTTGAATAATGGAGAATGGTAGACAGTTACTGCAAGGGAGCAACTGTCTCCGATTATAACAAAAGTGAAGGGGCGTAGCTCACAGCTCATTTGTTATTAACTAGCGTAGTGGAACCTTGAAGTGCAGAAAGACTTGGAACACGACTTCACACTTTGACTCGCAACCTTTGGTAAATTTAGTTAATTACCAGACAAACTTCCGTGAAGAACTTTCTCTCGTCTGTTTCCTGATCTATTCAATCTCTCTCTCTCTCTCTCTCTCTCTCTCTCTCTTTCTCTCCCCCCTCTCTCTCTCCTTCTTTTCTAAAAAAGGATTCCAATTTAATTCTTATTATCTATACCTGGTTTTATTAATTTCCGTGCAATTTTGAATTCTATATTTGCTAACTTCAAATTTTGCATTTATATGCATTTACTTGTATAATATATACATATACTACCAGAAATTCAGGCATGCAGTTTAATAGTGGATGAGCGACTGCTAATCACGTGTTCTGAAATTAACTTTTCCTAAGGATTCCTATTTTATTATGAGCGTATTGAATTAATCAATAAATCAACTCGATTTTTCTGTGATTTCAATTATTGTTCAGCAAATTTTGGAAGCATCTATATGAATTGTTGCCAGAATTATTTATAAATCATGTAATTTAATTATAAAGTTACACTGAATATAACAAAAATATTTCAGTTTTACAATTACGAAATTTAATAGTATATAACTGTTTCTAACTATTCTTGTGCATATCATAGGGGACAGCGATATATAAATTAAAATAACTTTTGTATATTCTAGGTATAACTTGTAAAACTCCAACAGCTTATTTGATGATTCTTTATATATATATGTATGTCTAAAAATATAGTGTAGAAAAAGTACTTGTAAGAGTCGAAACAAAAAGATAGCTTGTTGGAGAAATAATAATTAATAAGATAACTAATGATAGAGCTGTGTCCGTATTTTTCTTATATATACAACTTACGCCCCAGCGAAGCATTGATAAGACGTTATTAATTCTGAATAATACGCGAGAGTCAATTCGAAAGTCTGATATTTCCCTGCTACAATACTATTCACCTCACTAGATTATTTCCAGTATTGGATTTCAATTACTTCCTACCTACACATCATTTTAACAAATAATAAAATAACAGACGCAATTTCTGTGCACAAAGAAGGGCATTAAAGTTGTACATACATTGTACAATTATGCGTGTCCTATACATTTAAGCAAAAATACCCTTTCATAAAGATAATTATAAAGATGATTACCCTTTCATAATCCTTGAAATAATATGTAACGAAGAAATATTTTTCAGAGTCCATCTATTCAATATTGTTTGATGTAGCTCTATCTAATACGGAAGGGGAGTATTAATTTTTAGAAAAATGTTTCTTATATTCGGACAATCATCTAACATAGTCAAAAGAAGATGTCAGAATTGTTAGATCGATGAATGAATATCGCAATGCGTTCTCAATGTTAATTATAAATCAGACATGCGATTCTCGATTTATTAGTTGTTCAGTTCATGTCCAATACCCATGTTGCAATAGTTCGTTGTACGTACTTATCATTTACTATCTTTTCATATTTAATATATAATGTAATTTTAAATATTCACTCCGCATGAATTTCTGTCTAGTACAAACGAGGGTTAGAACTGATAAAATTATAAATACTCGAACGGCGGACTTTTTGATCAAAATATAACTCGATAAGAAGGTCATTTATATATTTATTTAGTAATTTTTCTTAACATAGCTTTCAGGATACGCCTACGAAACACATTACATTTTCTATAGATTTTAATGAAACATATAAAAATATCAATTCACTATCCTAAACTAAACTAGCCAAGGAACAATATTTGAATCCTGTATTCAAATGACTGTCATTTTTTATAAATATTATTTAACAGTGATCACAAGCATAGAGATAATTATGAAATAAAATAACTGAAGTAATAAATGATATAATTATGAAATAAGATACAAAATAAAATGCTGTTTACATAGGTATGTACTTCGAAAACGTCGTTTCGAGTGCGCCTAAATTTGGATGGTACATATATAAATGGTTGTATAAGTGTATAGATTTCGAATATTTCGGGCAGTTACTGTAATATATATGTATAATCGAACATACTGCATCTATGTATGTATGTATACGAAGGCGGAACGGGTATATCGCGCACCGCGGTGCGGTGGCAACGTCGACGATGGCGTCGGCTGCCGATCGATCGCCGAAACGATCGACCGCGTCCCGTATAATTCCGCGAAGCGGAGTTTTGCGGTTGATTTACAATCGGTCGGGTGCAGCTTCCCTGATAATCAAACGAGAGTTTCCGATTGGATTTGTACGATGCGCGTACGCTTGTGTCCCTATATCCGGCGAACGGCGCGGAACGGTGCAGAGCGGTGCGGTGCAACGCGTGCATGCACCGGTTACGCCGAATCGAGGATACCAAGGAAAATCAATTAGCCGGGCAAACTGTTTCGACTGCGGCTGTTTGCCCGCCCGAGAGTCGGCAATGTATTTCGTCTCGAAGCTAGGATACGTGTCCCGAGCACAGAGCGCGCGCGGTTGCGTGTGCATACACCATGCTGTGCCCTTTATATTTCCAACCAATGCACTATTGCGCTGGGAACGTTACCGCTCGTAACAGTGCAACGCCGCGTCGCCGCGTCCTTGTAATAGTGACGTTTTCCTGAATGCGTCTGATTACAAGCATGCAGACACTTGCACGTGAATCCGAGCTACGAGAATTTCATATTGTTCGGCAAATTGAAATGCTCGTAATATCGCCGGGAAAATGCGACGCAATGATGATTACACGGCAAGCGTGCTTGGAACTGAGAATGTAGGATCTGACGTGGAAACGACTGTAATTTTACACTGCGCAACAAAATGATAGGACATCCCAAAATTTTTCGTGTTTCTCAAAACCAATAATGCATAGAAAGGTTTTGCATGTAGTTGTATAAACAGTACCCCTTCTTTATTAACACGTGAGAAAACAGCCACAAATTATGTTTTTTTACAGGAATTATATCTGTATATGTAAAAGACGAGTACGACAAAATGATAGGACACGTGCAGAAAAAATATGATTTATATTTCATTTTAATGTTTTATTTAATTTTGATAATGTGTGCATATTCCTTTCTTTTCTAGAACTGCTAACATTCTCCTAGGTAGTGGTTTATTTAACCAATTGTTTTAAATAACTACGCGAAATTGCGACCAACCTTCTTCAACCGCGGCTTTCAACTCTTCAATTGAATTAAATTGTCTACATTTTCTGTAGACGTTACGAGATAACTATCCCCAGACATTTTCAATAATATTCAAATCTGGCGATCTCGCCGGCCAAGGTAAAAGTTGAATATTATTTGATTGAAAATATTGTTTTATCGCTTTGGCCGTATGCACTGATGTATTATCTTGCTGAAAGATGAACGCATCTCCACTAATTCGTTCCTGATTTGCTGCAATTTCTTCAACAATTAGTTTTATATAATCAACGCTTTTTAATTTCGGTTCCTCTTTAAGGTCATGAAAATAATACGACCAACCATCTGTTCCATTGAGAGCAAATCTTTTTTCATCGGTAAAAAGCACTTTCTTCCACTTCTTCTTCCATCTAATGTGCTCTTTGGCAAACACCAATCGATCAGCTATATGTTTCTTTGTTAAGGGCAGCTTTCTCTGAATTATTTTACGTTTTATATGATCAGATTGTTGTAATATACGTTGTACATTTCTTACATTGGTCTCTATTGCTGCTTCCTGCGCTATTTGACGTGCTGTCAGGGTGGAATTTCTCGCAATTCGTAATATTTTCCGAGCACCACGATCATTCACAGCGCGCGGTCCACCTTTGCTTTCCTTTTTACCGTAATTCTCGGGGTCTTTTAAAAAGTTTCTAATTAGATTTCGACTTCTCCCTATTAATTTCGATATTTTACAAATGCTTGCATCGTTTTTTAAATTTAAAATAATTTTTTCTCGGTTTTATTTAATTCGGTACCACGGTCCATTTTGAAAGATGTAAGCTAATATTTTTAAATATCTAATTACTTAATCTTTATTATTCACTGCTGATTGTTGAAAAATAAACTATCTAAATATTCTTTGATGTTAGTCTTTCAACAGGCGCTTTGCTACTGACTTCTCTGTTACTACTGTCCTATCATTTTGTCGCACCCGGTTTTCACATAAGCAGATATACAATAATTCTTGGAAAACCACGTAAACAGTGACCGCTATTTCGTGTATTATTGAAATAAGGATACTGTTTATACAGCTACATGCAAAACCTTTCTATAAATTATTGATTTTGAGAAACACGAAAAATTCTGGGGTGTCCTATCATTTTGTCGCGCAGTGTATGACATCAGAGCTGTGGGTTTGGAAGATGCATCGCTTTCACGTTCAGCATTACTTCGTTATGTTTTCATTTATGATAGATTGGGAAATGTTTTAATATATTTTGATGATTTTGATCTTTTGGAGAAGGAAAGGGGAAAGCAGCCGAATGGTTCGAGAATTTAGAGAACGAAATAAGCGAAATGAAAGAGAATAATTATTAGTATGATATTGAATGGTTTGCAGTGCAATGTAAACCGCGTCCATTCCCTGGCCTTTGGACTGGAATTAACAATAAATATACAAAGCGAACCGAAAATCTAGAATCTGCTGGATGAAAGCGACAGATTTGCACAATTTCAATCTAACAATTTTCAGTCATATTGTTTTCAAGAAAACTGAGTTGGACAGTGCGTTCAATTCGCGTGGTTTGTAGTATCACGAGAAGTAGAAGTGATATGTTATATTCAGACGCGTCACTTGTTTCCTATTCAATGCTATTATTTTGTCAACACAATTTCTTTTGAAAACGGAACTCCGAGTGAGAAAAAGGTTATTACTTTTTAGACTCATTTTTGCACGTGGAATCACTATTCTAACGATTGTATGACGATATTCGATACATCCTGTATAACATCTACTTTTATGAGTACGTGTTACTTCGTGTCTAGTGTTCTTTATTGACTTTTAACTGGTAGTGACTGTTTTTTGAATTTCGCAAATTCTCTCTCTCTCTCTCTCACACACACACACACACACACACACTCCCTTCTAGCATACCTACTACACGGTTTCGCTTTATCACGGTTACAGAATTGAGAAGACCTCCAATTCAACACGACATTTCCATCAGAAGAAGTGTATAGATCAAGAGAGGACTTCATAAATATAACACTCTGCGCGATGGTAAACATAGTTTCGGTAAAGATGGCAAGCTAAACTATTTACAATAGTATGAAATGGATATTATAAGATTCGCACTCAATTTGAAAGTAAATTATAGGCAGTTTACACAAAAGAAAATCTTCGGTTTTTGAAGTTATAAAAACAGGCATTGTTTTTGCATATTCACATATATGCAAAATATTATATGGTCACGTAAAATAATCGGATAGTAGAAAATTAATTCACTCACGCGTTGGTAAAGAGCAAAGTTACGTCAATAGTTCGTTAAATCTTAGTTGACTAACACTTGCGAAATTAAATGAATTTTATTTTATACAATATACGATACGAAAGTAATTTCAATTTCAACTATCACTTGTAATCATAAATTGATCTTACCATAATGCTCTTATTAACAAGTACACAATTTCATTGTACCATTAAAATAAATGTTAATACTGTACATTCCAAATACTTACCTCTTACTTCATTAAGTGAATTTACGTTGAGGGAGATCAGGTTATGACAAAATCCGTCTTAATCTGAATTAAGGACTGTATTTAAAATTATTCTACTGAAGATAATTAATATCTAACTTACGAATAAAAAGATTCAAATATTAGGAACTGTCCAGGAATGAAAAATAAGAAATTTTAATTGTCTCATATGTCTTATGAGCCAACAAAGATGAATAAGTTGAAAACTCAATTTCACTATCGACTCAGTTTATCAACTTATAAATTAAATATTTGATTAAGCTTTAGTTTTGGATGCTGTACAAATGTAAGCATACGTAATTTTAAGAAATCAATACACCTACTCATCAATTATCCTAAAACCTATAATGCGAAATAAAATCTACAACTTGTCTCAAAAATGACTACCTATGAACTTTTTCCTTCGGACAAATTTTCTCCGAGGTATCGTGGATGAGTTATTCACGGAAAACATTGACCAATGAAAAGCGAACTCTACTGATGCGAGACGACTGTATCAACGAACCGACAAAACCCTGTTCCGCTCATTGGCTGAGTCGCTTCACGTTGACAGTAATCGCCTCTCATTGACCGATGGGTCAATGCTTTTTCTTAATTACTCGTTAACGATGTCTCGGAGAAAATGTTTGTAAAAGAAAAGATTGTTTGAAATAACCTTAGACATCTTCCATTTTCAGATTATTACAGACATCTTTTGGTCACCCTGTATATTGGAAGATAGAATAGACCTCCTCGATGTCATGCATATAGATTTTACTGAATTCACAATCTTATGTTTTGTGGTTGCTATAAATATATAAAATATGCCGTTCATTTTTAAACTACGCGATTAATTAATGAATGTTTCACTAATGTTAAGACATTATTCCTTCAGCGATATGGCGGAATTCTGCAATGCACTCGAGATGTTCAAAGCATTATAGTATGAGCATTGATTTTACCAGTGCTGAATAATGACGAATTCGCAACACAGACTGCTCGTGCCTATGTGTGTGCACACGTCTTCGATGTTACCCGAGCTTTGTATTTACAGCCGATGTACTGTGCACAGCTTGCAGCAAAGCACATACAATCTGTCTATACGCGCGTCTACATAAATACATACACGCCTGCACAGCGTTGATTGCAGGCACACAATCAAAACTGGAGTTGGATGCACACAACTGTACATAACCTGTACATAGGGATCAGGCTGGCATTGATATGTCGTTGAAAATTGACGAAACAATATTTTTTGATGCTGCGATTACAAATGTACGAATGCATACAGATCCATTGCGGAGCTGTGTACATCCGATTGAATAATTACCGAGCTGTAATTTTGGATTTCACTTCCCGATGTATAAAACAATGTTTCGAATATAAGTTAGGGAATAACGAACCTACACTACGGTGCCGTTATACAAATTGGTGTTCTTGAATCTGGAAACTGCTGTTTCTCGATAAATGTTCAACAGGGCTGAATGTTTTTAATAATCCCTCATTTTGTTAACTTTGTGAAAGTATATGTCATCGTACTATGCGCAATTGGATTTTAAAGAATATCGTATTATACATATCTCGTATTATGAACACGTAAAAATAGTGAAATTAATCCTGTAAATATTGGGAAGGAAACTACTTATGCGGTTCGTAAATTATTAATATTAATTTTTTTATAAATTCTCTTTAAATATAAATATACGAGGAATTGTGAATTATCACGGGCAAACTAAAATAATCGCGATAAATGTACGTGGTGAAAAAGAGTATGAAACTATACCGATGGATATAATACATGTTACATTAAAGATCTATAGCTTTGGTTGTTAAAACTACAGAGAAATGTGTGAAATTGCTACAGGTCGATTTTACCTGAAGTACAAGTAATAAAACGATTTCGGATTTTATGCATTTGTCACAAAAATAAATAGCCGCAATTTGTAAAGTCAGAAATATTAAATAAAAATAAAAACTTGTCTGTAAGTAAAGAGTAAAATAAAAATTTGTCTGTATCTGTTGAAATAAATATAAATTGCTTAATATTTCTAATTTCCCAAGTTGCATTATTTTTGTGACAAATGCATAAAATCCGAAACCTTTTTGTTCCTTCAGGTAGAATCGACCTGTAACAGTTTTACACATTTCTCTGTAGTTTTAGCGAGCAGAGTGATCGATCTTTTCATTTGACTAAAAACAGGTACAGACAAAAGTGATTTAACGGAATATTGTAAATGTAGAGCAACTGCACAGTGTGTGACACTTAAAACAGGCAACCTGAATATCTTTTCTACATGATTATGAAGAATACTATATAGAACATTGAGAAATGTCATTTACGAATTTTTCAAACATCGATAGTTGACAAATTACATAAGAAACTGAGGAATATGATTGAGTGCTTTAGTTGGAACACCCTATACATGTATCAAATAATTATAAAACAGTTATACTGCAAGAATTTGCAGACACAACTAAATCTACGAAAAATTGTCCGTATTATGTCATATTTTAATTTTATTTCATCAAATCCTGCATAGTAAATGGCGCGTAACAAAATTTGTCGTTTATGTAATGGATCACAGATGGTGAGACTTTTCAAACGGCAATGTACACACTTTGATTTCAGAGCACTAGTTTAAAAGATTGTGAGCGCAAACAAGTTAACGAAGACAATAATGTAAATTACTCATATTAGTCGAGGCTTGTATAACTGTCATCGGTACCTATCAGACATAAAATTGGTCGACACTTTAATGCGAATGATATTGAATTACCTAGTTCTGCTGGATCCTAAAATGACTCATTTAATTTGTGATGCCGGCGTCGCGACGCCGGAGTGGCCCGGTTCTGTCAATCTTAGTGGCGCGTTTTAAATATACATGTCACGCGATTGCTGAGAATAAAATATGCAGGACAGATGAATATTAAGCCCTGTTGACAGATAAACTGCAACGATATGCACAGTTTTCTGTCCGATTGAATGCGCTTCGCCTCATAGATCATTAGTTTGTCTGCAAGAGTTTGTCACACTCTCAGTCTTTTCTTCCGTTTATTCATTACAACTTAAATAAGATTACATGTTTCAATCTTCATATTTCAATTCTTTAATTTTGCTTTTCCACATTTCATGCTTGCATACCGTGTATATCTGATTTACGTTCGTGACGAGCATCCAGTGCGAATACTTACCAAATTATTAATTTTTGTATGAAGATAAAGCTACCTTCATAAGAATTCTATTTGGTAAATTACTATTATATGTAAACAGATAAACGATAAGTAGTAACTATTAAAATTACTTTTCTTAGCGACCCTATCTTGCGATCTTCCTCTCTATATAATTCTGAGGTTAATGGTACATCGACCCCCATAATTTATTTGCCAAAAGCAATCAGCCCTAACCTTACCCATGTTGTTAACTGACCCTTAGATTATTATAACATCGCATAAAATCTACGCCTCCTAATTTTGAGTATAGTATTACAAAATATTAGGTCACCGCAATGTTTAAATATTAGAATAACACATATTTAGTTTTATTATGGTTTAATTAAAGGTTAAAATGACACGTCTGATTGCATCTAGAAAGATTTAAAACTCAAATGAATTTAATTTTTAGTGTCGCTATGTTTTAAAAAATGTAAATCGAATTTTGATGTATTTCTTGCACAAGAGATTTCTTAAAATGAAAACTTCGACGGAGAGACTAAGAAGCCAAAATACATATAGTATCATAATTTCTTTCGAATATTTCACATTTCAACTGTAATTTGAGTTTATTCTTTTTACTGAACGTGAAGATGGAAAACCTTCGAGGGAATATCAGTTAGCGACTTCACGAGTAATTAACATTTATGACGCCTAGTCTAGACGGATCGTCGGAATTAAATCGTGACGTTAGAAAATTTGACTAGCTTTCCATTTCTGATTTGGCTCGCAAGTTCTCGACACTTATCGCTGCGAGTTCAACGACATTTCGAACAAGAAGTCGACGAACGTATTCAAACATAGAATTGCTTTATGCAATACATAGGTCCGTCGAGCCGGTTACATTTACCGACATATTTTTAACAGTTTCATTAATATTCTGGTCTCGAATTTTCAGAAATGAGTTACTCTTATTATAGTGCATTACTATCAAATTGTGTAAAATCGGTATAGATGCAAAAACTATTTTTGAAAGTTTAGTCAAAACTCAGCAGCGGATACCAGTGGATAATTACATTTTTGTAATTTGAAATATTACAAAAAAATATTTCAAGAATATTGTTAAAAGCAACGTGAAAGATATCGACCTGTTATATATATATTATATATAACAATATATAATAAAACATTTATAAATTACAAATCTTTGTATTCAAATTACGCTACATTCGAGTATTCGCGAAACTTTTAGACAAATAATCGCAGTTCTCAATAGATTCAATTGTAATTATTTAGTTTATTTGTTTGTGTATTTCGATGATATTAATTAGGCGATGTTTCAAACGTTAGATATGTATAAATAAAGTAAAACATTTAAAAATCATAATGTTTTTGTTTTACAGAGTCGTATATTGGAAGATGCTTCCATTATGTGCAATTCCTGGTCCCCGAGACATAACGTAAGTATGAGCCAATATCAATTTTTACTCGTAGTTTCAAATAAGAAATTTATGAGTAGATACTCGGTAACTCGTAAACTCCTTTGTGATGGATATAAATATTTAAAAAGTTATGACATACAGAATTGATCGAAATGTAATATCATAATGTCAATCCATTGTAATTTCCATTTACTAAAACTGTTCGTACAGAATGGAAATTTTCTTTCAATTGTTTACCAATTAATCTTTTCCAATTTTTGTATAAACATTTTCCTACTACATAATACGATATAAATGGCATTGTTTCTGTTTAATCACTTGGTTTTTCTACTCTTGCCGATCAGTGCGTTTGTAAGAAGCAAAAGCTGTGGAGATTATAGGAAATAGTATAAATAATCTAGGGTGCATTATTAAAACAATAAAAGTAGAAACAAAAGCGTAGAAACTAGATGAACGAAGGGAAAGAGAATAGAGCAGCGAACTCTGTTGCTTTATAGGAAATGTTCCATAATATTTATGGTTTACGAAGCCACGTAGTAATGGCGGCTTGGCTAACATAAACTCGCTAACTCGTGGTTACGATTATGGTTAGTAGTAAATTGATTATTAAGATGTACGATGAGGTGATGGCAGATAGTTTGTTTGCTATAAAAAGGGCCATGCGTCGCTTACAGTTTCCGCAAATGCAGCAAACATTGCAACTGCTTTAAAACATACATGGTCGCTGTACGCGACATTGTTGGTATTACAACTAAACTACGATTCTTTATGCAACTTTTACGGTCCATCTACAATTGATGAAGTCTAAATGAAAGCTGCTGTGTTTAAAATGCGCTACAAAAAATCTTGACTGTGCTGTGTTTACAGACTTCAATTTACTGTTAGTCAACAGCCTATAATATCCAGTTTAATTACAACAGGCTATTTCTTCAAATAAATAAACACATAGCATTCTTGAGTATTATTAAAACAAAGTACTATTTTGAAATACACCTGCTGCTAGATAAGGCTTTCGAGATGGCATGCTCAGTTATCGAGCGACCAATAAAGCGCACTAAATGTCAAAGATTAGATTGCAGATACAGTATGGAAAACTAATAATTCTTTTGTTCCTCCTAATCGTTTGCAAGTAAAAATGTCCAGAATTCACGAATCACTTATCACACGTCGTTATTTAAACATAATGCATGTCTTTCACACTAAAGAATGATATTAGGTTTAATGTGATGTTTTCAATTGTCGGAAACGACGAGAAAATTATTTGAAACAGTATAATTAGTACAATAAATTTTCCCCAACTGTCTTTCAGCTTGTAAACAAAAATGGACAATTTGGGAAGATGTGATACGATTATTCGAGCTCTGCAAATCGTTTTTATCGTTCTTGACAATCGACGATTATAAAAAAGCGTCGCGAGACTCCAATAATTGTATCTCCACTTCCCAAATTGTCCATTTTTGTTTACAAGCTGAAAAACGGTTGGGGTACATTTACTATAGTAATTTCTTTGTAGCATCGTCAATTTATACGAACGTTTCAATGCAACATTCACAGCATTTTATATACCGCTTAGTGTCACGTCTAGTTAATTAAGCTGTTTCAAGCACACTACTCGTCATTCCTGACAGTATTTTCAATTAATTCGATGAATATAGGAAACTAACCAACGCATTAAATTATTTTTTCGCTGACCAGCTCTCGGTGATAATGGTGAAACCGATCGGTGCACGAGTCTGACCGCGCATTACAAAACGTATTACTTTGTTGGGCAATCTGATGCACGGCAATATTTCATATCGCAATCTCCACGCATTAATCGAACAATAATTCACGACACGACGCCGCGTTTCGCAGTTCGCATCATTAATACACCGGTAATTGCGTTATCCAATGAACGGCATCAATTATTAGCAGAGAGTATCGAATGTGCCCGCGGCGACAAGTTACGCGGGCAGAGCAGACGGCGCCCCGCGTCGCTACAGAGAGGAGAGAGACGGAGACAGAGAGAGAGAGAGAGAGAGAGAGAGAACTTCCAGCAGGAAAATATCGAGCGCGATATAAATTTGGAAAGGTTCTATATCGATGATGGTGACGCCGAGGTTCAGTCTCGTCTGTATCACAACCGAAACGGAATTTGATCATAGCCGGCGAACGGCGTGGCGCTGCGACAGTAATATAGATAGATACTCGTTACTCTAAACAGTAGGTACTCCGCCATGCAAGTGATAATTTGAACAGTCTGCTCACTTTCATGTCAGACGTCAGATTTTCTGGAAGAATTTATTAATTCATGTCTCAGACTACTTTGCGATGTAGGTTATCAGACGGAAATAACATAATTGTCCCAATTTGCGATATCCGCCGTCCACCGCGCCGGTTCGAGAACGAGCTGCATTTAGACTTAAATAACTGTCGTTTTTAATCATCAACTTCACTCGCGGACGGACCGCATTTCAAAGCGAAATTTGGAATCGTCATTCTTCTTTTATTTTCACGACTAGACAATGATTCACGTTAGCAGCACCGATAGTTGAAATAGTAACATTAGGTTTCTCGTAAAACGAGAACATTGAGTTTTGGTAACCATTAGGCGGACTATTTCGCTTTCTTAATCGAGAAAGAAATTTATGATAGTTTGTGAGAGCTTCTGAATAATGAATGACCGCTATATGACGTAGTGTGGTTACCTTTTGCCTCGGGTCCTTAATATTCAAAAATGTCTATTGAAATCGGTTTCATGAAGGTGTTTCGTTTCATCCAAACTATTTAAAAATGTTCAAATGTTTATAACGTTATGAAAAAATATGATCTTGAATTTGGAAGGGTGTGTACTAAATAATTCGTACAGCAGGTTCATTAATCACAGACATATGTCTTGTAAATAAAGAACGATAATCCTCGTAAATGGAGCTTTTTGATATATGAAAGCTTAAGCAATTCGCATTATATTGACTTTTCATGTCGTGGAATTATGTACAATTACTTTTGATTCCAACTAGATATTCATTCTGTTGAATTTAGTTTAGTTATAGCTATCATACTATGTGTTGCTTTGCGAGAATGAATACGATGCCGTCTATGGCTACGACACTATGCATTCACGAAGATAATGTTGAGATTGCGAATGTGATTGGTCGCTCGATAGGTATCAGTCACGCCCTAAAAGCCCCAAGTTTCTCACTTATCGAAACAGATGATCTAAAAATGATGTGAGCACATAAACTTATTGAATTATGGTTCTGAAAATTACTTTTTTTATTTACTAATGCCATAATTTGATGCTGTAACATATGGAAATTTAAGAATATGTATAACAATGCATTATTACATGTATCTTGAAAAAAGCTTTCAAATCTTACTCGTAACTTGCAACACACACTAACCCTCGAGCGACGGCCCGCGGCGGGCGGTGGCTACGATCACTTTGAACCTTACGGCTACTTTATATTTACTGTGAGATGACGCACACATGCGTAAACATAATTATCACAGCGGAATAAAATTCAACACATACAGTTTCACATACTTTTATTACCAGCGTAATGCAAACAGCATTTTTTACAATTGTCACAGACATTACTATCTGTATTTTGATTTCCCAAAGAAATAGAACATCTAGCTTGCACAGTTGTTTAGTCTCCCTTTCATGCTTCATTATAAATATTGTATTAAAAAGTAAAAAAAACTTTGGTTTAACATTTTTTAATCTGGAGCTCCGTTCTCAAGAAAATCAACTTTAAAGTTTGTTCGTCTTTGCAAATGATTTAGTTATCTATTCTTCAAGTGAACATTCGCCGCTTCGGTCAAATTTGACCTAGCCATCGCCAACCAAGGGTTAAAACTGCACTATCTTGAACATAAACGCCCAATCCTTACTTAAATACTTTTTTCATTTCAGATACTAAGACAAGCAAATTAAAAAGAAATATAGAAAAAAATCGAGCACGAATGGAAATTAACTTATTGACAATCAAAGTGGATACTTATAGTTCGCTTCTGCTGAACGTTATCGTTTATAGTAGTTATAGCTTCACTGCAACGGAAAATATTCCGGACAATGGACAAATAAAACAAAATGAGTAAAACGTATAAAACAATCGACATTTCTGCTGTAACCGAAAAATCATTTACCGTTCGGTATTTGTATGCGAGACCCGTTTGTTCCAGTTAAAATTGAATTCTACGCTTTTGTATGAAGGATATTTTGATAAAACAATTATAAAGAGTAAGACAGTTGTTTTATTCCATTATAAAAGCACCCACGGTTGCAATATTGGTAATGCATTTTATCAATTGTAGATTTTAAAATACAGTTTACCGTCAATAAAACGAACCCCTCCTGAATTCTCGAATGTTTTTATTTTAAGCCACGGGCTGATTTTCAATTGCCACTGCGGAATGGAAAACAGAACCTACCTGTTTTATTTAGGCAGTTTAGTTCATTCTGACAATGGCGGTATCGCCTTTTTTTCTCAGTTTGAACCGCAGTACAAAATGAAAATGTATTGTAAAGCGCGAATAAAAATCGATAGAACCTTCTTAGCAATTTACAAACTGTTAACGAAATTTTGCAATGCGTGCATTAAGGGATTAATAAAAGATAATTGCCATAACAAAACATGAGAGACTAATGTTATATTATATTTCTTCTAATATAATTATTAAACGAAAAAGAATTTCGTAATGGATTCTTTTTAACAAGTAGTTATGTGAAACAACCTGAACCAAACTATTAATGCACTGTTAACGTTGTCTTCGCGTTTAATTTTGTTTGACTCAAGGAACTTCGTTGTTCCTTACCTTATTAGTGTTCGGCTGCCTCGCTTCACCGAGTACACGAGATCTTCTTAATTTATGCCATAATCGCTTCGAGCACGAGAGTTATTGCTCGGGGTATAGTTAAATGGGAAACAAGTAAAATATAATGCTTCGTAAAACGCGCTACGTTACGAGCTTAATCATTCTCGCGTTCTCGCAAATCAACTCGAGCAGATAAATTACACGGCCGGTTCGTAGGGCGCGATAATTCAATTGTAATTGGCTAATCTTTAACGTGCGGGTGTAGGAAGACGTATTTAACGGGTGGGTTTGCCGCAGGCAGTTCAGAAAAATGACTCTATTAACCACGGGGACGTGCCGGATCGAGCTCTGAAGGGAGACTCCGCAGAAACTTTGCTAAACAACTGCACAAGGTGCTAACTACATAGTTAACAAGAGCAATCTGTATCCGTTGCTCGGCGTTACCGTCGCTTTTCTCATCTCTGTCCCGTTCCTACCAGTCGATGTCTTGGGAGAACCTTTGCCGACATCTACAAATCGTGTCGTAAATTAGAAAGAACACCTAGAATTTGTCATACTAATTCCAATCCTTCGAATGAAATTACAACTGCTGCCACATTATGTATATTTCGCTAGATCTCAATAAAAATTAACATTCCTAGTTTATTTAACGCCGAAAATATCATTTTTAATTCACTTGCAATGTCTTTTACTTTTGTAATATTTTCAATTTTTCTAGACGTTGATGATGCTCTTCATAGATACTCGCTTATTTCAATAAATCTCAATGAAAATTAGTGTTCCCAATTTATTTCAAACGGAAACTGTCTTTTCTAATCTATTTACGGTGCCTTTGCTGCCTTTTCACAATATTTTACATTATTTTGGAGATTGATAACATTTTTCATCTATATTCATGCTTATTTTGATAAATCTTAATGAGAATTAATATTTTCAATTGACTTTACGCGAAAACACTCGTTTAAAATCATTATCCAACAAATTTTAGCATTTTTCGCACGTTTATGATGTTTTAAACATTTCGGATGACCCATTTATGATTTCGAGTATACAAACTTTATACGTCTCATACAAGTATCACTTATTTTACTAACTGCATAAATAGATGTTCTTAACAAACTACGGATCTTTATGCATTTATGTGTCTGAAAGACGAGATATATCAATAATAGTTACAACATTTTCATTTTATTTCCTTCACGCTAAATCATTTAATCAGTATAATGAATTCTCTAATTTAAGATTCTGTGCAATTATCCCTTTGTAATTGTGAAGAAAATGGCACAGCGAAGGGTTAAGTTCAAAGATGGACTTTGTACGAAGATTCTTATTAATATTCGTAATTGTTGATTGAAAATAATTATGTTAATTTATCGAATACGTTCCATGTATGCATATGTATTTTTTTATTATTTCTATGTATTAATTTACATTGCATATTAATCATATATTAACAAAATAAAATATCGATTACGTGATAATAAGTCGGTGGAGCGATTATTGTTGGAGTGATCGCTGGTGAAGTAAGAGTGGCCCATATTATTTCAGTTCTAATGAAATTCGTCTTTAGAGAATGATTCTGGTTCTCATAATTTTCGCTTGCATAACTAGTACGACTAGCATTGATTCATAAATATCAAACGGATACAAGCATCATAAGGTGGAAAACAAATCATCAGCATAGCATGTGGCAAGGGAATTTATGACCGCCAGAATGACCAACAATAGTCGACTAATACCACACTGATAGTTTTACAATATTCATAGTATTATAGTATTAATGCTATCAAAACACACATCCAGCAAAACCGCTGACTGACGAATTCGTCTGCGATTCAAGTAACGAGATTGTGGTGTAGATGAAATTAAAAAATGGTTCGTAGGATAATTATCGTTACTGCTGCACATAGTGTTAATTTTTATGCTTGTCAAGGTTTAATCTTTATACAAGCGTAATCTATTATAATAATATGATATAACTAGGAAAATCTTGAAAATGAAGCAAAACGTTTATATTTGCTACATATTTTGCTAATATCTGCAATTTGTAAGTGTCCAGATACTTTTGGTCGGTAGAGTACACATGTAGCTTCTATAGCTAGAACTCTACCCTCAACCTAAGTCCTTCCCCCTCGTTTCGAGAGAAAAGGTAATCTAGAATTTATCGTCCTATTAACACTTTGCTTAAGTGCAGTATTTGTTTCTCTTAGCGGCACTGTTTGTCACGCAGTGAATGGGATCGTTTTTACTATGTGACTACACCTCGTCGAAACACAGTGATTCGGTTGTACTTGAAACTTGATGAACAAAATAACTTTTTGCGGCACCGGGTTTAGATGAATACGCAGTGCACAGAAAAAATATATACAATATATAATAATATAAACAATTTATTACTTCAAAAAAATATTCTATAATACAATAATCTGACTAACGCCATAGGAATATTTACTTAATAATAATAGCTTAATAATACTTATTTAATAATAACTTATTTAGCATTCGTTTGCAGAAAATGTTGGACAATTTAAATTATAATAACTTTGGAGTACATATTTGAGTAAACGCTCACAAATATTCAAGAAAATACATTTACATACATCTGACTGGACAAATTAACAAACAATTTAAAGATATGGCGATATTTGAAAGCCATTTTGACAGATGTATTCCTTAATTTCGTCAATTACGCCATTCCTCTTCTTGCATTTAGTATGTTCAGTTATGTTCTATAGCAATTCGGAAGGGTATTTTAACACTTTGCTTTCGTTAAACAACTGGAAGTATTTAATTTGTGTTAAAAAAATATTTGTTATTTCGTCTACTGAATTTTTTAGCATCCAAGAGAAGTATCAAAAAAACTTATTTCACAGACATAATAATTTATTCAGGATTATTGCGTCATCATGATGGGAGAATATTCGCCCTTAAGTTCGTACGCGATATTTCAAATACGAAGTATTCAGTCATTAACTTCGAAATGTATAGATTTTTAAGAAAATTGCAGAGTACAGTATGCATTTCATACTTAATGAAACTCCAGCTGTTTCTCACTTATTCATACTATCATTATCAGTCTTTAAACGGAATTATTAGAAAAGAAACCATTTTCTGAGCCAATACAGTGTTTTAGTATTTTGAAAATAATCCAAGAAACACATGTTAATTATTTGTAACAATTTAATCATACCACAACAAGTAATCGCTTTCACATTTAACAATTTTGTTTTATAATTACAATATTGCAACGACAGTTTTTCATATACGTAATAACTGGACTGCCTATTCCATAGTAAAAATAAGTAGATAAAATACAAAATTGTTAAAACAACTCGAATGTATGGATATTGTTATATTATTTTCAACTTGGAAGTTACTAAAAAATGAACATCTCCATTGTACTTGCTAAAAATGTCAAAGAAAATAACAAGAATGCAAGAATAAATTATATTACACGTCAGATACAAACGATGACTGACAGGGTTAACATTTCGGCGAAAACATGTATGTGTTGAATACGTAAAGATAACAATACTGAACCTTTCATCGTCGTAAGTGACCTTTTCGGAGATCATTTTATATGTTCTGCGAACCGCGCGGGGAACGGATGATTAGATTGTAAAATGAAAGGGAAAAATACTGGTAAACGATGTCTTCCCTGCAGTAACGACGATAAGGGGAGGGGACACAAAGGAACTTCGAAATTAGAAAGAGTGGCGGTAGTTCAGCAACCTACAGACAGTCAGTAGGTACACGTACTCTACGGAGACTAAAGGAGTTCATAAATAATCGAAGCATTGATGTACGACGGTGGTTTTCGCATGTAATATTGATCCATGTGAACATCACAGTTGATAATGAAATAAGTGGATAGCGAATCCCTTTCAGTCTTGTCTAACGTAGCAGAACTATTTATACTGTAAACAACTGAGAATTTTCTAATTTTTTCGTTCCAACATTTTTTTAATTTCACTGATCTGTTTCGTCAGGATATTTACTATGGTGGTATAACTATTTCCAAACTATATTCATTTGTGTATATGCTATTAATCTTTAAATTATAAAGTGTATTGATTACGCCATTAATAAATATTGAAATAGTATTAAACTCGCTCCTATTTCGCATACAATGCTACCTGCTAATATTTTATGAGTGCCTCATTGCTGTTTTATATCGGAGGAAAATTGATCCCATTGAATATCTGAATAAATAAATATGCTACTGGAATCGTGACCAATTCCTGCGCCTTTGGTTTGTTTTGGAGCGTAATCAATTTTATGTTTATCGAATAAGACGGCATA